>NC_041402.2:67934562-68534562 GCF_900747795.2 Erpetoichthys calabaricus
CCAAATTTTGTGGTTCTGTCATCAGGGATGCATTGATCGGTGGCTTTGAGCATTTCTGTGGAGATCACGTGATGCGGCATGTGACACTTTATAAGTCAACAATTCAACAGATACTTTGTCCAAAAAGCTCAAAAGTATCTAGATTATGTACTGCTTCTACTGGTTTTAAAATTTTTACTGCTTGTAATTTCTTGACTACTATTATATTCATCTTAGTTCCTTGAGGTTCTATTTTTGACTTCTATACCATTTATTGCTTACGATTTCATCAGTAACACTTTAGGCAGTGAAACGAATGTGTCTATTACTTACAGTATATACAGTTATGCAACAAAGCCTTAACAAGGGCTTCCTTTGGTTTTAATAACACTTACAAAGCAAGTAAAGTGGTCATTTGCCTTTGTACAATGTGGCATACCTTGTATTAAGAGCCTTTGACGCGCTGGTAAAATTACTTGTGAATATGAAAGATTCAAAGGTTTTATATTGAAATTTGCAATATCAAGAGAAATATGTCTCACTTAAGCCACCTCTGGCCATTCAAAAGTGAACTTAATTTAATTAGGCCACATTGTTGTGTTAAATAATCGCTTTATTAATAATACTTTGTGTTATTAAGACCAAAAGAAGCCTTTGATAAGGTCTTGTTACACAACAGCATATGAGTACTGGAAGCATTTTTGCAGTACCTAAGCTAAAATGTTACCATTTCGCCTTTCAATTTTTTTGTCAAATTTTTTTCACGCCTGTTTTCAGTCAGTCATAACACGAACTACAGCCACCTTAACCCTACAACTACAGTGGTAGTCCAAGTCCATCTTTGTCGAATCCAAGGCAAGTGCAAGACTACAAGTAGTCAAGATCGAGTCAAGACTCAGTCTAAAGGGGAGAGGGTCGGGACAAAGTCAAGACTAGGCGCAAGTACTTGAGGCTCAAATAAGGAGATGGGGCACTTTATAAAATAGGGTTTCTTACATTTTAATCTTGGACTCAAATTAGTTCCCATTTTTATTTCTATGCTTTTAATTTCATTGGAAATTTTAGGGTAAGTTTAGAGCTATTATAATATTCCTAAACTTGGTTAAAGATGTATGTCCATGATTGCTTATTATGTCAGAATACAAAAAATGACCCATTTTAACAAAGGCAAATAAAAGAATTCCCATCTAGTTGCATGTACATTAACTGCCAGAGTTCACGTCATAGCAAAACAAATCAAAGATTTTTTTTTCCTTTAAAAAGTTTTTATTTTGGGTCAGAAATTGAGGAAGCCACTGGAACCAACCATTTGGTACCATACTGTATGTGGTGCAGAAAACATTTATTTTTCGTGGATTCTATCTATTAAGCTTTCATCAAGACATTATTATTAGTATAATCTAGAACCCTGAAGTACAATGTAAAAACATTTTACATATGCTGTATGTATTAAGATTGTACAGTAGCAATAACAAAAGAAAGCTAATATTTTTTTTTCTTTCTAGGTGTTGTCAGCTTTTGGGTTTTATAGGAAAAACTATGATGGTGGCTCCTGTCTCATGCATAAGATAATATAAAGAAAGGAGAACCAAATATAACAATAATGACATTTTCACTCATTCACACAGAGCCCTTAATATACAAACCAGATTAATGGTGCGTCCAGTAACGTAACTGAATCCTGATCACCTACGGCTCAGTTAGTGTAGATCTTGGCTTTTAACTCCTTGATTTTGTTTTTTTTGTTCCTTGGTTCAGGTTGGATGGGAGAGGATGGAAGAAGGTGGGGGAGTGTGGTTTTAGGTGGGTTAGGTTACTTTGTATGTCCATTTATTGATATATCCTGTCAATTTGACTTTACCTATTAAAAAGGTGATCACAAAAGAAAAAACTCCAATCATAACAAAGCCCAAGATAATTTATAGCAGGTAGTTCTTTAGACAGAACACAACATAATTTGAAATAAAGTGCTTTTTACTTGAATCTGGGTTTGAATGCGGCCTTAGAACAGAAACTACACAAAGATAGTTTTCTCCTTAAAGGACTTTGTTGTTATCCTGTTATGTCAGAAGTCATAAGTCACAATATTTTGTTCATACGTTTATCTCAATCTTTGTCACCTAGCAATCATTTAAGTATTACTTTGTTAAGTTTGCTCAATCCATTTTTTTAGTAGTTTTGGAAAGTTCCAAACACTGTGTTTGCCATCAGTTCTTTCACGTTAAGCCTTGGCGAAGATATGCCTGTGTCTCTTTTAAATAATGATTTTGCAAATGCTTGTCAAAATATGTTTTCTGTCACAGATAACTGATTTATACATAAATGTATTTCTGTATTGATTGATTGTTTTGGTGTCAGAATTGTACTGAAAGCACCCTTTGTATTGTGTTTTGTAGTTTTACAACTAAGAATGAAAGATTTGCCAATAAAAGCCTCGCTCTGAACAAGAAACGGGTTTACTGAACTTATTATTAGCTATCTGTGTAGCTTTGCATGCACATGCAATTGTGAGGGCAAAATACACAAAGACATCGTATAAATGAGTCGGTGTTCAGACTTCTGAAATTAAATACCATCTTTGGTCATCTTATTCATATTCTGAGGGACGGTGGATCTCAAAACTCATTCAAGATGAGCACAGACAAGCTTTGGAGGCAGAGATCTCATTTTGGGAATGCTATCCAGAATGTATACCAAAATCGTAATGATTTGCAATCAATTTGAACTTTGCCTGTTCCTAGAGGGGTAGAGTATTCATAAATCCAAAAAGATTTGTTATTGTTGTTCACTGTCTGAGTTGTGAATCTAATGGTACACACACACGTTTTGTTTACAGTGCAGTACTCTCAAAACAATTCATTAATTATGTCCTATTTTTCCCTTTTCAATTTTAATCCTAAGTACATGGGCTTTGGGCTTCTTCCTGGCAAACACAGCCTTTTGGTACTGTAGTCGGATTTGTGCTTCAGAGCCAAAGTGAACAGAAGGCACAGATACATTATAACAGCAGCCTGAATCTGCTATCACAGCGACTCTAAATTTAAACTGCTATTTCTAGGAAGCTAAACCATTGTTCACAGTGCATGTTTTAAAATCAAACCGGGTGTCTGAACAAGCCAAAAAACACATGAACTACCAATGGCTAGCTAAACATTTAGTGTCTACTGAGAATCTGAATTAGCTGTTAATAAGATTACATTTGGAATATAAAAGAACAAACCTTTTTTAAACTTTACAAATAATGCAGAAAGGTTTTCTTGATTTGAAGTGATACTATAACAAGTGTTTAATTGTAGATTCATTGTGAAATTCTGATATAAAAATGAGCTTTATACATATTGGCATTATAAAAATATAAATTATTTTATAAAAATTGAAATAATGACAAAGACTGCAAATAATAACACCCAACACATTGTCTAAAAAAAAATACAACCGTACATAACACAATAACGCAAAAGCAGACAGCTAAAGGTCTAGATCTAGAGTTATTCTTTAAAACCCTCTGTTCCTTCCTAAATTTTTCTTTTCTTACCCAGAGCGCTTTCATGATATCACAAGATCCACCAAACCCTGCTTTGAAGAAGAACTGCAAGGCTCCACTAAGTCCAGCAGCTTAAAGCTGCACAATATATGTATCAACAGCTTTCATTTTTCTGGGAATACATCATCCATATTGTGTTGCTTTGTTGTGAACAGGTCTATGGACTGTTTTCACCTATACTCTGCTGACAGTACTTTTATTTATTGTTCAGTCTGAGTACAAAAAGTGACCAAAAAACCTAGATGTATAAATGTACTCCTGTGTATTTGTTCAGAATGTTTATTGTGTTTAGAGTTGTGCCAGCCATGAAAATGCTGGGGCAAAACCCCACTTTAAAAAAATGGTGGAAAAATGTCTCTCCAGACCCGTCTCTAGGGTTTTGTTTTAAAATGTTGTGTGCAAACAATCAAGTCTTGAAAGCTTTTGCTATAAATATTGCAGATCATAGGGCTTTGTATTGTACAAGTCACACATAGATGTTGGATCACGGAGCAGGGCCATGTGCCCCTTGGAGATTGATGTAATTGTACCTGATGTCATATTCAAGACCTGGTGTTGGGAATTGAGGTTATGTCATCTTAGAGGTTTTGTGTAAGTTTTACACATGAATAGAACAGCTTTACTCCCTTGGATATTCACACGAGTTGCCCATGAATTGCCTTGCCCATGTACATTCTACAACTGAGGTCATAAGGACTTCACAAGATACCAAACACAGTATAGAAAAACTGACATTCTTTATCTTGCATATAGAGCTACAAAGGCAAACAGCCAGACCATAACCTAATTTTACTCTGTAACTGGGAATGAGGACAGGACTCCATGCAATTCTCACACACAATTTCTAACTCAGAGCAAAAGATATTTTATTTGTGGCTATGCACTGAGGGGAGGCACGGTGGCGCAGTGGTAGCACTGCTGTCTCGTAGTAAGGAGACCTGGGTTTGCTTCCTGGGTCCTCCCTGCGTGGAGTTTGCATGTTCTCCCTGTGTCGGTGTGAGTTTTCTCCAGACCAAAGTCATGCAGGTTAGGTGCATTGGCGATCCTAAATTGTCCCTAGTGTGTGCTTGGTGTGTGGGTGTGTGTGTGTGTGTGTGTTCTGCGGTGGGCTGGCTCCCTGCCCGGGGTTTGTTCTTGCTTGCACCCTGTGATGGCTGGGATTGGCTCCAGCAGACCCCCATGACCCTGTGTTAGGATAGAGCAGGTTGGACAATGACTAACTGACTGGCTATGCACTGAAAGTGCTGACTTGTGTTTCTTTCATTGTATTTTGCTTATTGTTTATGTTTATCAGCAATCTATAAACCATAACGTCAACAAAAGTGAAATTATGAATTTGGCAAACAAAATAGAACGTTAGGCCATTTATAGTTGTACCAATTTTTTAAAATACTTGCACTCTTCACTTTGTACTCCACTTAGGAGGTACATGTAATTTCAGTATACACAGTCTGTAACTTTTTGAGTGTAAAAAGAATAATGTATTAATTTAAAAAGCATATTGTTTTTCCCTTCTAGTCATCTCAATATGACAAAATGCAGCATGATGGGTATGTTAATTACCATGACAATAATAAAAGGTGAGCTCATGTGCAGCTGAGTCCGAAAGAGTAATGTCTGCATTAATTGAAATGGACTGCCTAAAGTGTGATGCAGGTTCAATTTGGTGTCACACGCAAGGGCTTCTTGAGAGCCTTATGGGGGACAATTTAAACAGTACAAATGGCATGGATCTTGATGTGACACTACAACGTTACCGTCTACTCCTCTACAGAATAGCTGAGATGACATTAACCCCAAAAAGTTCCTCTGATTCTTCCATCCCATCAAATATCTTCACACATTCAGGTCTCCAGGAGACCAGGTTTCATCGATCTCCAAAGAGATTGTCAGTTGAGGCCAGCAAAATGACTGTGGCACACTGGTGTAGCCAAAGCACTGGCTTTTCTTTGCATTAATCTGACTGCATCTGTCTCATGAGAATTAAACAGGGTATTTGACAGTGGAACACCAGACAATTGTATTTTTTGACCTTGTCCTTTTGACATTCTTGTTTAAACAGTTAAGGCACAGCAATATTATACATAAACCTGAATCCATACCAGTTAAAGTAAACATTTATGACAGTCATAAGTTTAATTATTTAAATTATTTGGTTTATGGAGAGACTTGGATACGTCCCGAAAAAGTATTTTTGAGTTTGAATTTGCTGCATGTATTTGGATACACTTCTATTTCAGTTTTAATAACTTGGATTTTCCAACATCTGCCTGTTTTGAGTATCGTCCTTGTGTGACTATAATCATATAAGGGAGATTTTCTGTTCAGTATTTTAAGACTTCTGTTTGCAGACCACCAAAATCGGAATGCTTCTGTACAGAGTCATTGCATGACCCATTGGACAACAGGGAAACTCACTGTTCAGATTCAATCACTTGGGAGCTGGACATTGGGCCAACCTGACAGAA
The DNA here is from genome assembly GCF_900747795.2 of Erpetoichthys calabaricus. Taxonomy (NCBI): domain Eukaryota; kingdom Metazoa; phylum Chordata; class Cladistia; order Polypteriformes; family Polypteridae; genus Erpetoichthys; species Erpetoichthys calabaricus. Next base: position 67,940,554 of record NC_041402.2, read on the forward strand.
TGAATGAAAATGGATGATTGAATGGAGAATTCAAGATTTACAGGATGCAAACTACTAAATCTGTAACTAGTGTTTAGTCTTTTTGGTGAGCAAATCTAAAGTTTTTTGCTATTGTTTACTGAAACCAAGTGCTATGTTTATATTAAGATAATGCAAAAAATCTTTAGTTTCTTATAAGAATAGAATTAAAATGTTATTTTCTACAGTGTTTTGGTACAGTAGTGATATAAACATTTGTATCTTGTGCATTGTTTCCCATCTGACATATCTTTCCTACATCCAGTCTACTAAGTTTTCATTTAAAAAATGTGTTTTTAAACAAAAACTATCTGTCTACACTAGTGTTTTCATATTGTTTATGGAAGTTTCTCTTCCCACACTAAAACATAGGTGGAAACTGGAAGAGGAAGTGTCTTCTACCTCTCCATTTGTGTTTGCACATGAAGAAAAGCAATGGTGAATATAAAAAACAGAAAACAGATTTGTTTTGTTTGAAAAGGGTTCAGTTTGGCAGTTATGGTCATGTAGTCATTTAATGCTTTAATAATTATTATTATTATTATTATTATTATTTAATGCTTTAGTTCCATTATTAGCATACCCAGACAACACAGAAATAGATTTAGTTGTCATGGGCTCAGTGATATTATTTCTTATCTGAGCCTAGGGATCCCCACCAGCAATCTTAAGGTTACCAGTTCAAATCCCGTAAATGCCAAAAGTGACTCTACTCCATTGGGCCCTTGAGCAAGGCCCTTAACCTGCATTTGCTTCATCCTGGGTATGACTTTAATCTGCAAACAGCCCTGCAAGCAGGTCCTCGAACCTTCAGGGAAAACTTGGGGGAATATGGCAGGATTGGCACTCCAGCCACCATAAAAACCTCACACTGTTCCAGAATGGTGCTGAAGTTGTCACCCGTTGCACAACTGCATTTGGGTCCAAATCCGGGTGGTTAGTTGTGTGTTGGATGCAGCAACATGTTATATCTGCACATGCTCCCAACCTCCTTTTCCTTCTGTCACCTTCAACGTATTTATTAAGTTCATATTTATTGCAATGTATAATGGAATCCTGCCCTTTGTAAAATAAACTAGAACTTCATGTGATTGCGAATTGTAACGTCTAGTATAAGTTGTTTATCAAATAATTATATATATTCAAGAAACAAAAGAGAAGAATGGTAAAGTGGTAGGGAGTAGTTTGCTATTTTTCTACTACTATCAGTTGCCTTTTGTTAGCCATAACTAATCACTTGCACTCAAACCACATAAGAAGAAAGAATTCCAAGAGTATGGGATTGCTGCCAACTGTCACAATCTACCATAGGAAAATAAAAAAATACTTTTACTTTTTAATTCTTTGAAAGACAGAGTTAAGCTCGGTAAACACTGCTAAACCATAAGTCAGAAATCCAAATCCAAAAGAAAGGTGTCTTAAAAAAAAGAATGGATGCCATAAGCTTATCAATGTTAAAGCCAAAAGCATAATTACCAAATTCTGAATCCTACATTAAATTGCTTCCTTGGAACATTAAAGCTCTTTGAGCAACTCCATAAATTCATAGCAGCATACACATCAACACCATAACTTTCCAAAAAAACTTACTCTTATCATAATCCAGTTTTTACTTTCTTTATTCATTTTTTTGCCATAAACTTCTGATGAGGCTCCCTTTGTTAGCTAAGAAATAGTTCCTTGATGTTATGCAGCATAAGTTGAAAACAAAATTATTTCCATTGCCATGAGCAACAGAAGGTGAACGTGAAGAAGAAAACATACTGTATAGTCAAATACCCCATGACTAGCAGTAATGTAAAAACATAAACAGAAAATGTGCCACTGAGTCACTTGTATTTAAGCAGTGAGAGGAAGAACAGTAAACAGAGGAAACAACTTTTTCGTACCAGAACATCTAACTGGAACTAAAGTTGTTCTGAAAAAGATACAAATAGAAGGCCTATGTTGAGCTCTTAGTTTTGTGAGTTGATGTTAAAATTTATCCAATACAAAAATTAGAGAATGGACCAAGAAAGGAGGGCATCAGAAGTGTGAGTAAACAAGACAAATCGACAGAAAACTGGCAGCAGTCAAAATCAGAAAGACAATAATATTGACAAGAAAAAAGGCAAAAGCCAAAAATGCTATGTGTTGTTTCATTTATTGGGATTTATTTGTAATCATAGATGCTGGCATTACCACAATGACATCTTAAATAGTGTCATAAAAATACATGATTAGCATCGGATGTCATTGTTAACAAAAATGTGGTAAAGAACACAGGATAAAGCTGAAAATGACACAATGGTGATATCACCATAGAAATGATTAAATACATCAACACAGGTTTTCAAAATAAATGACCAGCAATAGTCAATTATCAGGCATACAAATAAGATTCACAACACTCAAGAGCTTTCTTCACCCCTTGGCTCCACATAGTCAGCAGGGGGGGCACACTTTCCATTAATGGTGACAAACACCACAGTGCTGAAAACAAAATAATGAAAAAAGCAATAAAACAGACATCAACAAAACAAATATAACAGCAGCACAAAACCAAAAAGTGCTGAACACACTGAGTACTTAACAAGCAAAATCTCCTAATAAGAGAAAAGTGTTAAAATAATATGTTCTGGATTCTACACATGTCTGAAGGGAGACAACCTTACAATTGTACAGACTTGCATTTATAGTGGAGGAAAAATGTCAGCTCAAAAACCACATATCACCTATGTGACATCACTCACCAGCCGTATGACCACATCAAATATCATATACAGTGGGTATAGAAAAAAAACCACCCCCTTCAAAATATTCCCATTTTTTTTTGCTTTATAGCCTTAAATAAGCACACACAAACCAATATTTTTTCCAGCTTTACTTACTCAATGCAATCTATAACATCCAAGTGAAAGATATCACAGCTACAGTTCAGAAAAATAATAAAAAATCAAAAACAAGACATACAGAGATTAATAAAGGATCACCCCCCAATGGCAATATTTTGTTGAACCACCTTTTGCTTTAATGACAGCCTTGAGTCTGTTGGGATACTTCCTATCGGTTTTGCACATCTAGATTGAGCAATATTTGCCCACTCTTATATACAGAACTGTTCAAGTTTGGTCAGATTGGATGGTGAGCATTGGTGGACTGCTATCTTCAAATCTTTCCACAGATTTTCAATGGGATTTAGGTCTGGGCTCTGACTGGGCCATACGAAACATTCACGTTTTTCCCTGCATCCACTGTGTGGTCAATTTTGCTGTGTGCTTCGGGTCGTTGTCGTGTTGAAAGGTGAACATTCTGCCCATCATCATCTTTCTGGCAGAGGGCAGCAGGTTTTCCTCAAGAATTTCACGGTATTTTGTCCCATCTATTTTTCCTTCTACCCTAACGAAAACCCCAGGCCCTGCGGCAGAGAAACACCCCCACAACAGGATACTGCCACCTCCATACTTTACTGTAGGTATGGTATGGTGTGTTGTGGATGGTAAGCTGCATTGGATTTCCGCCAGGTGTACTGTTTGGTATTGAGGCCAAATAGTTTGATTTTGGTCTAATCTGACCATAAGACCTTTTTCCACTTGGCATCAGAATCTTCAAGGTGCATTCTGGCAAAGCTCAAATGAGCCTTAATGTGGCCTTTCTTGAAAAGTGGCTTTTTCCTTGCGACCCTCCCGAACAAGCCACAATTGTGGAGCGCTTGTGAAATTGTTGTCACATGCACACAATGACCACTCTTTGCCACAGAATCTTGTAACTCCTTCAAAGTGGCCGTTGGCCTAAATGTAGCCTCTCTTAGTAGTTTCCTCTTGCTCTTCCATCCAGTTTGGAGGAATGGCCAGATCCAGGGAGGGTCCTAGTAATACCAAGCACTTGCCACTTCTTTATTGTGGACTTTTACTGTGCTCTTTGGGATTGATAAAGCCTTTGAGATTTTTGTGTATCCATCTCCTGCCTTATTTCTGTCCACAACTCTATCCCTGAGATCTTCTGAAAGTGGCTTGCCACCCATAATCAGTTGTTTGCTGTCTGTTGCACTACCAAGCAAGGGAATGCTCCAAGAACAGCTGTTTTTATGCTTCACTAATCACACTGATTACAACTGATCACAGGTGGAAGCCAGTAACCATGGTCTGCAATGGAAATGGTGGTTACTTACACCTGATTGAGTTTACAAATATTGTTTAGGAGGGGGGTGATCCTTTATTAATCTCAGTATGTCTTGTTTTTGATTTTTGAAAATTCTTCTGAACTGTAGCTGTTGTATCATTCACTTGGATGTTACAGATTGCATTGAGTAAGTAAAGCTGGAAAAAAATATTGGTTTGTGTGTTTTTATTTAAGGCTGTAAAGAAAAAAAAAAATGGGAATATTTCAAAGGGGTTGATTCGTTTCTATACTGTATACCCTCTTATGACATCATTTCATAGCAGCCAATTTGGATCCCTGTAACAATGACAGATTGGTAGGAAAATAATATCAAATAAAAGAGAAAGAAAACCAGCAAGGAAGTATAAAACCTAATCAAAATGAATGCACAAAAGGCAGTGTTTCTTATCCACTAAGTTGCAAGTTGATACGGTTTAGCTTTAGTGGGTTGTGGTGGGTCATAAGTTGGTCAAGGATTGCTCTGATGAATGTACTTGATCCACCAAGGGGGACCCCCATTTTGGTGTGTCTCGAAAGCACTTTAATGGGTAAGCAAGTGCACATCCACCTGTCCTCGTTCAGGCTGCTCAGGAGTGCACCCTCCACTAATGACAGACTCCAAACACGGCAACTTATGCTGTTCATCTTCTCCTTCTTATGTGTTCCTGGGATCCCTTCCTTCAATCACAAAGGATACTTCACCTGACTTCCTCCAATTACCAAATGCCTCCCTAAGCAGTCTGTTGTATGTGGTGTAACCTGAAAGGAAGTCTACGAGTCCATGCTCACATTTGTGCGTGCATGTGAACAACCACAGATGCTCCAACTTTCAATTGGCCTTTGGCAACAAATCACTTTCATCTTTCTCTCTCATTGAAACAGCTTCTCTAACTTAATTTTTAATTCTTTTTTTGCAGTTTGGCACCTTGTGCCAGTATGCCTTCTCACGTCCCTACCAGGGTCGAGTGGCATAGCGCTCTACTGCTCGCACCCGTGCATCTACCGCACTGTTTATCACTACCAGAGTCTATACAGCACCACCTTTCATTTATCAAGCTAAACGCTGCCATAGAACTAGTTTCAAAGTAAAATCTCACCCTGGTAAACATATAGGCAAGCACTGTGGCAATGGTGTGACTTGCTACGTGCATCTTAATCAGTAAGGCTAGTTGAAAGACAAATATGCTCTGCCCATACATCATAAACTGTGACAAAAATTAAAGGCACACAAAGTTAGCTACATACCATCCCACACTCATCCATAAACCCAATTCATGACTCCTTAGCGGCAGCATGTGGTCCAATATAATTAAAAAGTGTAACAGTGTAAACTCTGGCCCTTCTCAAGCACCTCACAGACCATCATTTCACCTATCCTAACATTTTATTCCTCACTGGTCCTAACAAAAATATGTTTTTTTTTTCACTCATCCAGTTTACATTAATGCTAAAGCGGAGTGCCCTAAATGATTAATGGTGGCCACTGCCTTCTGTTGATTATTTTCGGTTCACACAGACTGCTGCGCCTGTCTCATTGATCACATCTAAGAAGAGATTTCTGCCTGAAAGGACAACCACTGTTAGTTGCTCAAAGAGCTGCATTCTGCACTTGGCTTAGCCTGGAGGGCAGAAATTTTGGGTAGCACAGCTGCCCCACAAGCTGAGAGTCACGGGTTTATATCCCTATTTTGGATGTGAAATGTGAGGTTTGATTGTTCTCTCCATACCTTCATGTTTTGTTTTTTTCTTTCCCCATGTATACTTGTTTTACTTCCATATCCCAAAAGCATGACTGCTCCCATAAATGGCAACTGACTGGGGTAGGCAGTGAACTGGATGAACAAGTCAAAAAATGGATGGATGGATTGTGTGGAACTTTTGACACAGCTTGCAGCCCACATGGCCTGAAAAGAGTCCATGGATTGAAGCTCTTACTACACTAGACCACTTAACTCCATCTTTTGGGATACATCTAGACCCAGTCAGACCCTGATGGCAGAGACTTCATAAGCACAATTCAATGTAATATCCTGCCAGCTGCCAGCAATCTGCCTTTTTTTTATTTTTGTAGGATTTTTTTTATTGGTTTGTTTTATGCTGCATTGCTTTTTATGTCTCAATAAAGCAGAATGCTGGAAATGAGAGAATACTGCCATTTGTGTGAGTAAATTGCAAACAAGTGTGTCCAGGTAAATATGAAGAGGGTCAGCATTTAGAAATCTGAGAAATGGCACATTAAAACATCAGGTAGTATTTACCATCAATGCCCCTTTTTAATAAATAATGTCATGTAAAAATGCCCCCTTACAAAAGAATCAAAGCTCAATTGGCTTAAGTCTTTGGCCTCCTGTCCACTTACTGGTCAAAGACCACTGCACAAAACAGTATGGCTATATGCTGCATAGGCTGCCACAGTTAAGCTAACATAAAAGTAACAATTCCTCTTCTGATTTTCAGTTAATGTGAAATAGACTCATTTCAATGCAAAAATAAACATTAAAGATGCAAAACTGCAAGCCTCCAGTTTGCTCGAGGCCATCCATTTACAGCAGCTTTATAAAGTCATGTATCAGCCTCGTACAAAGCGATTTAAATAATCAGGATTTACCAAAAATAGTGCAAGTATATAAACAGAAATTAAAAAGAAACCAAAATTTCAAGCCCTGCTAATGAAATGGTGCCTAAAGCTGATCATCTCTATATATTTTATATAAAGGAATAAAAACCCTATGTGTGGAATTAATAAATTATTAAACCTTCCTCTCATAAACGTTGTTGCCAGCTTTTATTATTCTTCTTTCTACACTTGGAGACAGAGGCAAAAAAAAATTCCAGTCTGAACAAAATGGGTGCAGGAATTTTTTCTTTTTCATTTTCTAATTCCAAAATAATTGTATTTCCTGTGGCTCGGTGTTTATAAAGCCTTTATGAAAGGATTTCTGCTTCCAAGTTTATGCTTTTTGACATTCTGGAACAAAAGCCTCTCTAATCTCAGGTCCTTTCCTCTACCAATTTACTTTCATTACATTTCTGAGGGCCGTCAGGTTCTTTGATCCTTAAACTTTTACCTGATGCAGTGTAATTAGTATTTAAAGCAGCTTTAAAAGGCTCATTTTCATGTCTTTCACAGAAAGATATAAAAGTGAAACGTCAGCTCCTTTATTTTTAATTCTTATACTTCTTTTTTGGGGGAGGTAGAATTAACTACTGTATTCACATTTACATTATACAGTATGTGGTATTACTAATTCAATTTTGAGACTTCCTGATGTTTTTCCATTTTCCTTAACAACGTGCCTTGGTGTCACCCACAATGCTGGTAACTATTGCTTTCATAGACTTTTGCTAAATTAGTTTTTATTCTTCTCTCAATTTTAAACCACAGCTTCATTAAAAGAGAAAAACAATGACCTCTGAAATAAGGCAGGAATACAAAAACTGTGTAAGAGTATCTGTTTTAATACATTAAAGCACTTAACTCTGTAATGAATACCCTCTTTCAGTAGTTTGTGTTAGTCCATGACACAGTTTTTATGAGTAGTACAAACTGTTTACCAATTCATTTTTTTTCTTACTGTTATGCCGTGCCTTGGGTTTCCAAAGAAGCCGTGAGAATCACAGTTAGAAGAAAAGAGCACAAGTCGCATGTCAACTTTTTTTCTTTTTCGGCTGTGAAGGACTTAAGAGGTTGCAAATCATGGCTGACACTTAAAGCTGGTGGGTGTGAGGAGCTAAAGGGAAGTGTACAGTTCCTGTGAATGTTACTTATGACATTATCTTGTAGAGTTTTCTTGACATAAACATTTCTATTAACTAATGGGTACTTTTTTACATGATAGCTGAAAATCCAAAATATTTATATTGGATTTGCTAAAAGACATAAGGGCATATTATACTTCAATTGCAGACTAGAAATCATTAGGTTTATGGAGAGTTGGAATTACAGTTTTTTTCATCTAGAACAGGGTTTCTCAACCTTTTGTCTTGGCTTGCCACCCCAGGATTTAATATGTTTTAAAGTACCATCTTTTAATCTGCAATATAATGTTAAGTGTTTAACTCTTACTGCATAACAAAAGGTAATATTTCCATATCTTTGTTTTTGTGCAAGTGTCTTTTAATTTTTCTTATGAACACCTAAAGCCGATGCCACAGTACAGGACTTCTAGTTGTGGGGTTTGTCAGATTTGCCTACTGCAGTTACTGATCTCATTGCTAGATCATGTCAATTGAAATGACTGAAAATCACTGGCCATGTCACATTTAGCGATGGCGCACATGAGCCCATCCCTATGACTAAAGACAATATCAAACCTGTTTGATTTTATCAGAGAGAGTCGCGGACTATGAATCACTGGGCACGTCATATAACGCAACCAGCTTCATGTGAGCATGCTGCAAACTGCCTTTAACTCGCTAAGATTATATAAATAATCTTGTAAATGGTGTAATGTAAATGAAGGCCATGTATGAAAATTGCTTGGAAAAGTCATCTAATATAATACACCCTTAATATTTGTAAGGATCTTTCTAAATCAGTGTGGTCTGATATGAGATAAAAGCCTAAAAACTTCACACTTTTAATTTAGAAAAAAAATATACGGGTCTGAACTTGAAGATCATAAAGTGGATTCAGAAACTATTCAGACCCTTTCACTTTCTGCACACATTATTGGATTTTATATTTAATTTAAAAATAGATAATTTTTCCATTTTTGTCCATCAATCTACACCTTTTAACCCATAACGACAAAGTGAACACATGTTTTCAGAAAGGTTTTCAAATTTATTAAAAATGAAAAACTGAAATCTCTCATTCATAGAAGTACTCAGAACCTTTGCTGTGGCCCTTCAAATTTATGTCAGGTTGATGTTGTCTTTAATTATCTTGAGCTGAATCTAGAACTTAACTAGAGTCCAACTAAGACAAAGAGAATTGAATGGTATAAAACCATTTATGAAGCTTTGAGTTTTCCCAACAGCACAGTTGCATCAGTAATTATGAAAAGGAAGAGGTTTGGGACCACCACCAAAACTCTTTTTAGATCTGGCCATTCATGCTAAATTAAACTAGCAAGAAGGGCCTTGATCAGGTAGGTGAACAAGAACCCAAAGGTAACACTAATGGATCTACAGAAGTCTTCCGTTGAAATGAGAGTAACTGTTGGAAGGATGACTGCCTCAGCAGCACTCCACCAATCGGCTGTTTATCGTAGAGTGGCTAGACAAAAGCCACTTTTCAGTAAAAGACGTATGACAGCCCACATTGAGTTTGCCAGATGGTAGTTAAAGATCTCTAAGAGCATGAAGAAAAAGATTCTCTGTTTTGGTGAGACAAAAATTGAACTATTTAGTCAGGACACCAAACACTGTGTTTTGTGAAAACCAGGCATTGCTCATCACCAGCCTAATACCATCACAGTGTTGCAGAATGGTGGTGGCTGCATCATACTGTGGGGTGCTTCTCTGCTGCAGGGAGAGGGACACTGGTCAGAAGTGAAGAAGAGGTTCTTGAAGAAAACCTACTCCAGAGTGACAACTGCCACAGGCTGGGTTGATGGTTCACCTTTCAGCACCACAATGACTCAGAACATACAGCCAAGACAATGCTAGAATAGCTTTGGGTAGCTAAGAGTAGTCTCTGATCATCCTTGATTGGCCCAGCCAAAGAACAGACTTAAACCCTACAGAACGTCTGTGGAGAGACCTGAAGTTGACAATTTACAGACATCCCTATTCCAATCTAATGGAGGTTGAGGGGATCTATTAGGAAGAATTCAATAAACTGCCCAAGTCCAGGTGTACAAAGCTTGTAGAGACTTACAGTGCCTAAGAAGACTCAAAGCTGTTAATTACGCCAAAGGGGATTATATAAAGTACTGAAATTAGAGTCCAAATACTTACTGTATATGAATAAGAGATTTCAGATTTTGAGTTTTAGTAAATTTCCAAACATTTCTAAAAATATGTTTTTGTTTTGTCATTACGGTTAATTAGTGTAGACTGATGGGCAAAAATGACATATTTATCCATCTAAAATGTGCAGAAAGGTAGACAGGGGGAACTTCACTCACCCTGGTACAAATGGGGGATTTTATTGGTTTGGGATTTCTGTGTTGGGTTTGTAAAGAATGATATGTCCTGAGTGGACTACACAATTTATCTTACCATTTGTATGTACATTCAAAAATTATGATATCTTTGTCATGTGAATAAGTAAATACTAAAACACGTAACTCAGGATATTTTCATTTACATAATCTTTTAAAGTTGCTTTTATAACAGCATACCCTTCAAGTCAGATTTGTGTTACATTTGCTGTAGTGAGATTGAATCAGTATACAGGGGAGACATTAGCTGGTTAATAAGAGTGATGTTTAATGAACGAGTTAAATGAATTAAAATTTGAATTACCACAAACTCCTGAGGCTTTATTTTTCCAAAGTATTTCCCTCTTTTTTGGATTTGTCACAACTTTAAGGTTATCGTTGCATTTAAAATGTATTTTTAAATCAAATCTGTCAATTTAGGATTAAAACTATTTCAGAATTTCTGTTGTTTGCAAACTGTCTCACATAAGTAATCTGACTTGCCATAACTTATTCTCAGTGTTCTAATACCGAATTCCACACTGAACTGACCTGCAATAATTACTCATAATTGTATGCTGTGTTTGATACACCCATGTGCCATCACAAATGTAAAGTTACTAATTTTATTTCAGCAATTAAGTACACTAATACCTCATCCTATGTCAGTAATTGGTTCCAAAAAGCACAACTTAAGTTGAAAAACAACTTAACACGAAAAACCTCTAAAAAACAATTTAGACCCCTATAAACACATAAGCATTTCCCTTAAATGTATAAACTTTATTAATTTAAATTAAATTATAGAAAAATTATAGTTAAATTATAGAAAAAGCAAAAACATTTTTACCAAGAAATTTTACATGGGTGATGTCAATTTTGCACACTGGTGATGACGTGGAAGTTAGAGGAGGAGGAGGTTACATTGAAGATGCTGAAGGTTTTGGAAATGTTGACAGTTGATTCTAATCAATAGCAGATGATAGAGGTTGTTGACACACTGCAAAAACTAGTCCAGAATGCTTTGAAGGCTCTTGCTCATCTTTTCATCTAGGATGAGCCTATACGGAGCCAAAACCTTGTGACACTCCACCCCCACCCCATAATCGTTGCAAAGCACTGAGAATTGGGATCCATCTCGTCAAAGAATGCAAGACCTTCTTGATGTGCACAAAGGCCTGCTACATTTTCTTGATGGTAAAGCAACATGGCTCTTATTCTGGATTTTCTTTTTGGCAATGCTGTAATGAAGCTCCATTAAGCTCGCTGTTAGTCAAGTGCTGCTTGTCTGCCTCAAATAGTACTTTCTTCTCCAACTCCATATGCAGCTGAGAGCTCAACATCACCAAGTCCTTGTTAACCTTGTCAAATTGAAGGCACAGCTTCTTCCAAATGCCATTTATACCTGTGTTTGGAAATTCATTCCAAGTGGCATTTATGTTCATTACAGCCTTGCAAATGTTGTATGCTTTCCAGAAGTCACAGAGTGTGACACCACCATCCAGTTGTGTTGCAGTTACAGACTGGCAAGTCTCACTTGAATATGGCAATGATCCCCTGGTTCATCGGTTGCATTAGAGAGGTGGTGTTGGGAAGGAGGTAAATGACAGTTGACAATGTTTTTTTGGGTGGCCAGGAGTGTTGTCTAAAATAAAAGGGATCTTAAATGGGATGACTTTCTCTTTACAATACTTCTCAACTGTTGGTACAAAGTGGTTAAAGACCCAATCCTCAAAAATTTCACAAGTCACCCAAACCTAATGATTTGACATACATATTACTGGAAGAGATGCCTTGGGAAGTTCTTCAGTGCTCAAGGATTCTGGGTGTGATACACTAGCAGTGGCTTTAGCTTAAAGTCGTACACATAGTTTCCTCGTAACATAAGGGTCAAATGGTCTTTTGAAACCTTGAAGCTTGGCATAGCCTTCTCCTCCTTGAATATAAATGAATGGTCTGGCATCTTTTTCCAGTAATGACCAGTCTCATCTACGTTGAATATAAGCTTTTTTTATTACATTGTAACAAGTTTGGCCAGTGTAGCAGGGAATTCGGACTGTGCTGTTTCATCAGCTGATGCACTTTGGATCCTGACGTTATGAAGACCATTCCACTGCTAGACCTCATAAACCATTCTGCACTTGCTTTGAACTCTGTGTTGTTCTCATTAGGAAACCTTTTCTTGAGGTCTGAAAACAAAGACAATGCTTTCTCCTGAATCAACATTTGAGTTAGTGGAATACGCCGACAAGTCTGTCATTCAATCCAAAGGGAGAGGTTTTTCTATTTCTTCATAAATCTTGCCTTTCCTCTTGCTGATCACAGTGTTTTTCATCCCTGGAACCTCATCATTTACATGGGCTAAAATCCTTTCCTTTGTCGATACTGTTGCCCAACTCAAACCAAAAGCCTGAGGAATGGCAGCAAACTTTTTATCCTTTTCGTGATGTTTATTCATGCTAACCTTATCTTCTAACGATATAGCATGACGATTAAGGCTAGGAACATTCTTCGTAGCCATGGGGGCAAATATTAAAGTCACAAATGCAACACAAATGAGACACTGCGAATACCACAAATACAAGTTTGAAATGAATTGGCGTGCGCGAACAATAACGCCGACCAACAACGCTGCCATGCAGTGGAACTCAGAGTTATTGGTATGAAACACCAGGTAAATAAGACAATATTTTTTAATTTATAAGCCTTCATTTGATTTTATATAATATTATTTTACATATTTTACCATCAGCCAACCGACGTAACCGACTTAAAACAATTTGTATTTTTCCATATATTTTTAACAAAAAACTGTCATAAAGTCGAATTCGACATAACACATATCAACATATGATGAGATATTATTGTATTCTGTTTTAGCAGTTCCACTAACTGTGCATCTCCATGTTAATACGATCCTCTTAATGCCTTACTTGTCATACCATTAGATATTTGTCTTGTGCTTCAACGCTTTACAAGCAGAGCCACACCAATGTCTGGCCAATATGAACACTTTTAAACACTAACTACAAAAATTATTTTGGAATGAACATATGGAGCAACATATTTTGCAACCCTTGTAGACAGATAAATAAATGCAAGTGTGGCACACCCACGAGCCATGGAGCCTGTCTCATGCCTAGTGCAGCTGGGACTGGCATCCACTCCCAACAGTCCCAAACTAGATAATTTGACTATACGATGGATGGGAGGTTAGACAGACAACTGTAGCCATGTTCATTATATTCAGAGGATGAATGCAAAGCCTCCATTCATTTCTTTATTGCTCTATCTCCTTTACTCTTGCCACCTACTGCTTTTTTTATTCTATTTTATTTTACTTTTGTGTCTTCTCACATACCACTCCATAAATCCTGACAAATCACAGACTGAGTACCACCGTTCACAAATTATGTATGTTTTACAAAGGGCACAGTGCTGCACACAATATTAAATTGACTAACTAATTTTTTTAAAGCTTTTCTTGCATGCACAAGTGTTGAGTTTCACTTCAGGACTATCCTGACAGTTAATGTGCATGGAACATGAAGGAAATGTTTTTTAATCATTTTTTAATATTTCATTATTGTGTTTTGTCATGTTTAAGTGTAAAGTACACTAACATGAGCAACAACCATGGAGTTCAGCTTATTTTATATCATGTTACACTGTCACAAATTGTATTTAATTTACTAAACACCTATCAGTGAAATACTGCCTGTCCTCCACCCAGTTGTTGAAACTCAAACATAATGCTCATTTACACATTAAAAATCGCTAAATGGGATGGCACATCTCATCAAAGCAGACATGAATAAATTAACAGACAACCATCTCTGAAAAATCACATGAATCTATGTCAAATTTCCTCCCAAATCTATCTATTGTCTTGATGTAACTGACTGCTTCAAGCTGATTGTTACATTAACTTCTAGGCATTTATTTGGGGTAAAAAATAACTTTGAAATATAAGGCCAGTTTGTAATTTTGTACCAAGAATATCAATAGCCAAAACTGCTGAAATCTAAAGGTCAATGTAACTTTAAGTGAAGAAGAATGTCTATCCAAGACATACAAGTACTTAGATTTCTTTTTCTTTTAAATATCTGATAGTAGTAATAAGATTTATATTTGCATACAGTATGATCTGTTGTGATAAGATTGGGAGCTTCTTGCACTCCAAACCCACAACACAACTGAGGAGACCAGGTCTCTGATTTAATGTAGTCCATTACTTTGGTACTTACCTCTCAATACAAATAATTCTATGCACAATAATACCACAGTAAACAAATCTTCTGAGAATGAAGCTCCTTTATAACAAATTCAGCATTAAATGTGCTATGATGTATGTGCAACTTCAAGTACCAGATTTCTAGACTGCTGTGGTAACCATTGAGCAACTTTTTTATACAGAATTGTATGCAGAATAGTCATTGTCATTGATAGGGTGTTTTGTAGAATGCAAACTTATTACACACAAGTTATAGCTGCTTCTTCTATACTGACATTGTATTAATATGTTTTAGAAAGTAATAAATATAACTTACCTACTATGATGTGGCAACAGTGTAAAACAATATCTACTGAAACTAAAATGCAGATTATAAAGAGGCTAGAAGCTGGAGAACAGAAACACAGAGTAGCAGAATTGTTGTGGATAGCACCAGTCATGGAAAGGAGTTGGTGCATTCATGGAAGTGGAGGGAGGTTATGGTGTTTAGATATCAATTACCTACAAGGACTTCAGAGATGCTTCTTTTTGCTGATAAAATCCAGTAGTTTGGGTGCATGGCCACTGATGAGTCTTCGTAAGGATCCTGGCTCAAATCATCTCATAGTGTTGGGGAAAGTAAGTGTAGATGGTGCCCAAGAGAGATGCAAAGTGGAGCCAATGGTGAGAATGTCTAGGCAGAGAAACAGACAAATGAGTGCATGGAGCCACATGAAAGGAACTACTGGTGGAAATTCGTTTCAGCAGCATTGTAGGGCAGCCAAGCAAGGAGATGACAGACAGCACAAGTCTTACAACACCCATGCAAATGTGGGCCACTGCCCTCCTGCCAGGTCATTACAATATGTATCCATATTTTCCTAAGTTAAATCTACCTCCAGTAACAAAGCTTCTTATAAGGAATTAAAATCCCAAATGCATCAACTTTGTTAACTTAGGTATTATTGTAGGTATTTTGTTTCTACTTTACCACTTGATTTCTACTCACCTCATTTTTGTCTACAACAGTATAAACAATAATGCTATAAAATGTCCATACTGGCATTTCATTCATCATTCATTTTTGGATTAATTTATTCCTGTGCAGAACGGTGTAGAGCCAATGTCTATCCTAAGAGGACTGGCTTCAAGCCTGCAACAAACTAAATGAAGCATTAGTCCATCACAGGCACATGAAGTAAATGTACATTAGGATGAAGTCACAAATGAATGGCAGTGGAATTCTTGTTAAACCTCAAAAACCGTTTTTCTTTACCTTG
Source organism: Erpetoichthys calabaricus (assembly GCF_900747795.2). Classification (NCBI taxonomy): domain Eukaryota; kingdom Metazoa; phylum Chordata; class Cladistia; order Polypteriformes; family Polypteridae; genus Erpetoichthys; species Erpetoichthys calabaricus. The sequence continues at coordinate 67,956,294 of NC_041402.2, forward strand.
GCAAATTAATTCATATAACTTTTCAGATTTTTTACTCTCCAAGCTTTTCATCTGTGAAGAAGGACCAATTATACTAAAATTAACTCTATTTCACACACACAATCAAATACATTTTGAGAGCAACCCAAAACTTTTTTTTCCAAAGTATAAACCTGCCCCTGCATAAGGGGAAGTGGCACCTAATCAATCTATAAATCTTTCTTTCATAACGTGCCTTTTACCATAAACACATAAAAGTATAATTCAAAGCAGCAAGATATCATAGTACAATACAAGATAATGTAAATAGTGATACATTGTAAACAAATAAGCATTACAAAGAGCCTTTACAGTAAAATATATAAATGTAAATACATAGTGACTATTGAGGGGCTGCAGAGTAGGAACTGTAATAAGTTTTAAAAGACTCCAGAGAATAAGCTAAACACAACAAAAAGAAACTCTAAATTGCTATGAGAATAAAGGTGAGTATGGAGTCTAATGAGCAGATCTAAGGACAAAAGCAAAAATTAGAAACCAGAAAGAAAACCAGCATTCATCTTTCACAAAGACTAGACATGAATGTGCAGCTTTCAACGTGAGCCAGCCCCTTCGTGGCAGCTTCTACTAACAGTGTGGCATTTTGAATAAGACTATGCCTAAAATGGTTGCTGCATATTACAGCCTACATTAATGTGTGATTTAAACTTCAGAATGACGAAAAGTCAATGGAGCAAAACTCAGGTTCCTTTAAACAAATTGTAATTGCAATATTAAGAAACAAAAGAACTTAATGACATCACATTGATATAGACTATTCTGTCACTGTGAAAAAGTGGCACAGCACCACTTGTTTGAAATTTACAGATGCAGCCATAAACATACATGGTATGACAGCTACCCATAGTATTTCACATAAGAGCTACTGTGTTAGGTGCTTGGCTAGCAAAAATGACCAAAACATGTGCTTGTGATGAATCATTTCTTAGTGATAAGATTGCTTCCTTTAATCCCTACTGTATACATTTAAATCCATTTAACAGGGCATTTTACAGCTACTGCTGTGGTTATTTCGGAAATTTTACAATTTAGCAATATTGAGTTGTTATAAAAATAACATTTTGAATGGCTGAACCTGTATAATTTATAAAAGCTAACCTCTTGACCAGCATGTGTTGACTGGGACTGTCTGCTGCTCTTATCCAGAATGAATCAGTTCTGAATCAGGAGAGCCAACTGTAGAAACTCCGAAAGAATAATCACATTGCAATGCCCCTGCCCTTTTTCATAATAATTATTGCTAGTTCAGGTTAAATTGCTTGACTGTCCTTGATGCACTGCTGCAAATTTCATTTCACGGTGCTTACAGTATGGCAAGAGTGGAAAGCTAATAAACAATCACCTTAGTTCAAAAACAAGTGATGCTCACTGAATAAAAAATACAGAATATCATTGTTACTGATGTAAGGCAAAAAGTGGCAGAATTATATCTCAGATCTTTGACTGATTTGTGTATGCAAGTATGCCTTAAAATGGCCTGTCCAGTGTGGTTCTCAAAACTGCCACAATAAGAACTGGAGCTCCTTGAATTTGTATGTTTGTGGGTGACCCCCTGAGCAAATTCTGCAACAGACAATGGTGCTATGACTCAGATCCACTCATACAGAGGTGCATGCCACTTGACTGTGAGAGAAGCCACTGTTGTGTAAGAAGCCCGTTTGTAAGTCAACAGCTTTGAATAAATGGAGTTTCTCTTTTCTCAGCATTCATTCCAACTTCACATCTCACCTCTACTGTCTCAGACAGGGTAAGAGCTGTGACTGAGAGCAGCGCCCTGAGCGAATTTCTCATGGCACTGTGGCTTCATAAAATCAAGGGATGTAGATTCTTTCTAAGACAATGACACTAACCACTTTCACACAGAAAATATAGTTTGAGTTCTTTAATTTTTCATTCATATTTTTAACATTCTTATTACCATGCAGAGTTCTGGTGCCTAGAATCCCCACCGAGTAACACTGAAGGCAAGATGTAAAGCAGCCTTGCACACTTTTAAGCATGCACATATTCATGAATGGAAAACCAATTTAAAGTCAATAATCGACTTAACCTGAATGGGATGTAGGAGGAAACTGAAGATCCGTAAGAAAAATCCATGCACACCTGGAGAGAGTGTGCAGGACTCTGGAATTAATATACTACAGTACTTTCAGACATTTGACAGCAAATTATCGATTTCAAACTGACAATGGTTAGAAGCTGTTATGGAGGTGCACAAGTTTAAAAGTCCATAGAAAAATTTGTTTAAAGTCATTTAAGTTTCAAAAATGATAAAATGCAGCAGGAAAACGCAAAAACAAAACTGTATTAAAGTGTCATGTTTGTGGGTTCAAATCCTATCCCAATTACTGTCTATGAGATATTTATATCTTTTGGTTGGTTTCTCACTAGACATAAATAGAGACTTGAAAATGATTGGGGATCCAACATGGACTTTCTTTTAAATTAGTACATTGGGCCATATCCTGAACACTGTTCACACTCCCTTGTTACAAATGTCACCATGTTGTACCTTGTTTGGATTTAAAATGTCTGGCGACCAGAAGGGATGGAGATGGAGGCAGTCTTGCTGCTCCTTTACCAGATTGTTATCCTCCTGGCAAGAAAGGAAAGGGGCAACAGTAAAGTTGTAATGTACCTTTAAGATATTTGTCATGTAAATATCTGTCCCCATACAGATAGTGACATACTGACACATATGACAAAATTCCTCCTACATCCAAAATTCATGCATGTTAGGTAGACTGGTCAGTCTAGACTAGTCCAGTATGAGTGAGTGTGGGTATAGTAGCACTCTGTCCCTACCACAATATGTTCTGATTTCTGTTATCCTGAACTGAGCAACACAGGTAGAAAAAAAACAGAAATACAGACTGCTTTACATCCAGGACAGCTACTTGGTTATTGCTTTATTGTTGTATTTCACAAAAACAAGAGGATGCTTTCTCCCCTTTTGCTTAACAATAACTATATAAGACATAACAAACCTATAACAGTGCATACAATATCTGTAGGTTCACACTAAGATTGGATCTCAGATTTGCTGCCATGTTCCAACAGTTTGGTGCATTTCTTGTTCACTTGCACTAAAGACAACCTAATAATTTATACAATGTCTGAACTGAAAAGGTTGTTAGCCTGACGATTTAATTAAAATATTGTGTGAACTATCTGATGGTTAGAAAATGTCTCTGTCTGACATTGTGCAACCCTAAGGCCACTATACTGATCTTCCAGAATGAAGAGCTATAAACAGCAGCTCCCTGGAATCCTTGGTAGTTTTTAGTTGCTTGATTATAAAGTTTGTGAAATAATGCAGGCAACATCCTAATGTATCCTGAATCTAAGTAGCTGCAGGATTATTAAAATGAACATGATGATTGCATTGATTAGTTTTAATAAACCCACAAGGGAACTAGAATCTTCTGAAGCCTGTCCTTATTGTAACTTGTATATACTCATCACCGAACACTAATTCACAGACAGTTGTTTGTTCGGCAGGAACATCCAACAGTTGGGCATGCTATGCAGATACTGAGCCATAAACACAGACAGTGCAGTGATGCCCCATCTGCAGAGTGTTCAAGTCAATGTGTAGATGCAGATCTAGGCTTGAGGGGGCATTACAATGACCTGTGAAGGTTAGGTAAAAAATAGATTTATAACACCATAATCCAAAAAATAATCAGGAAATGAGCAGTAAGTCAAAAACTTTAGGAAAGTAAAGCTTAGGGAAAGGTATTTGATAAAAGGCAAAATTTAAAAATAGCAAATCAGCAATATCACAGAACTACACATTAAACAAAACAGACAACTAGACTGGAATCTTTTGCAATGGTGAGAACCATAATCGGCATGCAAAGAGCTCCAGCCAGGCTCCCTAACTTTTATTTTTCTTTCCCACCACACCATATGAGTACACCATGATTAGTGTGACCTTGCACAATACTGAGATGTGAGGAGTATACAAAACAATGGGAAAACAGTGGTGTTCAAGCTCCATTTTGACAGTCCTGTCCTCAGTGAAACAAATTAGATGTGTACATAAGGACAGGAATCTGGCAAAACCCGCAGGGATGCAACATAAATATTGCCGGCTTGGGACCTTCTCACTCTCAAATGAGTGGGATCAGGCAGTCAGGTTTGAGATTACATAACAAATGCTGGATGAAACATTGGCAATAATGTCCAATAAAACAATAAAAATGTTGTTTCCCTGAATATGAACAAAAACTGTTACATTACAAAAAAAATCTGTCTGGTTTATGCATTAAAATTAATTGTAACGTCATTATTTTATCCTGTTATTTTTGAACATGAGATGTTCAAAGTATATTGAGAATTGACAGATATAAAATAATAATGGCTAATATGCCATAGAAACAATGATGAGGAGGTCAAATATTCAGACAAGGTTCCTCTTTTTTTTCTAAAGCAGTGTAAAAACAATTTTAATTCTAAATGTATGCCCCAAAATTTCCTGTAAATACGAAATGTCCTGTCCTCAAAAATGATCTTCAAATTGTCAGCAAGAGAATGATTACACCCAGAGAATGCCTTCAAATATACTTACATTTTAGAATATATTTTCAGAAAAATGGCAAGAATGGCCCTATAATGCTGTTAAAATACAAAAAAAAAAAATACATTTTCTTTGGTATCCTAAACACTTAAATTAAAATACAGGGTGTCCACAAAGCCTCTTTGCAATTTAAAAATTTTATTAAAAAACAAATGAATAGACAAATCTGTGGAAATTATTACAAAATGAGGAGTAGATATTGAAGTTTTTTTTGCCTCATTTAATACACCTCTATATAGGCACCATTAGTTGCATGAAGCACATCAAGACAGTGCTCGATTTCTTGCCATGTTCTCTGTAGCATAGCATCATCAATAGTGGCAATGGCATCAGTGATCTTTTGCTTCAGGTCATTAATGTCCCGTATCTTTGTTTGATACATGATATCACATGGGGGTTTTCTGGGCCCCAGATTCTCACATTATGTGTGTTCAGTTTCCCTGAAACATGGAGTTGCCTCATCACTAAAACAAACTTGGGTGAAGAACGTTGCATCCTCAGACATTCATTCCAGCATGTTAACTACAAACTCTTTTTTTCTTGGTTTATCATTTGGCTCGAGTGCCTGTACGAGTTGCACTTTATAAGCGTACAATCGCAAGTTCTTGTGTAGGACTTTGTGCACTGTTGAACGTGGTAGCTGTAACTGTCTGGCAGTACAGATGGATTTTGTAGGAGAACGAGCAAAGGATTGTCTTACATGATCGACATTTTCCTCCGATATTCTTTGTCGTCCACTCCTTTCTTTATCCAATACTTTCCCTGCCTCCATAAATTTCTTGTGTCATTCACGAATTGACGGACATGACGGTGGATGTTTTCCATACTTAGTCCTGTAGTTTCACTGAGTCTGCATATCTGATTTGTTTCAAAAAACCACGATACACATTGCATTGTTTCTTCAGGAGTAGCCATTTTTTAGGGGTTTATTCAACAGCCTTTAATTAACATATCTCATCAATTGCCTTTTTAGTAATTTTTTGAAATTGTAAAGAGACTTTGTGGACACCCTGTATAGACAGCACTTTAGTTTAGTACTACCTATAATACATCAATTAGTTACATCTTGTTATATAATAAGACCTTCACAAAGGTCATATTTGGTCTTAATAGCACAAAGCATCAGTAAAGTGCTTATTTGCCTGTGCAGTTTAGCATATTAATAGCTTATGACACTCTGGTAAAAATTACTTGTGAATTTGAAAGCTTCATTCCGTTTTATTAAGCATTAATTGGGGATTCACAAACCATAAGCTGAAGTATACAATATTGAGATACATATTGTCACCCACTTAAGCCACCAAACTGAAGTCATTTTAGTATGTCACATTGCACAGAGATAAGTAACAACTTTACTAATACTTTATAAGTGTTCTTAAAAACAAAGAAAGGCATTTAATATCTTGTTATATAACAGTATGTGACTAATATATGCCTTATACGTATGTAGGCAGTACCAAATCTAAAGTGTTACCAAAATATATTGCTTGCCAGTCTATGAGAACAGCCATCAATATCAATAAAGAAGGCAAAGTCATGCAAATGGGTAAGACATGACCAAGAACAGGTTGAGATACCCCAGCCTGTCCAGAAGTCCTCTCTGAAAGTTTTCTGTTTCAAGGATTCCGATCACACAGAGAACTTGCACCAAAAAGGTGGAACACATTGCTGGCGGAAGTCTTTATGGATGTCTCTGGGCAGCTGGCAATCATGAGCTAAAGAATCTAACTCATCTCTGAATAATGTGATGCCCTCACGTAACAGAGGAAATGCTGCCATGGTTCTATATTCCTCACTGATTTATGGGCATATGTTCGATTGACAGACAGACAGGTAGGCAGACAGATATAGTGAACACAATACGCTAATCAGTGATAAACAATGTTAGACCAGTGAGGCAAATGTCACATTTTACCTATTTGATGTTTCATTGTAGTTCAGTGGACACAAATCTGTTGCCTCCGGTTTACCTGTTCGTTTAACAATCCCTAATCAGACCTAACTGCGTTTCAAAGAGAGACAACATATGCTCCATTTTGAGTAATGAGCAAGAAAAAATAGAAAAATTTGCTAAACTTGTGTTTGAAGATATTTGTCATTATTATTTTAGATATGTGCTTACTCAATACTTCAATGGCACATCCATGAGATACAGCAAATTCACTTTTGTTAAACTAAAAATCCACTTTTAACAGATTTTAAATTAGCTTTGTTTTTTGTTTATTTTGATCGCCTGGACTGAGCTCATTAGAGAATAATGTAGTGGGAAAAGGATTACTGGTGGACGGGAAACATTCCTGAGCACAGCTCTTAAACAAGGACAACTTTTTTAGAAATTCCATGGAAACATCTTTAAAGTAATGAAATTTGTCACCCCCCTCCCCACCACTTAGCACTCAAAGTCAAATTAAACACATGCTTTTCTCCTTGGCCTTCAGATATGATTCATAAATGTATTCATTTTGTAGTTATTTACACTCTGATATTTTACCCTTTGCACATCAGCTATTCAGTATTCCTTCACTTATACGGGCTCTATTCACTAAATTCTTGGCTTTCTACACAGATATTCAATGCATTTTAAAGTGCTGCTTTGTTGAGGTGACAAAGCGCCAGATGCTTTTGTAAAGTGTATGATAGTATTTGTAATGAAAATTATTATGTAAGATTAATTGATGGACTGAAACAGCAAATAAGAGCTATTTCTGTTCAAAAATGTGTAAATGTGTTAAGCAAAGTAAAGAAAGAAGCATAAACTGTCTTTTATCTGAAAACATTAAACACTGTGTTTTTAAAAACTGGCACTGGCTAAAGAAGCTATCTGAGTAGTGTGCTGAAACTAAAAAGTGGTCAAATCAGGAAAGAAACGTGCATCGCCACTCAGCGGTCAGCACAAAGAACTGTTTTGAAGCACGGAAATCTATATAGTCAGGAATAATAAATAAAATTGTACATTTAAAAATGTCTTTTTATATAAATTAAGTAAATGTGCAATTACCCTGTCTATTCTGAGTCAGCAGCTAGATTAAGACAATGTTTATCACTGATTGGCACAGCATAGCTTCTGGAAACAAAATTAGCTAACCCTGCCAGATAAAATGGATGTTAGTTTTGCATGGCAGAATGCAGATATAAAACAAAATGCTGGCATTTAGTGTAGCAAATCATTAATCTATTAAAAGAATATTACATATTATTTACTCATGTCAGGGTGGTCCTGGGTCTGAATCTTGGCCCAGCTGCTAACTGCATGGATTTTCCTACAGGTATTCTGATTTTCTTATCCATGTTACACTAATTAGCATCACTGAATTGTTTTTGTGTGTGTTCTTGAGTGTGACCTGAGATATATTGGCAGCCTGTCCAAGTCCGATTCCTACCTCGTGGTCTGCAGCCCTGAAATTGGGTTAAACAAGTTCAGTTATCAAGAGAAGGATGCATTCATTAAAATCAGCTTCTTTAGCTTTCAATAACCTGGCTGTGTGTATTGACCTGGATTATTAAAATAAAAAGAATATACACACCCAGAAATCGTGTGATTAACAATCCAACAATAACATCATTTGCATACATGCTCTTTATGTTAAATCAAGTTTCCCTTTGGTTAGCTTAAAAAAATGAAGCAATTAACTCGGCCAGTTACCTTGATAATAAATAGCCTGCCATGCTTTTCATATGCTCTGTGACAGCTCCATGTCAGGAGTCTCCACTCCTAAATGTCTCCTGCTGAACAGGTCATGCTCTAATTCAGTCAGCAGGGATGCAGATGTGCTGATGGGATTGAATTGGCCTTCTCTGTTTTATTGTCATTTTAGCAAAAACATTTTCTTGATGGTAATAAGGGAATGCTATAATTTACGTATTCTGTATAAGTAGCTATTAAAAAGTCTGCATGTCCAAAAATAAGCCTTTTTAACCCAACATAAAACAATTAAAAATAACAGTAATATATTTTGTGAGACTTACTGGTTTTAGTGATTAATTTATTATTCTTAAATGCATAATTAATTAAATGTTTACAGGATATTAATATCTACTAGCATGTGCCCATATGAATAGCCTAACAAGTGCCTTCAAATCAAAATGCCTAAAAATGAAGTTGTGACTTTTTCAAATCATAAGCAGGTGGCACAAATGCTGAAAGTGACACTTTATTCAAAATTCAAACTGGTTGTCAGATGTGTGAGACAAGCATTTTCTAGGTTGGCATTACAATGCACAACATTTCCCACATTCTTCATGTGTAGCCTTCATAATCTTATGAAACCCAGCAAGTTGGCCACAGTCACAGCACACAGTCACATGTAAGGGGTGTAACGTGACACCCCCAGTCATAGCGCTATACAAGCCTCTGTGACATACTACATAAAAAATTAAACTGGTTTAATTTTATTATAGTGAGCCCCATGTCATGGGTTAAACTCTTCTTTGTGAACATGTTAGCAGCAGGGATAATACATAATAATTTCTTACCATTTTCTGAAACAATTTGATTTTCTCATTTGGAATTTGTAGGAATGAGCTCTTGTGTTTGCAAGTGTTAACAGCTAGAGAGCACTCAAATACAAACACAATGTACAATTGTGATCAGCACTAGCAGCTGGAAGGAAAGAAAGGAAATGAGAATCCACATTGTAGGAACGCAGAAGAGGCACACTAAACTTTGGAGTTAGCAAATATGTCTGTTTGATGTTCCACAACAAAACAGGGGAAAAAAAAGGCTGAGACTGAAGTTTACTCTAGTGCATTCCTAGTTGATTGGCTGCCAAAATTAGATGTCATTGCAATCATTTCATGGTACAATATGAGATTTGAAACTGTGATAAAAAATCATAAGGGTATCATGTAATCAGTCACCTCCTGCAATTCATGGTCATGTAATTTAGCACCCCCAGAGGCGACAAAATTCAAGAAGTGTAGTTATTTAATTTGACTTAAAATCATGTTGAGTCCTGTAGTGTGACCCAGGCCTCACAATGTTCAGCATGAAGAAGAAATTGCACTGGCTTAGCAATGAAACCGTGATGTTTTTAAAATTAGAACTGTGGTGGGTTTATGAAAACTGTGTGTGTCCACCAACTGGAGGCCAAGTATGATGCATGAACTGCTACTGGATAGGATTTACTAGTTCATTAATGGGCAAGTAGGGAAAATTTAGAACCAAAAATCAAAGTAACTTGCATGTTTGTGAAATGGAATAAAATCTTTGTTGGCAGAGGAAACCTATACAGACAAAGAGAAATTGTATGTTCTCCACAGAGATAGTGATTAAGCTGAAACTTGAACCCAGTAGTCTGGAACAGTGACCACTAAATCACTGTGCTGATACCATTAATTGTTGACTAAGTAGTACATTTAAGAACATAATCTTTGTAAGGAAATCTAAAAAATGGTTTATTTTCAAATTACTTAGCTGACCTCATGAATAGCAAACCAGTATCTATCTATCTATATATATATATATATATATACATATAAAATGCTAAGGTCTGTCCATCTGTTAAGTTGATTTCTCACAAACTACTGGGACTAGAATCTTGGTGTTAATTGAAAGCTCAAGACAAAGATACTCACTGAGTAATCAACAAATCTAAGGTAGTGCTAACCGTAGCAAAATGAAATGAGTTTGTGTGTTTCTTATGGCAAATTGAACACAAAGGCTGCAGTGGGTTGGCACCCTGCCCGGGATTTGTTCCTGCCTTGTGCCCTTTGTTGGCTGGGATTGGCTCCAGCAGACCCCCCGTGACCCTGTGTTAGGATATAGCGGGTCGGACAATGACTGATTGAATGACTGACACAAAGGTGACATAGTAGAAAGAAAAAGAAAACACATTTGCTAAGCGTGAAGCAAATTACAGAAGGAAATTATGTGACAGGAAGAAGAAAAATTTCAGCTGCAGCATCCGCTGGTCATCCAGCATATATAGAATGGAAACCTGCTGATTAACACAAACTACTAGGGCTAGAAATTTGATCTTCATCTTAATTGGAATCTTATGAGCTGATATGGCCTGGAAAGTCAAAAAATTCTGAGGTTACGACAACCTCAGAAAAGCGAAGAAATTGACACAATGACATAGGCTAAAATAAGAGTGGCAACATCTGCTGAGTGTCTTACTGGTGGGAGGAAAAGTTTGAGCCTTGCACACCCATCAGCTGTTAATCCCTGACATGCAACATACATCTTCTGAATTCATAATCATGTATAATATTTATTGATCATCCAGTGTGATGCAGAACCCTGTAATAGGAAGAAGGAAAAAGAAGAGCAGCAACATCTGCTGAGGATCAGGAAGGTGCCTAATACAGGATACAGAATGCATAACAAGAACAAGGGAGAAATGCAAGCAGACAAACAAGCAGTACTTTGGAATCTTACATGACCAATGTGATAACCGTGAAGCTGTATTTTTTCATGGTGAAAACAAAACACTGTCTTGCCAAAATGGAAACATTCAACTTCCTCTTTATGAACTACCTTTATTTGATGACCAAATGTCCTCGCGTTTCCTAATAGTGTCTTTTTCGTACTTGATTTAGAGTGGTAATCACACAGCAGTTAGGATCTAATACCATAGATTTCTGCATTTGAGGTTATAAAAGTATTGCATGCAATGACAAAAAAAAACTGAAACACCTAAGAGAGAATTGCTACATTTACAATCAAGGATAACTAAGAAATGAGACCAAAATTGCAGAGAGTATAAAGTAGGCCAAGCACAAGAAACTAACAATTTGTTTCTGTGGTATTGGGCAGAGACATTCAAACAGAATGAAGTCGTGTGACCGCCGATACTTACAGTTGCAAGGCAACTGCAAAGCAGCACCATAATCAGTCACAAAAAGCATGTGGTAGATGTGGACAAGGGCATGACAACGGGTGCATTGGAGGGAGGAAATGGAAGATTGGGACATCCTTACATCATATCTGAAGTTGTGATTTTCATGCTGTGAGGATAAAATTGGAAATGGAAACATTATCAAGAGTTAGCCAACATACAATAAGGCACAATCTTATAAATAAGAAGAACGTGTTGCTTTAACCAGGAAAAAGGAGAGAACTCATGTGTTCCATTCAAATAAGTGCCTCTGGAAGGATGAAGATCATTTTTAGAAAATTAATGTGTAAAATCTATTTATAGTGGGGTGCACAGCTTTGGTCTTTGATGAGTGAAGGCCTGCAAGGCTTCATTCTTGTAAGGCTGTCTTGTGCTTCGTAAATCTGCAATGATTGCATTTTTAATTAGAAACATTTATCTGTTCTGCAGTCAATTATGCTTTATATAGACTGAAGCTTGATAATAATATGTTTTTGTCACTGCATATGGTAAAAGATACTCTTAACTAATAAACACGTTAGAGACTGATACTCAGATTTCAATCTAAACATGAAACTGCAGGTCCTAAAAAGAAGAAATTCTAAATAAACTTAAAATGTACAAAAACAGCCTTTCATATGTTTTTTTATAGAAATCTGGAAGCTGTTCTGCTAGAATAAGCTTCAAGATAGAAGTAAATCCTGGACAAGATGATTGCCCATTCTGAGTAAGCTCATATTTGTGCAGCATGATGTTTATTTTGATCTTTTGTATTTTTCTTAAAAATCTAGCAATATGACATATCACTGCATTATTACAAGCATTCTATATTAAATAGTTATCTCTACAGTCTGTGGAAGATATAAACATAATAAAGATCTTTGGTCCATTGGTTTGATGTAATCTTATGGGTTATCTTTTTAATATCTGACACAGTTTATTTAATCTTTAGTACTGTGGGTTATCCAAGTTTGAGTTCTGGAACTTTAACATGGCACTGTTTGTTAGGCTCATAAGTGGAAAATGGAAAAGTCTTTAATTTCTAACAGAACTTTGTGTTCCTTCTTTGATGAAATTTAGAATTCATTCTGCATTCTTATAGCCTGGTGTAATGCTTACATGGGAATATAATTTCACATTTATCACCATTTTTTTAAAATCTGCACTTCCACTCAACTGTCAATATATACAGTATATTTTTGGTATTTCGCACAATTTATTAATCCTTGAGGGGAAAGGTTAAGAGCATTGCTCAAGGGCCGGTCAGTATATACAGTAAAACCTTTATCCGTCATTTGATTAACCGTCAGTCTCTGTTAACCTTCAGGGCAAAAAAAAAAATTGTGTTACATTACTACTAATGCCGTGCGGTATGCTATGAGCAATGTACATTGGAACAACTTTCCCAGAACCACGTGTCATGCCGCATATTGAAATCACAGCATTACTTACATACTTTCAGTTTTAATAGCGTTTCGTACCTTTTCTTAAAATTAATCTACTGTACTATACATTGTTATGGCTCATAAACATAAGCATGGTGGTGTTAGAATTGCCACAAAAATCTTAAATTATTAAACATTTTTACGAAATTGCCAAAGCGCTTCAAGTATTGCATCAATTTATGGAGCAGGAAGAACCAAAGTAAATGATATAAAGCGGTATACCAACAAAATTGAAAAATGTGTTGAAAATGGAATACTACAGTATATTATTCTATATTAATGTTAATGGTCTTCTGCATTGCAATTTTCTTTTTAAATTCTTTTATATTCTTTTATTTTAAATTTGCAGGTAGCTGGTGATGGGCTGTTGGGGAGCAGAAAAGGTGCATTACTATGTAAGTGATGGGACTGGGTGAAGGTCTTCTGTTCTGGAAGGGACGGACACGCCACTTAGGAGATGAGTAATAGAAGAAGTTAGGAGAAAAAGGAAGATGCAGTAGAAGGAAATTTTGAGTAGGACGTCAGGGGACAATAAGTAGGAGTGTTTTTGGTATAAAGACAGAACGTGAGTGGCAGGAGAAAAACTAATTGGTAGAGAAAGCTTTCTTTTATTCTTTTGTAGTACTAGGATGTTGTACCGTGTTAGCCATTATAAATGTAGAGAAAAGCCCAGCAAAATGACACCTTTTATTGGCTAACTAAAAAGATTACAATATGCAAGCTTTCGAGGCAACTCAGGCCCCTTCTTCAGGCAAGATGTAATCATTTCAAGACGTAATCTTTTTTTCTTTTGGAAATCGTTCCATAACCCAGATAGTGGAGTATAAGACAGGGCACCGTTTGCTACAGAACAAAGACTCCAAGTAACTTACAAATCTCCAGTACCTCTCAGTTGTGTTTGCTTATTACATTGATCCTTACAATATTATATGTATTAATTTTGTTAACACTATATTTTGTTAATATAATTTTGTTTTGCAAATAAATATGACTATTGGCTAAACTAATCTACCGTATATCATTTTCAAAATAGTTGTTCTGTAATCTGTCTTTTCTCTTAGCCGTTTGTCCTTGGTCCTGATCCATGACAGATAATCAAGGTTTTACTGTATATATTATATATATATATATTTATATATATATATATATATATATATATATATATATATATATACATACACACACACACACACACACATATATGTATACATATATACAGTATATATATTGTGATAGACGGCCGGCAGCTTATCCCTGCCGACACATCCAGGCCGCTAGATGGAGTCCTCCCTGCATCATAGAGGTGCCCCGGATTCCCACAGAGCATCATGGGAGATGGAGTTTGGATTCACAACCCTGCTGGGGACCGTGTTTGCCACCGGGTGACACTGCAGGGAGATGCAGGGATTTTTATTTTCCCTATATCCTGGAAGTACTCCCAAGTCACGGGGACGGAAGAACAGAAGTATTTCCGGGCTGAAGAAAAATAAAGTGCTATTGAATCACATGGACAGAAGGACAGGAGCACTTCTGGGTCAAGGGCTATATAAAGGACTATGCAAGACCCAGCAAGCTGAGCCGGAGTTGGGAGGTAGAGTGACGGAGCTGCTGGGAGAGGAGGATTGATTATTTGTATTGGATTATTGATTATTGTTGAGTTGTTGCATGCATGGTGCTTTGTGCACTTTATTTAAGAAATTAAAATATTACTTGGTGCTTTTACTTGGTGTTTTGGACGTTTGTCTGTGGGGTTTGAGGAGTGACAGCGCCTCTAGTGTCACAGTGGCATAGTCGGCAGGATTTTCTGGCTGTCTGTTTGGCAGAGAACCTGAAAAGAAAAAATTATTCTGTACACACAACCTGCAAGACAGTGTCATGACACGCAGGAACCCGCCAAACCCATTCGCCAGTCCATCATGGGGAAGAAAAAGACGAAGCAGACCGGCAACACAAGGGGAAGTCAAGCGCTCAACGTTGCCTGCGCTCAGCACGAGATACGGAGTGGCTACGCATATCGGGAGGAAGTTTCGGATGATGCCGTCCATAATGAGGTACAGTATGTGCCGGGGAAGGGATTGAGAACATTTTCAAAGTAATGCACTTTGTCCTGTGCTCATACCTCGTAAAAGGAGATCATCCGGAGATTCTGCGGGAGGCAGAAGATATTCCCGAAGACGGTAGTGCGCTTTCCACTAGGCCTGTGCAATATATCGAGTGGCACAGTATGAACAATATTTTTTAATGCATCGTTTGAAAACAAACCTATCGCGATATATTATGTAATATGTTTTATTAAACACTACAAGTGTGTAGTGCGTTATTTCTGCTAATTGAAGCAAATCCTAAATGCAGTCATTGCGACCCCGCCTCCTGCTTATATTAAACAGTAACAACAATGGCTGAGACGGAGGCAGAAACGAGTACGGCTATCAGCGATGATTTAGTGCCAAAAAAAGGTACAAATATGACCTACGTTGTTTGGAAATGTTTGGCTTTAGACAAAATGATACAGAACAAAAGACTGTTATATGTAAACTTTGTAAGAGAGAAGTAGGAACGAAGAGCGGCAACACCTCGAACCTCTTCAATCATTTGAAAACAAAACACGTTACGAAGTACAAAGAATGTATTAAACTTTGCGAGAACTCCGCTCAAAACGCAACGAAACACATCCTTGCCGCAAAACAAATCACACTGGCGGCAACGTTCTCTTGTTGCATACCGTATGAAAAAACAAGCCCCAAATGGAAGGAAATAACAGCTGTAGTAACATACCACATTGCAGAAGATATGGTCCCTGTTGCCACTGTCGAAAAACACGGATTTCAGAAACTACTGAGAACGATTGATCCCAAATATGTAATTCCCAGTCTGAAATACTTTGCTGAAGAAGCGCTGCCCAAATTATACAACTACTGTAGCCTTTCTGTCAGCTCTGGCCATTCTCCTGTGACCTCTCCTATCAACAAGGTATTTACATCTGTAGAACTGCTGCTTGCTGGCAACAACATTTTTTTTTCTATTCAGGTGTTTGATATGAACATTACCTGAAGCTCCTGATCTGTATCTGCGTGATTTTATGCATTGTGCTTAGCAACATGATTGGCTAATTACATAATTGAAGGGCTAAGCAGGTGTTCTTAATAATCAGTGAGTGTATATATATTTCTTCTGAACTGAAAATAAAAGATAATAGTCTTTTCACAGCTGTGCACACATGTACAGCATGATACCCACATTGAAGTGAGCTTTATATCTGAAGTTTGCTTTTAGATCTTGCCAAAGCCACAGTCTGTATATGCAGTACTGCCATACCTTCAACAAAACAGATTACAGGTGAGGAGTACCTCTAAAGACAAGAACAAGAGCTGCTCACACCCTACACAAGCATCGCTTTTCTCGTTACTTGACCTAGAAATATGCTGTGTTGTAACATTCTAAGTGAAATATCTCAGCAACCTGCAAAAAATTTCAAAATAACAGTAAAAGCCATCGCATTAGATTAAATGCAGCAGTGCCTTTCATGCTAGACATTAGACCTACATGTGTTTTTGTTGGCTTGATGTTTAATTCAAACAGAAATTATTTTGCTTTTATAAAACCCCGTATCCAGGGATTTGAAATAAGCCATTCAGAGGCAACCACATAACAATATATATTTTTTAATTTATATTATCTGAACTTTGGAAAAATTCAATATACACACACACAAACACACACACCTCTGTCCATTGTGTTTTCAGAACTAATGCCAGCCATGAGCAGAGTTTGAGTAGCCAAATGCGCTGATTAGCTACATCTCAGACATCTAAGGAATGGACTCACATGAACAAATGGGAGAGAAGAAGCAATGCTATTTCAGCCTTTAACAGAGAGAGCGGCAGACGGGGACAAAGATTTTTTTTGTTAAATGTAAATCAACCGCAACAACCTTCATAATGTATGGATCTATGCAGCCCATTACTTATTGTTCAAACCCACTGACAATGAGTGCTGCAAATGCAGACAGCTGATTGTTGTTGGGGTGAGAGGGGAAGGCGCATTGGAGCAAGTGAACAAATGCAATGGTTAATTGCACTATGCGTTTCACCTAATGGCTGAATGCATCTTTTTTTTCATTTTGGAACACCTCCCAGAAGGGCTCGGATTCATCTACTGACACTCTTATTATGCCATGCAACAACCTCAGATCCCTTCAACCAGCTATAGAAAGCCAGACGAAAGGTGACTTTGTTAAGATCAAGGTTAGGCAGTAGGCCTTCGGACAACGGTCTACAGTGTTACAAACAGATTCTCACTCTGAGTACCATGGCAACATACCGTCAATAAAAGGTGGATTAAAATGAAAGTGCAGTTTCTTTTGCAGAGCACAGCGTCTGTTAGCTAAATGAAGTCCCATGCAGGTAACCAACCAAACCATTGTGTTTGATAGATAGATAAGTGCACACATGTGGGGCTTTGTTATTCCCGTTATGATCACAAAAAACAATCAGGAGACTAAAACAAGACATATAGAGTGCACAGCATACTGTAATTCCACACATCCATCCATCGGGATTAGAGAATGTTTCAGGGTAATTGTAGTAATGCCATTTTTAATCATGTGCATGAATTGTGAAAAGGATTGCATTTATAGATTTCAAGCAGACATCAGAGGATTACTGTGAAAGGGAAAATGGAGAACAGAAATAAGTATTTCTGAAATAAAACAGCAGTGCTTATTAAGGGTAAAAATGGGTAAAAATTTCAATTAATAAGGCTTCAGTAAACCCCATGTTAGAAATTAAAGCAATAAATGGTGAAACGTCAATTTATAAAGGGATTTTAATGTACGTCCAGCTAATTAAAGTGTAAAGGGTAGCTCTTTAGGAGAGGCACTAAGAGTATGCCGCTGTCCTGCTATTAGTCACTTACTGATATTTAGCACAAACAAAATATTCGTTACGGTCAAGTGACAAAGCAATCACTGACCCACTGTAGGTAGCCTTTAAGTGAAAGTGCCTTGCAAGTCCTATTAAGACCAATGAAAGCCATCGTTACAGAGCAGTAAGTTAGAAGCACCTCAGTAGCCCCTATACTAATCAAAACTCTTCAGGTCTTACCTGTTTCTAGACACACTGAACCTGACTAATTAGCTATCCAAATGTTCTTCTGAAAAAACCTTTTCTATTACTGGATGTTTTCTTTTTTCATTGCCTTTTGTCTGTTATTTTTAAGTTATTACTGCATTCACAATGTCCCAAAGTTTAATTTCTTAACCTGTTCATGATAATACTTTAAAATCTTTTGTTATCAATATATATGGCCAAAAGACCGCAGGGTCTGACTTGGTCACATTTCTATTCTGAAAAAGGTCCAGTTTCTTTTAGTGTGTTCTTCTCCAGCTCTGTTAATTCATTTATTTTCTGGTTGTGTCTTTTTCCATGGTAAATGACAGAAAACAGCAAAAGGGAACACGCTAGGAACTAACTTTGGTCTTAAAGGGCACATTCATATGTGTGCTCACACACTGTGTCAGTCAGGGACACTTCAAAGTTTATAATCAACACAACAGTAAATCAGTTCAGTGGTGGAAAAAAAGCAGAATCTCAAGAGGAGACACAGAACGAACTGAGACTGCACACTGAATTGTTGTGACATCAACATGAAGTTCTAGCTATTGAAAAATGTATTGCTTTGATGATGTATGATTACTCTAAGTTTTAAGTGTGCATTGTCGATTTATAATAAAGGCCATTGTCATGCTTTGCCAAATTATGAATACAGTACAGAATCAGTGTGCACTACCTCCTTCATGATGGAGCATTATGTAATGCAATATTTCTGTCTAGTCAGAAAAAAGAAGCCTTGTGTTAATTGTGCAGAACAATTCTAAGGTTGTGGAGCTGTGTTTTTTTCAACATGGTAGTTTAAACCAATGTCCCCTGTGAGCACTCAGGTGCCCAACAAAATCCATAATTCCAAATTAACAAAAGCTTTTCAAGTATGAATCAAAAATAGTGGTGATGTGAGAATTAGTGGTGATATGTTTCATGGATTTTTGTCAGTGTGATTTTAATACTGTCAAAATTAACAAACATTTATTATATGTTAAATATATTTTGGTGAAATACTACAAATACTTCAAAATTGTCAACTGGAGTGAGTGCAGAAGAATCACCCATGAGCTCACCTAAATTAGTATTAAACTAAATCAAGTATCAATGTACTGTATATAAAATCAACTTGCCCACAAAAGCAAGTAAAGTGAAGTGCTTGGCAATGCAAAGCTGCTATTAGTGCTGTGACGGGCGGCCATGGCCATTACCTGTCTGGGACGCCAATAGAATTGTAGGACCAGGGGAGAGAGGCTCACTGAGGCAATACCTCCCCTGGGACACTAGAGGGCAGCCCTCCCGGGCAGCTGTGGCACCACAGATTACAGCAGGTCATGCTGGGAGCTAGAATTTGGTGCAGCCCTGTTGGATTCCGTGGGAGCTGCCAGGGGGAGCTGCAGAGCCCTATCATGGACTTTCATCACACCTGGGAGTGATTCCAGGTAATCCTGATGAACCACCTGGAGCACTCCCAGGTACTGAATAAAAGGAGCCGCATCACTCCACGCTGGGAGCCAGAGTCAAGAGGTGGAGGACAAAGCTTGCTGGGAGAGGAGTGGAGGAGGCAGAGAAAGAAGAAAAAGAAAGAAGGGGCTGAGCATTACTACTGGTACTTTTGTACTGTGCTCTGTAGTGGGGAAAAGCGCTGCCCCATGAGAAATAAATGTGTGTTGCCTTTGACTTGTGTCTTGGTGTCTGCCTGTGTCCATATTAAAAAGAAATGTACATTTAAACCTGTAGGCCAAATTTTAATTTCAGCTGTGTCAAACTGGGCTATATATGAAGCTACCATATTTAGTAATTAACTGTTATTGATTATACTGAAACTTTCAGGTCACAATTTAATTTAGGTATCATACACCTGCTATTAACAGTCTATAAACATTTTATTATCACACTATTAACAAAAATGCAAATTCAAGTAATAATAATAATAAACAATGGTCAATAACCAGAGATGGACAGAGTACTGGAAGAGCTAAAGAAAGACAAGGTAACAGAAAGCAAACAAGTAAGATGAAATCGAAAGTCAAATTCAGAAGGAAGTCATAACCAGAACACAAAATGCTAGGGCATACTTGGTAATAAATGAAAAGAAAAGGATTTTGTATCCTCTGAGGGGTAAAGGCAGCATGTAATCACCATCATATTTATAGTGTCGCTTCCTGTGATGATCATAGTTCAAATGATCAATTCTAAGATGCTGCAAGCATTACAGGGTACATTGTGATAACAACATGACAGCCTTCTAAAAGTTTCAAGGATAAATAAAACTGTAGTGGGGAGTATGGAATATCCCATTGGCCTCAGCATTCAAATCCAGCTGTCTCATGGGTGACGTAGTGGGGGAAGAAAGGGTAATGATAATCCAGGACAAAGTTGGTGTGGGCTGGGGGGGAATCTTGAAGCCTGGAATGAAACATTTGTTTTTGAGCGGAAGATGCCCACAGAGACAACTTATGTAAAGGGCCCAGAGTTCTGTGCCACCCCTGTTGTTTCGACAAGAGTTAGTATTTTGATCAAAAATTCACTGATGGCAATCATTATGAACTCCCGCTGATTCTCTTCTATTCAGTTCCATACTTATCATATTTTTGTAGCATTTGGTGTTATCTGGTAATTTGACAAAGAACTGTTCCTATCCATGCAATGAGACATTAAAATGACTGGGTGTCTTAAGATCCTGAGGTTACTGACACCTCCCCACACCAATTTATCAGGTGCATCTACATTGTGATGTACAGCCGGCGGTTCAGTCTGGCCGAGACGTCCATAAAAGAAAAGAATGGAAGAAGGCAGCCTTTTCGGGACACTGCCTCCCCCAGGACGTTAGGTGGCAGCTCCCCTGGTCGGCAACAGTTCCCCGGATTCCCTCAAAGCATCCTGGGACGTGGAGTCCATTTCCTCAGCCCTGTTGGGTGCCGTGGGTGCCACCAGGGGGAGCTCATAAAGAACCTGGGGACTATTACTCTTACGACAACCCGGAAGTTCTTTGTAGTCACGAGGATGGAAGCCTGCAGTACTTCCGGGCTACTTGAAAAGGATGATGTGGCTTTTGACCCGGAGAAGGAACACTTCCGGGTCATGGACTATTTAAAGGACTTTGGGAATCCCAGCAAGAGAGCCGTAGTTGGGTGGTAGAGTGACGGAGCTGCTGGGAGGAGTGGAGGATTGATTATTGTATTGATTATTGTTTATTATTATAAGTATTGGAGAATTGTGGAGTGTGTGGTGCTTAGCTTTAATAAGAAAATTTATTAAAGATTCTTCTTGGTGTTTTTTATAAGTGTGTCTTGGACATCTGTATGGTGGGTTTAGTGGGGCAACAGCGCCTCTGGCATCCACAACATATAATGTGAAAAGCACCTACTACAATAGCTGTGTCTGTCTGTCTTTCTTATTTTAACATATTGTTTTTATTTTGCTCATTTGATGGCCTCTCCTAATGCAAAACCGTGAAACACCTGCAATCACATGGACTGAAGCAAGTATACCTCATAGTGGGACTCTGGACAGCATGGGATCAGATGACTGAATGTTACCATATAAGGGAGGTATACTATTAGGGTGATGTGTGTGTATTTATTTTATCCCCTAATAACCATATTTTTATTTATTCAATACTGTAGTAATGATTTATTTATTTATTTATTCATCACCATACTAAGTAAGTCTATCCTTTACTGTGCCAGGATGCCCCGATGAATCTTAATATACAATAACAGCAGGGCTTCTGCCTCTGACGCATCCTGAGTTTGTTTCTAGCACTGGGTGGCATCTTACACAAACCTCATTAACAACAGATCACTTCTCTTTCTTCTTGAAAACAGAAGAACGTAAGTGATATGATATTCATATCCATCAGAGCAAAATATTAAAGCAACTTAAGTTTCGCATGAATATATGAAAGATGGCTCAGTGACACTTAATGCTACAGTAACTTAATATCTACCCAGTATTTGTTACATTTACCTCAAGACTGCATTATCTAAAGATAATAATGATCCAATATTTCTCTGACACTGGAATTAAGCAGCAAAGTGCCACAATTATCAACTAGCTTTTATGATTTGATGCAGCCACCAATTTGATCTGGACACAGATTATAAATCTTCACTTGGTACTTTAATGTTTAAGAAATTGGAACTCCAGTCATCCACTGACCTTCCACATCCAACAACAACTAACAACAGTACTACTCGTCACTTGAGTTGAAATCTGCTGTTCATGAAAGTGACTTCAGACTCATGATAATGTAAAATAGTATTAAAACATTTTATGTACACTACTAGTAGAATAATTAAATTCTGTTATCACTGTTGGTTTTGAATATGACTCACTATTACAAACATACAGTATGTAATAAACAAAATGATGAAGTGACTAGAAAATTCAGAAATGCTGCAGCCTTTAAATCAGCTAACCAAATAAACCACAATGTAATGCCATGCATACATTTTTTTAAATTGTTTTATTGAGTTTATACAATTGTGAACTTCAGTATGTGCCGATGAAGTTCAAAAGTGACCAAAGAGATAAGAACAGCTTAGATCAGGAAAACTGTCACTTTTCTTATTACATACTGTATTGCTACTGTAATGCGGTTAGAAGTAAATTTGAGTGCTTTGCACCTATGCTCAGTGAACAGTGCTATACATATAAAAGTTAATCCAGTCCATACATCCATGGCACAATAGCTCACTATTTCCTCTAGGGGTCGCTAGCTCCATAGTTGAAATAAGTTCTTTATAATTGCGGCATTTTAAGTAACCCGAAACTATATAGATATAATGTAAAAAGGCGATATCCCTCCCACAGTGATATGATGGTAAGAAATCACATAAGAGAAAATAACTTAGCTTTCTTTAATGACGATTTGCGCAGCATTACAAACGAAGGAAGCCAAACGGCAAGACAATTACCCAGGTGGGATCTCGATGTATACAGTCTGCCATTTTTCGTCACTGCAATGGAAGGATTTTCAAGACGGATGACGTTATCATCCATCCGTCTGTCAGCTTTGAGGTGTTTGGCTGCTGTCCAGGTCTTTTATACTGTTTTCTCCACATGCAGGCCCTTACTTAGATTTCAAACAAGGCAAGGAGAGGATTCAATTTCATCTCTAACATACAGAAATAGTTCAATGCCCATTTTCATAGTTGTACCTTCTCTCTTCAAATACTTGCCTAGCAGTTCTAAATGCTGAGAGCCCCTGTGTGCCAACTTTGGCCTGGCCTGTACATGTGAGTGAATTTATAAAATTATTTTTGTATAGAGCACAGTGACATTAAACTTATATTCTGATTACAGTCACGCAGACCTCCAGAAAAACACTTGTCCACTCTTATTTTTCACCTCTTTCTTAATTCTTCCTAAATCTAATGCTAGATCACCCATTTTTCCAACAACCAATAATTTCCCTTTTTATTGATCTAGTGACATGCCAGGTTTGGTTCCAGGCTTGATTGATCCTATTTTGACCCTGTCAAACACTCAAACCACAATCTTGAAGACCAGGGTAGCACTCTTTGTCAGTTCAGTCAGTAAAGACTTGTCTGGCTTGTCTGTCCCTACAAGAATCACAATGACAGACTGATGACACCTTCAAGAAGGAAATGGAGAAAGCAGGATAATATAATCTAGGAGATCACAAATGCAGCGTGAAGATCTATATATGTCACTGTGGCAATTTGTGCTAAACACAGATCTTCTGTTACTGTGTGTTTCTTTTCTGATGCTATTTAAATATGATATTTTGTTAATGAAATTTTCACCTTGTTTATGTTAATAATTCTCACTTCTGAATACAGCACATTATGTGGATATCTTATAGATATACATAAATACACAATTTATGTACACAAAGTCTCCAAATGTCTTGAGTAAATGGCTTTACTGGCACATGCAATTAAAAAAAAACAAAAAAAAAAAAACACATGTACAGTTCCATGAACCCAGCAGAAACAGACTAAATAAAAGATAGTAAAATCGAAAGTGTTTTCACAGAAAACAAAACTCAATTATTAATGTTGCATGCTGGAGGACTCCATGTAATGAGCTAAACTGAAAAGAGTAAAGAATATTAGTCAGATCGGGGTTGATCAAACAATATTTAGAAGTAAGCATAGTGTAAATTAATTAATTAAATTGTTGGTGGGAAATTTTCTTATTAAACAATGTATTGATTTTCCTATGAATGAGTACAATAAACACAAAATTTGATTTGTTCACATACTGTGAATTTAGAAAGCATTCCGACCCCCCCACTTACTGCATACTTTAATTTGTTGTAGATTTAATTTTAAAGGATAAATTTGCCATTTTTGGCCATCATTCTGCATTTAATAACCCATAAAGACAAACTGAAAACATGTTTTCAGAAATTAAAAATCAGAAAATGAACTCTTTCATTCATATCAAGTGTTCACACTCTTGATTCAGTACTTTAGTGAAGGTTTTGGCAGCACTTACAGCTTCAAGTCTTCTTAGGTAAGTTTCTACAAGCATTGCACAACTGGATTTGGTCAGTTTATCCCATCCTTCCAGGTAGATCCTCTTATGGTTTGTTAGATTGGATGGGAAACATCTGTAAGCTACCATG
Organism: Erpetoichthys calabaricus; assembly: GCF_900747795.2. Taxonomy (NCBI): domain Eukaryota; kingdom Metazoa; phylum Chordata; class Cladistia; order Polypteriformes; family Polypteridae; genus Erpetoichthys; species Erpetoichthys calabaricus. The sequence continues at coordinate 67,980,875 of NC_041402.2, forward strand.
TTCAGGTCCCTCCACGGATGTTCTGTGGTATTAAAGTCTGGGTTTTGGCTGGGCCACTTCAAGGACATTCTGGCCTGTCTTGAAGCCACTCTAGCATTGCCTTGGCTGTATGCTTCACGTGAGTGTTGTGCTAATATGTGAACCAATGTCTCAGTCTGAGATTGTGTGCACTCAGGAACGTGTTTTCTTCAAGGATCACTATTTTCATACATTCATTATTCAACCAATTTTGACCAGTCCCTGCCACTGAGAAGCACCCCGACAGCATGATGTGACCATCACCATGCTTCACTATAGGGATCGTATTAGGCAGGTGATTAGTAGTGCTTGGGGTTCTGCTCAAAGTGTTCAAATTTTGTCACATTAGACCTGAAAATCTTTTTATCATGCTCTCAGAGTCCTTTAAATGCAATCTGGCAAAATCCAAGCAGGAGTTAGCCACACTACCATCAACACCTGATTGACTGAATGCTGCTGTGTTGAATGGCCTTCCATCATGTTCTCCCACCTTAGCAGAGGACTTCTGAAGCTCTGTAAGATTGACCATTGGATTCTTGATCACCTCCCTAACCAGGGCTGTTCTTGCCTGGTTACTGAGTTTGGTCAGATGGCCAACTCTAGGAACAGTCCTGGTAGATCCACATTTCTTCCACTTCACAATTATTCAGGCCACTGTGCTCCTGGGAACACCCAAACCTTTAGAAATAGGTTTTATACCCCTGCCATGATCTTTGTCTCACCACAGTTTAATTGCAAGAGGTCTACAGTCAGTTCTTTGGACTTCATCGCTTGGTTTTGTCCTGACATGCAATATGAATAGTGGACTCTATAGACACAAGTGTGCCCTTTTCTAAACAACGTTCAATCAATTCAATTTGCTGCAGGTTGACTCCAAGTCCTAGACACATCTCAAGTGAAGTGAAAGCAAACAGGATGTATGTGACCACAATTTGAAGTGTCAAAACAAAGGGTTTAATCTTACATAAATGAAAGATTTCAGTGTTTAATAAATCTGCAATAACAAACCTTTCTAAAAACATTTTTTCACATTGCCATTAAGGGTTAGAGCGTAGATTGATGGACAAAAATGATAAATGCATCTGTTTATATGTGTTTATGATGTCATAAACAAGAAGAAAGTGTTTTTAACTTTAAACTTTCATTTCATGTGTGCTTTATTTTTCTTATCTTTCCATCCCTTGTTAAATCACCTTATCTCAATTTCAGAGTCACCGGTGAGGAGAGTGCAACTTGGTTTGCATGGCTGTCTCACAACTCCAGAGTTCTGGCTTTGAATCCCAGCAAATCATTGCCTTTGTGAAGCCCATACATTTTTTTTTCCACCACAATCTAAAGACGTGCAAGTTAGGTTGACTGGCAACTCTGAATTGTTCCAGTGTAAGCCTGCAATGAACTGGTGCTCCAGCTAGCCAGGGACGGCTTATGAATCATGCTGCCAAAATGGACTCCAATTCTAAACTGGATTAAGATTGAGGAGGGCAGTATCTTGTTCATTTCTTTGATAACTACCTAGCAGTTTGTGTGGAGTTTTTGTTTTTACTTGAAAAAAGAAAAAAACTAAGCTGTTACAGTGAGGGTGTCTAAAATTCCAAAGAAGGAGCCCTCCTCATCTCCAGGGGAAACAACACAATCTATTTCCTATGTCTCTTTGAGACTGACATTGTGCAATTATTTTTAACAATTTTACATAAAATTATTGTTTTAATTTGTTTTAATATTTTTCATGTTTCCTACATTTTTCTCACAAACATTGCCATGTTGTGATGACCAAGTCATGTGACCTGTGACAGCATAGCAGCTATGATACAGTATATAAGACGGTGACACACAATACATAGTGTACAGACTTTGGATTAAAGATTTAACACTTTGGGAAAGACTTACAGATTGCTCAAGTTTTTATGACTGACTTTTACTTCACATTTTAGTTTTGTTTCCAGATACGTTTGACTTTTGATAGGACTGAAGTCTGCCTTATTGACTACCCCTTAGAATATTCTCTTTTTTGTGCCATCATTTCCTGCTCAAAACCTTTTTTTGTCTTTTCCAGGACTAACCAAATGATGTCTGGGTTATAGCTGAAATGTACATGTTAAGAGCTCTACTTTGTCTCATTCCATTTTTCTTCGTGTTCTCCATTTTCCCTCACTCCCTCATGCTCCCTCCTGCTGCTGTTGCCTTTTTTTGATAATTTTGCCAAGACCCTTACAGTAAATTATGCATAGCATCCAGATGGGTGAGGCCCGAGTGCTAACTAGGGCTCTCAGATGCTGTGGTCGATTAGGCTGCAGTTACCTGAACATCCTATATTAGGCTTCTGTTGCCTAAGCCATATTGCCGTGGCACTGGTTACTTTTGCTTCCATTTTCTTTAGCTCTCCATTTTATAAGTTTCTGTCCATTTGAATAACCTATTAGTTTTTACTCTAAAGCTTTTAACTGTTTTTTTTTTTTTGATAATCTGTATTTTGGACTTGTATTTCAGATGTTGGGCTCAGTAATTTATAATGTGTGCGCGTTTGTGTCTTTATTTTAGTCGTTTGTTCTTTTCTTTTGAATAAAGTACATTTTTAGATTTTGAATCCTTTATTACTCTATTTTCATTATTATTAGTGTTTTATTAACTATTACAAAACTAGTTTGTGTCCTCATTTACTTCATTCAATAAATGAAACCTTTATTATTATATACCCCTACACAAAACTTTAATATTTTTATCTTGACTTTCCCATTTGGCAGTGTGATCATAACATTAAAGAAAGCCTAAACTGGCTAAGTCAGGATCTATTGTGAACACTTTGGGATTGAGTATTTTGGACTCTCCAGAAGCATCCACTGATATTCCTTCCTCTAGCAGCAGACGGTCTACCAGGCAGCTCTCAAAGCATCAAAAAATATCAGTGTCTGACATGCACCCTGAGTATCTGGATGCAGATTTCACGGCTTTACCTTTTGCTGATCATTTCAGATATGCTTTATCTCACACTTCTCCTGCTTTCAGGATTAATTCACATGTTTAGCTAATCATCCAGAGCTGCTATTACACTCAGGTCTTATTTTCACGTGGTGTCTGATTACTGTAGTCCTATATATTTTTCTACTTTTTTTATTTCAGTATGTAAAGCTACATGTGGAATTAACAAACCAATATCAGGATACGCTCCCACTCTGTGTGACCTTCAACTGTTTAGCAGGTTGAAAAAATGGATAGATGAAAATGCACAGTAATCATTTCATTGAATGGTTCTGAATTATATTATATAATATACAATTCTAGGCACTTACTGTTGTTAGCGTTCTAGCTACTTCCCGGTAGAAAGGATAAAATTAACTCCTGTAGAGTTAAAGTACTCTTTAAACGTGTGTGTATAAGGAAAGAGTGTCTCTCTATATACATTGTAAGTGCTAATTCAACACTGGTAGGCAGCATGGTGGCACAGTGGTAGCACTGTTGCCTTGCAGTAGGAAACCAGTGTTCAACTCCAGAGTCCTCCCTGCATGGAGTTTGCATGTTCCTCTGTCTGTGTGGGTCTCCTCTCACTGTCCAAAGACGTGCTGGTTAGGTGAAGTGGCAATGCTGAATAGAATCTAGTGTGTGTTTGGTGTGTGTGTTTGCCCTGCAATGAACTGGTGCCCTGTCCGGGGTTTATTCCTGACTTTAAAGACAAATCATCCTGAGCATTTGGATATAGACAGTAAGCTGAAGGAAGGATCAGAAAGGCAGGAACTGCCCCTGAATGGTACACCAGTGCATCACAGCCACTCACATCAACCAGTTTTACATTAGCAGCCCCAATGTATATGTAAGGAGATGGAAGCACATTAGAGAGAAGGCAGACTCCATACAGGCAGTGACAGACAAGAATTCCAAATCAGATTCATCACTGAGCTGCAGCCTCCTGCAACTGCAAGCACTGTTATCATTTCAACTTCTTTTTTTATCTTTCATGGGTTTCCCTGAAACTGGAAAATCTTCTATCAGAATCTCATTTAATGCTTCAGTTTAGAAGTTGAATAATTTTGCCATTTTTTCATATGCTACTTTGTTTTGGCAATAGTGCCACTATTCTGAGGGTTTTGCATCATCAGTTTCCATGGATATTTCCCATAAAACACCAGGACCGAAACACTTGTGATATCATCTGCATGCCAGCATAAAAGGAACCATATAATATTCACAAATATGCAAAACTGGAACAAACCTAGCATACTGCTTAGTTTGAATTTTGATTTCTGGTATTTGCCTTTTGACTTTGATTTTCGGTTTATGATTTGTCACCGACATTTATCTCTTTTTGAATTTCAGATTTGATTGCACGGGAAGGACCTATGATCTGCTCTCTGGATCCATGTTTAAAGAGACTGGTATTATAATTATACATCCCTTTTTTTTTTTTTTTTTTCCTTCTCTTTATCTGGACTTTATATGTTTATGTTTTAATCAGAGTTATAGAGTTATAGACGTGAGTGTGAAAATGTGGAAGTAATTAAAGTAGGATTCGTTTTTTTTTTCTTCTTTTTTTTTTTTTATTTTACTATACCTTAAAGTAGACTGTTTAACTTCATACCCTTGGTTTATTGCTTTTTCTACTATTTATACTATTACCATTATACAATTACAGTAGGAATTACCAGGTTTATCCTAGACTAGTTTTTAAAATCATTCCCAGGGTTGTTTCTTTTTTTTTTTTTTTTTTTTTTTTAATCTTAATATCTTAACTTAAAAGCGCTGACGATTATTTCAAGCTTAAATATTGTTAATGAGAACATCTTCGGCAGATAGTATTAAGAATTTAACTGCAAAAGATATCTCTGTTTTAATTCTGTAACGCCGCTGCAGGGTGGGGTTTGTTTTGTTTTGGACGTGCTCTGTCTCTTCGTATGTCAGAGGACTGGAACATCGCGAAGTGGGATCTAGCCTCATGTGGGGAGGCAAAATGGGGGGGGTGGGGGGATAAAGGGGGGAGAGAAGGAGAGCAGGTTATATCTAATCTATTCTTGTAATTCTTATAATTATAAATATCAATGCAAAAATAGGCTAAAATGCAATAACTCATGGGGAATCTTGAAACTAAGATTAAAACTGCCATATTACCAATTATAACTATAAAATGACATTAAAAACTCAGAATCAATGTCTCCTTGATGGGACAGTTAACTTTGTGAGCTGGAATGTTAAAGGCCTGAATCACGAATTAAAGAGAAAGAAAGTATGCTCTCACCTAACAGGCTTAATAGCTAAAATAGTATTTTTACAGGAGACCCACTTACTAACCAAGGATCAGTTCAGATTACAAAAAGACTGGACTGGCCAAATGTTCCATTCTAGCTTTATAAAGAAAACTAGAGGGGTGGGAATTCTCATACATAGAACAGTTCCATTTGTAGCATCAGATGTCGTGTCGGACCCTGAAGGGAGATATGTGATGGTCATGGGCAACTTACATAACAGTAAAATGATTTTGATAAATGTTTATGCACCCAATGTTGATGATAAGGAATTCATGCAAAATCTATTTGCATCCATTCCCAATGTGAACACTCATAAAATTATAATGGCTGGGGACTTTAATTGTGTTTTAAATCCACTCTTAGATAGGACTCCTGTGACAGGGGGGACGACATCTAATACTGCAAAGATAATTACACAGTTTTTGAATGATCACAACTTATCAGAACCCTGGAGGTTTCTTAACCCAAACTCAAGAACATATTCATTCTACTCACCAGTGCATTATAGCTACTCAAGAATTGATTATTTTTTTATAGATAATAATTTCCTGCCTACAATTAAATCATGCAAATATGACACAATTATTATCTCTGACCATGCCCCTCTAGTCTTGGAGCTAAAATCAATAAGCCCCTCACACTCACCTCGCAGATGGCGTCTTAACCCTCTTTTATTGGCAGACGAGAACTGCACAGAATTTATATCCAAACAAATCAGCTTCTTCCTAGAGACAAACACGTCCACAGAGGTTTCTGCAGGAACACTCTAAAGGCCTTCTTAAGAGGACAGATTATTTCATATCTTTCCCACAGAAATAAATTAGAAACCAAGAAAGTGTCAGAGCTAAGAAATGAAATTACTAGAATAGATGAAAAACAAGCCAGGCGTCCAAATGAAGTTCTCCACAGGAAAAGGCAGGCCCTACATACAGAACTTAACATCTTAACAACTAAATAAACTGAACAACTTATTTATAATTCTAGACAGCATTACTATGAACACGGAGAAAAAGCTAATAAGCTTTTAGCTCAACAAATTCATAAACAAGAAGTTCACAATGCAATACCAGTAATCACCAACAAGAATGGAGAAGAAATCATCGACCATAATAAAATAATGCACACATTTAGAGATTACTATAAGTCTTTATATTCCACTGAGCCCAAAGAACACAACACACAATCTAATGCATTTCTGGATACTTCACAGATACCACAAATAGATGCTTTAAGTGCTGAGGAACTGGATAAACCTCTAATGCTATCAGAATTACTAGACGCTATAAAGTCACTACAAAGAGGGAAATCATCAGGCCCTGATGGTTACCCCGTAGAATTTTATAAGAAATTCTCCACTCAGCTAGCTCCCCTCTTATTGGCAACATTTACAGAAGCTAGAGACAACCAAATACTACCTCAAACATTTCGACAAGCATTAATCACCGTCTTTCCTAAACAAAATAAGGACTTGTTACAATGTGCATCATACAGACCAATTTCACTCCTGAATAATGATGTTAAGATACTCTCAAAAATCCTAGCTAGAAGGATGGAGGAAGTGCTGCCCTCGGTAATATCACAAGATCAAACTGGATTTATTAAAGGCCGACACCTATCTTCAAATCTCCGACGCTTGTTTAATGTTATATATTCACCAGCAAAATCAAACACCCTAGAGATATTACTATCATTAGACGCAGAAAAAGCATTTGATATGATTGAATGGAATTACCTTTTCACTGCATTGGAGAAATTTGGGTTTGGCCCGAATATTTGTGCTTGGATCAAACTACTGTATACCAATCCAGAAGCTTCAGTTTGTATTAATAACATTTGCTCAGACTACTTTAAACTAGAACGTGGTACCAGACAAGGATGTCCCTTGTCGCCACTGTTGTTTGCAATCGCTATTGAACCACTGGCGGTTCACTGCCGAAATTCTTATCAGATAAAGGGGATTGTCAGAGAAGGACTGGAACAGAAAATTTCTCTATATGCAGATGATATGGTCTTATATATATCAGACCCAGAAAACACTGTCCCCGCTGTTTTAACAGCACTAACAGAATTTTAAAAGATATCTGGTCTTAGAATTAATCTGAATAAAAGTACACTCTTTCCAGTGAATTCACAAGCATATAATATTAGATTAGACAACCTACCTTATACCATAGCAGATCAGTTTAAATACCTAGGGGTAAATATCACAAGTAAACATAAAGCTCTTTATCAACAAAATTTTGGCGTCTGTATGGAAAAAATTAAGCAAGACTTGCATAGATGGTCAACACTTCATCTCACTCTAGCCGGAAGAATTAACATTGTTAAGATGAATATCCTTCCTAAACTTCTCTTTTTATTTCAAAACATTCCAATATATATCAATAAATCGTTTTTTAAACAGTTAGATTCAATAATAACCTCATTCATTTGGAACTCAAAACACCCACGTATCCGAAGAGCGACCCTACAAAGACCTCAGACAGAAGGTGGCATGGCTTTACCTAATTTTCAGTTTTATTACTGGGCAGCAAACATACAAGCCATAAAAACCTGGACACAAATAAATGAACATACACAGGCTTGGTCCGCAATAGAAGTAAAATCCTGTAGTACTTCTTTATATTCCCTGCTCTGCTCTCCAATAAATGAAACTTATCGCAAATATACTAATAACCCAATTGTGCTTTACTCACTCAGAATATGGAACCAAATTAGAAAGCATTTTAAGATGGAAAATCTTTTATCAGTGGCACCTCTGCAAGAGAACCACCTCTTTCAACCTTCGCAAGTATATCCAGTTAATACCTAGAAAAGTTTTGGGATTAAAATGCTCAGAGATCTTTATATAGACAACATATTTACATCTTTTGAACAATTACGTTCAAAATTCAACCTCCCAGCTACACATTTCTTTTACTATCTTCAAATTAGAAATTGTGTTAGACAGAAATTGCCCGATTTCCCCCACCTTGCACCCTCCACAATGCTGGAAAAAATACTGCTCAATTTCGAGGAAACAAACACTATTTCCGCAATATATAAAATCTTATTAGAGTCCCTACCTTTCAAAGATCCAAGAGGACATTGGGAAGAAGATCTCTTAATCAATATATCAGAAAAGGAGTGGAAGGTAGCAAAGCAGAGAATTCACTCGAGTTCTATATGCGCAAAGCATAGAATTATTCAACTAAAAATGATATATCGAGCCCATCTGTCTCGCTTAAAACTGTCCAAAATGTTTCCAGGGCAGGATCCAACCTGCGAGCGCTGCAACCAAGCTCCTGCCTCACTGGGTCACATGTTTTGGGCCTGCACCAAACTAACATCATTTTGGACAAAAATTTTTAAGTGCCTCTCAGACAGCCTTGATATCACAATCCCTCCTAACCCATTAACAGCTGTGTTCGGTGTTCTTCCAGATGGACTTGAATTGGAGAAGGACAAGCAAACGGTGATTGCATTCACTACACTTTTGGCACGCAGACTTATTTTGTTAAATTGGAAGAATCCTAATTCTCCTCTTGTAAGTCAGTGGGAAACCGATGTTTTATATTATTTGAAATTGGAAAAAATCAAATTTTCAGTTAGAGGATCTGTACAAAATTTTTTCAAAACATGGCAGGATTTAATCAATATTATTTTAGAATAAGAGAAATAACTATTATCGCATTTAACTCTCTTCTCCATCTCTTATTTACATAGATATTTACTTCTCCCTTTCTTTTGTTTAATGTTGCCTTATTAAAAAGCCTTAAGCAATTTTCCTTTAGCTAAGCTCTCCTTCTCCGGGGTGGGGTTTGATTAGTCTTCAAATTTGTTGGGTTATAAATTGATCTGTTTGTATGGAATGATTACAATGAAAATTAATAAAATAAAAATATTAAAAAAAAGATTTGATTGCTTTACCCTTTGATTCCATGCTTTCTCCTTATACTTACTCTTTAAATTTTTTGGACTGATTGCCCTTGTTACATTTACTATAAAAATAATTACCTGTTTTTGAAAAGGACAAAAATGATGCATTCATAGATATTATTATTGTGACTCTATGTTTGACAATTTAAGATTTTCCATTTCTCTGGTTTTGGCATTTAATACAATTTATTTTTTTATTGTTGATTATTGATTGTGTTGTAATGCTGATGTCTTTTCATTCATTTTGAAATAACGTTTTCTCCATCTTTTGCCCTTTGGAGCATTGCTGTTGCAGTCACTAACATTTTATAAATTGATTTCATGGGCACTGCCATATTGATCGGGGCAATGATCTCTGATGCTGGCTATGTGTTTTTTGACTTGACATTATCTTAGTTCCCCAATAAATGAGGACGTATCACAAGTCCATTGGTCCCTGGGCCTGACAAGATATCAAGCCTTCCCTCTCCCATCCCTGCCTCAGGCCAGAACCACCCTACAAAAACATTGAATAAAAGTGTGTTTGTTCAAATAAATGCTAATATTTATTTTGCATTAATAGGACATTAAAGACAATCTCATAAATTATTTGAACAAGGTGAGCAGAAAGAACAGACTACATAATTTACAAAACAATAATTGTGTAGTGGTGTCAGCTTTCAAGATTTAGTTGGTTTAATTTTCATGAGGGACCCCTGGACCTTTAGGCCAATATAGGACCAATGAATGCCTATCAAAGATGATGGGACGTATTACTTTGTGTGCAAGCTTTGGACTGTCTACTAAATATTGATGACTTCAGCGATACGGGTTAAACTATGTAAGAGCATGTTAGGACCATCAGCTACAAATAACATTTGTAAAAATAGAGAAATTTTAGTCAGTCATTTTGTAATTGTCTTCCCAGTATTTCTGACCCCATCTTTTTCTTTATGTGGAACATGCCTGTGCTTATTAACTATTCCATCTTCAGGGGGTGCTCGATCTAATATTAACTAACACATAACCCATCTCCTCATTTCCACAACAATAAAGCTAGATTAAAAGAAGTAGAGGCACAGGAAGACTTGTCAAATACCTCATTGTGGCTAAGTGGGAAACTGATGTTTTAAGGTCCCTCAAATACTGGCATGGAGAGAGGATTTCAAATATTATGCAATGTGCAAAAACATATAGGGATGAAATAACTGGAAATTAAAAACACAATGGCTGGCTTGCCCATTGTGGTCCTGTCTTAACAGGTGCTCTGCTCCAAATCCTTTCTTTCACAAAACCTCACCTCCACTACGAGTCTCTGAGTGATGTCCCTGTCTGCCTCCCAACTCCAGACTTCAAAAACACTGCCTGAGTGAAGCCTTATAATGACCGTATGGCATACTGCCTCCTAAGGGTGCTCTGCCCTAAATGTCCACCTAACCTATTGACTGATGAAGCACACTCTCAGACCTACCCTGTTCCATACTGAGCATGAACTGACCAAAGAGATCCTGATTACTACCATGGCCACCCCAAAGGCAGGGATGTGATCAGTGGCGTAGCTGGGGGGGGTAAGGGGGGACATCTGTCTCTGGGCGCAGCATCCAGGGGGTGCCATTTTAAAATTGTATTTCCCTTCCCCATTGTATTTTTGCAAACAGGAGGGAGCGCGAAATCTTCAGTTGTCCCCGGGCGCTGAAAACCCTAGCTACGCCTCTGGATGTGATGCCCCATGCACTAGCATCTCTGCACATGCTCAGACATTGGGCATTTGTACCATACCAAACACACCAGTGTTGGAAAAGTGAAAACACAGATTCAAAGAAAATAGTCAAAAGAAAATAATTCTTTATTGCAGTGCCAGCAAAATCAAAAATCTTGGTGTCATGCACTTCAGACTAAATGCAGTCCTCTGCAATGACACTGAATAATTATATAAAACAATAAACAAAAAATATGTGATGGCAACTATGTAAATTGTTTACAGCTGCTCAAATCAAAGGTACAGAAAATAATCAAATAAGACAACTCTTCTTGTTCCTCCTTCTCACAAAAAAAAGTCAAGAGGACAGAAAAAAACAGTTATTAAAATCAACCGTGAAAAAAATGCCACCAGCACAGAAATAAAGGGAAAAGTCATTGGAAAAAATCTTAGTATATACAGGAGCGCTGTTACAGGACAACACACTAATTGCTCGGTTAACCTTCCTCCAAACACGATTTGGTCAAAAGACAATGCTTGCTGGGTGTCCCTTAGTTTTATATACCAGGCTAATTTACCTGGCCAATTATTAAAATCGGCCCAACAACGATACTGCCTGTAACCTTACACCCAACACAGTCTCAATCTAGATGGAAGTCTCTCTATTTCTAACGTCTTGGCACACATACACAAGTCTCCAATTTCAGGCAGCTTCCTGAAGTTGCCTTCACTTTTGCTCTTTCTTCAGTTCTTCAAATATTACGGCTCCTTTGTACGCCTGATTTACGCACCCCTCTTCTCAGCCAGTCACCCTGCCACAACTCATGCAGCTAAATGGACATCCTTCCCCAGTACGGCACAAAGTAATGCCGGGATGTCGGTGTGCCAGTACTTGAGGGTCCAAACAAGCAACAGGCCTCCTTATCCATTTTGGGCTGCCAGCAGCATTTCCACCCTTGGAGTACCTCTTCACCATTGCCGCAGCCACTTCTCTTGAAGGCTCTTCACCTACCACAGAGATAAGTCTAATTTTTATAACTATACAGAAAAACTATAACTAATATTTAATTGTTTCAAAATAATCTGTGACATGGCCTATCACAAGGGGATGCACATAATATTGAGGCGCACCACATGAGCACACACTGCCAAGGGAATAACATGAATCCTTTCAGCTCAACACGATTCTCCTCCTCCATAGGGGTTGCTGAAATTTGGCAAGGACTTCACAACAACATAGAATTTGACAAGATTCTAAATTGAAAATATGTGCGCTTTTTATTTAATAAAGATACCATATATGACCATTAATGGTAAACTGATAAAAATAGATAGGAGTAACTTACCCCAAAAGTCAGAATGCATGAATTCTAAACACCAGTGGTTTATTTCACCAAATGATCCATCTTTGGGATTTTACATCAACAAAACTTTTAAATTCTTAATAATTTTACTTCTTAAGTCTAATTGGGCCTGCCAGCTCCTTCTTCTACTCAAGATCGAAGAACCCTACAGAATTGCAGCATTCACGACATACATAATTTTAATTAGTGGTGTATTTTGTTCAAGAATAAATGATGTCCAAATGAACACATCTTAATTATACCCTAAGAGAATAAGGCTTTGTAACCCATGATTATAGTAACTAATTAATTCACTTATTTATTTATTTGTGCGTTCATTTGTTTGTTTGTTCTTTTTTTATTAGTAATATATTTGCACATTAGGGAAGAAAGATAGTCAAAAATGGGTTGCAAAAGGGAATTTCCTTTTCAAGTTTACTTGAAATGTGTCTCCTCTGTGGCACTACTGAAATTTCAACAACTCAAGCTAAGTTTTTTTTTTTTGCACATTCATTTTTAAGATCACATTTATATCTCATATTTTTATTTACCTCCATAAATGTTTTCTTTTCAGTTCTAAAGTTAGCCATCTGCCAGACCAAGGCTTATTTTTCTATTTGATCCAATTCTATGTAGTACAATGGTTTTATAAAGATGATCAAACATAAGTCTCAGTAAAACAAAATTACTAGATTTAAGAATTCTCTGTTCAATCAGAAATTAAGATATATCTGTTGAAGCAACAGAAAATTAAAACAACTGCAGTATGCAAATGCTGTGGGGAACATGACACTGAAAGTGTGACACATTATAGAAGTTCTGCTGATTTGCACTAACCAACTGACCACTCACTTAGAGCACAGCCGAGGTGGCACAGTCTCTCTCTTCTCTCCACCAAAGTGGCCATTTAGTGTTTGACGTGCTCTTTAGTCCATGGAAAACTCTGGTCTTTTGTCACTTTTCCAACAGAAACAGAAACTGCCCTGATCTAGAGTAAGCCTAGTTTTTGGTTTTATTTCCATCTTTTTCCCCAAATGTTTCTGCAAGCCTCTAATAAAGTATAGTTGTTCTCACTTGACGCATAAAACTCTGGTATGCAACTATTTTACCTCAGGACAATTAAGTCAGCTCAGATTATTTCAGGCAAGCAGCTCCCTTCTGTTCAGAACAAATATAAGACCATGGAAAAGCATCTACAGTAAGAGGTGCCTAAAGGTTCGGGGTTGGGTGTTGTATGGTGTAGAAGAGATTGCAACAGAACTCTGTATTACCGTCATGATCACAGCTGAATTTTGGGGACTGAGACCCTTTTCTTATAGTGGAAGCCATTTCGTGTAATCGTTGTTAGGGTCACTTCCCATATTTCTAGGGACGAGGTCTCCAGGGTTGTGACCTTGAGGTCTTCAGCAGACCGGATAAAAGGTAGTGGTTGCATTAAGCTTTATCTGATTTGCAGATAAATCTTTCAAAACCTTTATTGTAATTCTCTTTGTGATTGATTTTTGTGCCTTGCCTGAATTTTGACCATGATTCTTGCCTCTTGTCTGGGTTTTGGTCACTTCATTTTTATTTTATCTTTCCTTTTACATGCATCTCCTAGTTAAAGTGAAAAAATTAGATATTTGTTCCTTGCTGAGACAGGACAATTACAGGACATCAAAAGTCATTTTAGATAATTTTATAAAGGCGATTTAAACTTGATTCATTAAAAGCTAAGCATCTCAAATGTTCCTTGGCATCAAAGCCTAAAATTAGTATTGCCTCATTTTATAGTGGGTTTGAATAAATGTGTACAAAGTAAAAAAAAGTTACTTATTATCCTTACTCACTCAAAAGCAACATTTTTCATTGTTCTCTTTCTATCATATTATGAAAAATAGTATTTCCATGAGCTATAGGAAAAAAAAGCACACTTTTCTCAGTAAATTTGTGGGTTTTTTTTTTTTTTTTTTTAATTCCCACAGTATTGTTCTTATTTCAAAAAGTGCTTAATACTGGTTGTTGTTTGGTATTGTGAACTTAATAATGATATGCAGGTGGACAACAGTGTTGACCATTTCAAAAATGCAAGGTTATATGCACTGTTTTATAATTAGTTCTTATCAGATATGTGGTATGCACAGCAAAATAAAGTATATGCTTTACCAGGTGCATCACCCCATACATATACAGTACTGTGCAAAAGTTTTAGGCAGGTGTGAAAAAATGCTGTAAACAAAGAATGCTTTCAGAAATATAAATAATGATTGTTTATTGTTATCAATTTACAAAATGCAAAGTGAGCGAACAAAAGAAAAATCTAAATCAAATCAATATTTGGTGTTACTACCTTTTGCCTTCAAACCAGCATCAATTCTTATAGGTACACTTGCACAAAGTCAGGGATTTTGTAGGATTATAGTCAGGTGTATGATCAACCAATTATACCAAACAGGTGCTAATGATCATCAATGTCACACGTAGGCTGAAACACAGTCATTAACTGAAACAGAAACAGCTGTGTAGGAGGCTTAAAACTGGGTGAGGAACAGCCAAACTCTGCTACCAAGGTGAGGTTGTGGAAGACAGTTTCATGTCATGGCAAGATTGAGCACAGCAACAAGACACAAGGTAGTTATGCTGCAACAGCAAGGTCTCTCCCAGACAAAGATTTCAAAGCAGACTGGGGTTTCAAGATGTGCTGTTCAAGCTCTTTTGAAGAAGCACAAAGAAATGGACAATGTTGAGGATCGTAGACGCAGTGGTCGGCCATGGAAACTTAGTGCAGCAGATGAAAGACACATCAAGCTTATTACCCTTCGAAATCGGACGATGTCCAGCAGTGCCATCAGCTCAGAACTGGCAGAAACCAGTGAGACCCAGGTACACCCATCTACTGTCCGGAGAAGTCTGGCCAGAAGTGGCCTTCATCTAAGAGTTGCAGCCAAAAAGCCATACCTCCGACGTGGAAAATAGGCCAAGCGACTCAAGTATGCATGAAAACATAGGAACTGGGGTGCAGAAAAATGGCAGCAGGTGCTCTGGACTGATAAGTCAAAATTTGAAATATTTGGCTGTAGCAGAAGGCAGTTTTGTTCGTCGAAGGGCTGGAGAGCGGTACAATAATGAGTGTCTGCAGGCAACAATGAAGCATGGTGCAGGTTCCTTGAACGTTTGGGGCTGCATTTCTGCAAATGGAGTTGGAGATTTGGTCAGGATTAATGGTGTTCTCAATGCTGAGAAATACAGGCAGATAATTATCCATCATGCAATACCATCAGGGAGGCATATGATTGGCCCCAAATTTATTCTGCAGCAGGACAACGATCCCAAACACACAGCCAAAGTCATTAGGAACTATCTTCAATGTAAAGAAGAACAAGAAGTCCTGGAAGTGATGGTATGGCCCCCACAGAGCCCTGATCTCAGCCTCATCGAGTGTGTCTGGGATTGCATGAAGAGTCAGAAGGATGTGAGCAACCCCTTTTCCACAGAAGATCTGTGGTTAGTTCTCCAAGATGTTTGGAACAACCTACCAGCCGAGTTCCTTCAAAAACTGTGTGCAAGTGTACCTAGAAGAATTGATGCTGTTTTGAAGGCAAAGGGTGGTCACACCAAATATTGATTTGATTTAGATTTCTCTTTTGTTCATTCACTGCATTTTGTTGATTGATGAAAATAAATGATTAACACTTCCATTTTTGAAAGCATTCTTTGTTTACAGCATTTTTTCACACCTGCCTAAAACTTTTGCACAGTACTGTTTATATCATTCTCCCTGGATAAATTTGGCTGGTCGAGAAATGGTTTAGTTAAGAGATTCTTTTTCAAAGTCAGAGCGAACTTTATTGTCATCTCAACCATATACAAGTATACAGGTGGACGAAATTGCGAAGCTCAGGGTCCACAGTGTAACAACATGAAGTGCAAATAATAAATTAAAAATAGAATTAAAATTAAAATTAAAAAATTAAAACACAAACAAGACAAGACATTGTGTAAAGACAAGACAAAGAAGTAGCAGCAATATTGATGTGTAGTAAGCAATATGAACATTGATGCAATGTATGGTATTTGCAATCTAGATACATCCATCCATCCATCCATTATCCAACCCACTATATCCTAACTACAGGGTCACAGGGGTATGCTGGAGCCAATCCTAGCCAACACAGGGCGCAAGGCAGGAAACAAACCCTGGGCAGGGCGCCAGCCCACCTCAGGGAACGCACACACACACACGGGACAATTTAGAATCGCCAATGCACCTAACCTGCATGTCTTTGGACTGTGGGAGGAAACCGGAGTACCCGGAGGAAACCCACGCAAACACGGGGAGAACATGCAAACTCCACGCAGGGAGGACCCGGGAAGCGAACCCGGGTCTCCTAACTGCAAGGCAACAGCACTTCCCACTGTGCCACCCCCAATCTAGATACATAAATATAGTTAATAGATATGTAATATAATAAATAAATAATAAACAATAGATATAGATAATACATAAATTATCAGTGTATGATAATAGTTGTTTAAGACATGTAAACAATGACCAGTTAGAATGTTTTACAGCAGAAGGATATCAAGAGTGTCAAAATACTTCAAGGTCAGCATGAGATTTTCAGTTCTTTTCTACATGCACACTAGTCTTTGCAGGCGCTTGCGGTTGGATATGATGTAGTTGCCATACCAGACAGTGATGCAGCTGGTCAGAACATTCTCAATGGTGCCTCTGTAGAACATTGTGAGGATGGAAGCGGGAAGACTTGCTCACTTCAGCAGTTATGTGCACACTGAGGAACTTGGTACTCCTAACAGCCTCCACATCTAAACCGTTGATGCTGAGTGGGATGTGGGCAGGATGTTATTTTCTGAAGTCCACGATTATCTCTTGTCTTGTAGACATTGAGAGATAGATTGTTGTCTTCGCACCAGGCAGACAGCCGTTCCACCTCATCTCTGTATGCTGTTTCATCATCCCTGCTTATCAGTCCCAGAACGTCGTATCATCCGCAAACTTGATGATGTGGTTGGTGTTGTGCGTGGCTGTGCAGTCTTGAGTCAGCAGGGTGAAGAGCAGTGGACTAAACACGCAGCCCTGCGGCACTCCACTGCTCAGTGTGATGATGCTGGAAGTGTTGTAGCCCATCTGAACTGACTGGGGCCTCTCTGTCAAGAAGTCCCCGATCCAATTGCAGAGGGTGGTGTTCAGGCCCAACCTGCTCAGTTTTACAACCAGCTTTTGAGGGATGATTGTGTTGAAGGCGGAGCTAAAGTTTATGACATACTGAATGTGTCATTTTTATTCAGATGTGTCAGGGAGAGGTGAAGGGCAGAGCATATGGCCTCCTCAGTTGACCTGTTTGAGCGGTATGCAAATTGAAGAGGGTCAAGGGATGCAGGGAGATTAGTCTTTATGTGTGACATGACTCACCTTTCAAAGAACTTCATGATGATTGGCATGAGTGCAACTGGTCGGTAGTCATTCAAGCATGTCACTGATGACTTCTTCAGCACTGGTATGATGGTGGTCGACTTGCTGGGACTGACGACTGGCTCAGAGATGTGTTGAAGATGTCTGTGAGGACACCAGCCAGTTGACTGGCACATTCTTTGAGCACACGACCAGGTACGTTGTCAGGTCCTGCAGCCTTCTGTGGATTGACTCTGGATAGAGTCCTCTTCACGTCAGTTATGGAGAGACAGAGTACCTGATCAGTGAAGGGAGGTGTTGCTTTTCTCGGAGGCTGTTTGTTCTGCGCTTCAAACCATGCAAAGAAGTTGTTTAGCTCATCCGATTGGGAGGCATCACCATCGCTGCTGTGTGGGTTGGGCTTGTAATTGTCTGAACGCCCTGCCACATACGACGTGTGTCTCTGGTGCTGCTGAAGTGTTTGTTAATCCTCTGCGCATATGCCCACTTAGCTCTTCTTATAGCACGAGACAGGCTGGCTCTGGCCACCTTGAGGGCGGCCTTGTCTCCAGATCTGAAGGCTGCATTTCTGATCTCGAGCAGCTTGTGCACTTCTCTCATCATCCAGGGCTTTTGGTTGACTCTTGTGGTAACATCCTCTATGCATCTGGAGATGTAGCCAGTCACAGAGTCTGTGTACTCCTCCAGATTGATGGAGTCACCATCCATAGCACCCTCCCTGAAAATGTCCCAGTCCGTCAATTAGAAGCATTCTTGGAGAACTGAAACAGCACCAACCTGTCACATTCTGATGTTCTTGTGGGCTGGTTTAGTGTTCTTCAGCAAGGACTTCTATGCATGAACCATAAACACGCTGATATGGTCTGAACAGCCAAGGTGGGGGTGGGGTAGGGCCTTGTAGGTGTCAGGAGTGCTCGTGTAAACATTGCCCAGACAGCTTCCCCCTCTAGTAGCAAAGTTCACATTCTGGAAGAATTTTGGGAGAACTGACTTCAAGTTGGCAAGATTGAAGTCTCCAGCAATAATGAAAAATGCCTCGGGGTGCGTCATTTGCAGTTTGCCGATGATCTCGTAGAGTTCCGCTAGCGTCTGGTTAGCATTTGTACTAGGCAGGAGGTAGACGGCAACCACCAGCATGCAACTGTATTCCCTCAGCAGGTAGAGAGGCCCGCACCTTACCGATAAAACCTCTATCAGCGGAGAACAGTGTCGCGCAACTGAAGCAGCGTTTGTACATCACTCTCTGTTCAAATAAACACACAGTACCCGCCCCCCCAACGGGTCTTACTGGACAACGAGGCGTCTCTGTCCGCTCGGAAGATGGTCAGTCCATCTAGCTGGATGGCCAAGTCTGCAATGTTTTCCTGGAGCCATGTCTCAGTGAAAATAAAGATGCAACAGTCTCTCATTTCCCACTGCTTGGCCGGCTGCAGCTTTATGTAATCCAACTTGTTGCCTTGTGATCGGACGTTCGCGAGCAGAATGGATGGTATCGCAGGTCTGGTGGGGTTAGTTTTTAGCCTTGTGCTAACACCGCCGCGTTTCCCTCGTTTTTGCTTCCAATTGCTGCGCTTGCGTTTCTGCCAGCTCAGCTTCTCAGGCTGCCGAAGTAAGCAAAGGCTGCGGAGCGTCATTGTCACCTCGCTGGATATTTCGGCACAGTTTCTTCCGAAATCAAGCAGGATTTGCCGCTCAGAAATGTATGTCTGTGTACCACTATAACTTAAATCTGCTTCTTTTCTTATACTAGCTGACAAAGTCAAACAAAGATTAACACTAAACACCGTGGACTCGGGAGCTCTGTAAGCCGCAGTCTGCACAGGCGCTGCCATCTTGGATGCAAATTTGTGATGCAAATTTAAGTTTCCCTGCATACACAGTTTTTGCTGGAATTGGTTGCACATCATTGTAGGCTAAAAACAGCCTGGACTTACAAAGGTGACCTCCTTCTACCTTGGTCCATCCATGAAACACATTACCTTAAAAGAGGTTAACAGTACTATTAAAGACGTAAGCCATCCTGCACAAGCACTTTTTCCTCTCTTCTGTAAAAAATAATTAGCACTTGCAACATTAGATTCAGATCAGGTTTTACCCTTTGTTTATAAAGCAACTCAACTGACAACATCATGAGTGTTTGTATTGTCACACATATTTACATGGGGGTTCCTTCAATGCTCTGAAGAAGTAAGCAGTAGCATGCGGGGATGGGAGGGGGCACTGTCACTCACAACCTTGCCTTTCCATCTGCTGCTCTGAAGGCCTGCACCAGATAACTTTGATCACTGCCCCAACTAATCTCCCAAGCTAGGCCCCTTTCACAAAAATATATATAGCCAACCCTAACTGAAGCAGGTGTCTTTAGTTTTGACTCTGGTGACAGAACAAGAGATAGAGAGAAGATGTGTACCTTTCTAAATGAAAGACTGCAAATTATTGTTAATGGCAAAGGCTGACAATTTTGTTGCAATTTTCTTTTAGTTAAACAGGATTACCAAGGTAGCTCTTCAACACCTGAACCTGTTTGACAAGTCCAAGTAGGTATACAAATTACATACACACACACATATATATATATATATATATATATATATATATATATATATATATATATATATATATATATATATATATATATATATATACATACACATACACAGTCATATGAAAAAGTTTGGAAACCCCCTCTCAGCCTGCATAATAATTTACTCTACTTTCAACAAAAAAGAGAACAGTGGTTTGTCTTTCATTTCCTAGGAACATCTGAGTACTGGGGTGTTTTCCGTACAAAGATTTTTAGTGAAGCAGTATTTAGTTGTATGAAATTAACGAAATGTGAGAAACTGGCTGTGGAAAAATTTGGGTTCCCTTGTAATTTTACTGATTTGAATGCATGTAACTGCTCAATACTGATTACTTGCAACACCAAATTGGTTGGATTAGCTCGTTAAGCTTTGAACTTCATAGACAGGTGTGTCCAATCATGAGAAAAGGTATTTAAGGTGGTCGATTGCAAGTTGTGCTTCCCTTTGACTCTCCTCTGAAGAGTGACAGCATGGGATCCTCAAAGCAACTCTCAAAAGATCTGAAAACAAAGATTGTTCAGTATCATGGTTTAGGGGAAGGCTACAAAAAGCTATCTGAGAGGTTTAAACTGTCAGTTTCAACTGTAAGGAATGTAATCAGGAAATGGAAGGCCACAGGCACAGTTGCTGTTAAACCCAGGTCTGGTAGGCCAAGAAAAATACAGGAGCGGCATATGCACAGGATTGTGAGAATGGTTACAGACAACCCACAGATCACCTCCAAAGACCTGCAAGAACATCTTGCTGCAGATGGTGTATCTGTCCTTGGTCCTCTGCTTTTCTGTATTTATATGCTTCCCCTTGGCCATATTATCCGTAGTTATGGATTGGGTTATCATTTTTATGCAGATGATACCCAGCTCTACTTCAATGTTAAAAGTGGAACTTCATCAGAGCTTTCTCAGCTCACAACCTGCTTTAGTGAAATTAAAACCTGGATGGAGCAGAACTCTTTAAAATTAAATTGCAATAAAACTGAACTCCTGCAAATTGGGACTAAAATGCAACTTAATAAAATGAGGTCCTTCCCAGTCCATCTTGGCAGTGATCTCATCAGACCTGCCTCTACTGTAAAAAATCTTGGTGTCATTTTTGATTCCTCCCTCACTTATTCCGCCCACATAAATCACATTAAGAAACTTTTTTACTTTCACCTCCGTAACATATCCCGTGTTCACTCCTTCCTCTCCTTCTCTAATGCTGAGAAACTTGTCCATGCTTTTATCACATCCCGCATCGATTATTGTAATTCCCTACTGGCAGGTGCCCCTTCTAATCTTATATCACAGCTCCAGCTTATTCAAAACTCAGCTGCAAGAGTCCTTACTCGAACCAGCAGCAGCGAGCACATCACACCCATCCTGCTCCATCTTCACTGGCTCCCTGTGTCCTACAGAATCGAATATAAAATCCTACTAATAACCTACAAAGCTTTAAATAACCTCGCACCAAACTACATCAGTGACCTCCTCCATCACTATGTGCCTGCCCGCCCACTAAGGTCCTCTGATTCTGGTAATCTTGTTGTGCCCCTCACTAATCTACACTCTATGGGTGACAGGGCCTTCAGCTGTATAGCGCCCAGACTCTGGAATGACCTACCAAAATGAATCAGGTCAGCTGACTCCATGAATTCTTTTAAAAAACAACTCAAAACTCATCTGTTCAGGAAGGCTTTTAGCTCTACTTGACTTTATTACCTTTCTCTCAGTTTACTTCTCTGTCAAGATGCCAATGTAACCTGTATGTGTGTGCTAGACCATCAATTATGTTGTCTGTTTTTTTTTCAGAATTTACTGTCTTAATCTTCTTTATTTATTTATCTGGTTTGTACAATGCTATATACTGTATATTCTGCCGTTCTTTATTATATTCTGTAAGTGCCTTGAGCATGGGAAAGGCGCTATATAAATAAAATGTATTATTATTATTATCTGCACGTCATTCTATAATTCAGCGCAGTTTGCACAAAGAACATCTGTATGGCAGGGTGATGAGAAAGAAACCCTTTCTGCACTCATGCCACAAACAGAGTCGCTTGTTGTATGCAAATGCCAGATTCATTTTGGAACAAAGTGCTTTGGACTGATGAGACAAAAATGTAGTTATTTGGTCATAACAAAAAGCGCTTTGCATGGTGGAAGAAGCACACTGCATTCCAAGAAAAACACCTGCTACCTACTGTCAAATTTGGTGAAGGTTCCATCATGATGTGGGGCTGTGTGGCTAGTTCAGGGACTGGGGCCCTTGTTAAAGTTGATGGTCGGATGAATTCAACCCAATATCGACAAATTTTTCAGGATAATGTTCAAGCATCAGTCACAAAGTTGAAGTTACGCAGGGGTTGGATATTCCAACAAGGCAATGACCCAAAACACAGTTTGAAATCTACAAAGGCATTCATGCAGAGGGAGAAGTACAATGTTCTGGAATGGCCATCACAGTACCCTGACTTGAATATCATCGAAAATCTATGGAATGATTCGAAGCAGGCTGTCCATGCTTGGCAGCCATCAAGTTTAACAGAACTGGAGAGATTTTGTATGGAAGAATGGTCAAAAATACCTCCATCCAGAATCCAGACACTCATTTTAGGCTATAGGAGGTATCTAGAGGAATTATATTTGTAAAAGGAGGCTCAACTACGTATTGATGTGATATCTCTGTTAGGGTGCCCTAATTTATGCACCTGTCTAATTTTACAATGATGCATATTTTCTGTTAATTCAATGAATTTAATGTCACTGCTGAAATACTACTGTTTTCATAAGGTATGTCGTATATTAAAAGGAAGTTTCTACTTTGAAAGCTCAGCCAATGATAAACAAAAATCCAAAGAATTAAGAGGGGTTCCCAAACTTTTTCATATTACTATATATTTTTATATATATATATATATATACATACATACATATATACACATCTATACTAAAAGGCAAAGCCCTCACTCACTCACTCACTCACTCACTCACTCACTCACTCATCACTAATTCTCCAACTTCCTGTGTAGGTGGAAGGCTGAAATTTGGCAAGCTCATTCCTTACAGCTTACTTACAAAATTTAGGCAGGTTTCATTTCGAAATTCAAAGCATAACAGTCATAACTGGAACCTCTTTTTTGTCCATATACTGTAATGGAGGAGGCGGAGTCGTGTATCGCATCATCACGCCTCCTACGTAATCACGTGAAATGCCTTGGGGCCGATCTGGAAGAAAGTAGCACAGCGCCTTGATTTAAACGATTCCATGTCTTGGTGGGTTTAATACTGTGTAAGCATACATATTAACACATGAGCAATTAAACGTGTGCATTTACGGGGTGATTTCTCAGGCTTAAAAGCTCGCCTTTTATTATCTATACTAATAAAAGGCAAAGCCCTCACTGACTGACTGACTGACTGACTCACTCACTCACTCACTCACTCACTCACTCACTCACTCATCACTAATTCTCCAACTTCCTGTGTAGGTGGAAGGCTGAAATTTGGCAGGCTCATTCCTTACAGCTTACTTACAAAAGTTAGGCATGTTTCATTTCGAAATTCAAAGCGTAACGGTCATAACTGGAACCTCTTTTTTGTCCATATACTGTAATGGACGGGGGCGGAGTCGCGTATCGCGTCATCACGTCTACTACATAATCACGTGAAACGCCTTGAGGCCGATCTGGAAGAAGGTAGTGCAGCGCCTTGATTTAAACCATTCCATGTCTTGGTGGGTTTAATATTGTGTAAGCATACATATTAACACATGTGCAATTAAACGTGTGCATTTACGGGGTGATTTCTCAGGCTTAAAAGCTCGCCTTTTATTAACCCCTTCACCGCCCTCTGCCGGATATATCCGGCACCGCTGTTTTAATGCTAACGCCATACTGCCGGAATTATCCGGCACATTTGCCTGTGGTTATATGAATGCCTGGCAAGTAGTATAACTGACGGTTTGGCGTGGGTATTATTACTACGTTGTATTTCGACAAGTCTGTGGTTGTTTTGGCCGGTCATGTGACGTGATTCGCATGTAACAGCTGTGAATATGGCGAAACGTAAACTGACTTCAAGTGAGGCTTTGCAGGCGATTTTGGACAGTTCTGATCATGATTGTAGCAGTTCTGAAGAAGATTTTAGTGACAGTGATGAGCAGCAACGTGCGCTGCATGATATTGTGAATGAAGACGCATCGGATGACGGCGCTGAGTGGGTGTATCCCCAGCATCTCAGCTGGGCTGCTGCCCGTGGTGAACTACCTTTTCTGCATTCGTTTGAGGCAACGTGTGGCTTTATTGTTGATGTAAACAATTACACTGCTGAGCAGTTTTATGAGCTGTTTGTGTCACCTGATTTGATTAGACATTTTGTTCATCAGACAAATCTGTATGCAGCACAGTTTATTGAGAAAAATCCCAATTTACCTCCACATTCCCGTGTTCGTGCTTGGTTTGACACTGATGAAAACGAAATGAAAAAATTCATTGGGATTTTGATGTTGATGGGAATAATCAGAAAACCAGATATTGAGATGTACTGGTCTACAGATCCTATGTATGCAACACCTATTTTTGCAGCTGTCATGACACGTAACCGATTCTCTTTGCTGCTGAAATTCTTTCATTTGAATGACAACAGAAACGAGCCAGATAAGAAAGATCCAAACCGCGACCACTTGTTCAAGCTACGTCCTTTGATTGATCATTTATTTGAAGCATTTCAGTTGCCCTACATGCCAGGACCGTCAGTTGCAGTTGATGAAAGTTTATTGTCGTGGAAGGGCCGCTTACAGTTTCGACAGTATCTACCATTGAAAAGGGCACGGTTTGGTATCAAGATGTTTTGCTTAGCTGAGAATTCAGGTTACATTTATAGATTTCGTGTATACACTGGCAACTTGCACAACATTTAGTGGTCAATACTGCTTGAATAAATGTAAAAAATGTAAAAAAAATGTAAAAAAGTAAAAAAACAAAAATTGTTCAGATTTCGCCTGGCTTGGGGAATATTTAGGGAGTTGGCGGTTAAAGGGTTAAAAAAGTAAATGCAAACTGTTTTCATTCTGAAGGGCACAAACCACGTTGGATTTTGTAATGATAGTTGATTAGTAAGGTCTATTAAGGGATACTTACAGAATGATTAGTAATGCCTGTGAATGCTGATGCAAGTAGGAGAATGGGCGTGAACTAAAGAACGAGTAGTAACTTGTACAGTAAATGTCTCTAAAGTCTGTCTGTTAAAAAGTTATTATATCTTTCAATCCTGTGTATTGATTAAACTACGAACCTAACAAGATCACTACATGGTGTCAGAAGTGGCGGATTGGAAGAGGAATGTGAAGAAGAGGTTCAGCTTTTGAACGAGTCTCTTGTCTGCGAGTAACCCGAAAACGTGGTCAGAAAGCGCTAAGACGTTCTAGCAAAAGAGAAAAAAAAAATATGGAAGGATAACAGTCCCCACCAAATCTCCAGTTAAAATGTAGCTGAAAATTGGAAATGATTTAAACAGAGATTCGAGTTGTATCTTGCTGCGATTGAAGCAGATAGGAAAAGTGAAAAAATGAAAGCGTCTATGCTTCTACATGTAATTGGCGAAGAGGCGCTAGAGGTGTATAACAATTTTCAGTTTGAAGAAGATGGAGACAATATGAAATTGAACAAAATAGTTAAAAAATTCAAAGCGTATTGCAACCCAAAGCACAATGTGATGTTTGAGCGGCACAAGTTTTTTACATGTTTCCAGAAAAGCGGCGAAACAATAGACCAGTATGTGACGGAATTGCGTAATAGGAGCTGTTCTAAGAAGAAACCGTCGAGACATCAAAGGACCAATAACCTCTAATCAGAACACTAACACCAGCGAAACAAATATTAATGAGAAAACAAGTATAAATCAGGAAAGAACATCTCAACTGCAAACACAATTAACCAGAAGATCAAAACGTCAAGTAAAACCACCAGAACAACTCATTGAGACATGTTGAGGATTAAAGCAACATTTTCAATTAAGAAATGCTGAATTCCTTTAACAGTTGTGCTTTTTATACATAGTTTGAATGCTGGATGTATGCCTGAAATGTTCTGGATAGTTCAGTTGTTTGAAGTGATAAAGTTTATCAAAGTAGCATTTGAAATGCATAACATTACTAAGCTTATAAGTACTGCCTTACTTCTCTTTAAGAAAGGAAGATGTAATGATACTTGATTTAAACGATTCCATGTCTTGGTGGGTTTGCGTAGCTTATTGTCAATATCTTTACACCTGTTTTTAAGACTTATTGACTGAAACGGGCTTTAACAAAAAAAGTTAGGGCTTTGCTACAGGATACACCCTCCACAAGTTAAGGAAGTAAAAATAAAGGTATATATTTCTGTTTTATTTAAACCTTTTAAGTTCGTATGCATAGCCCCATTTGGCTGCTTTAGTTTTTTTTTTCTTTCTTCAGTAATATTTAATCTCCTTAAAGAAAAACAACATATGCATTTTACTTTTTTTGTATCTCTTTAGTAATATTTTAGTGTAAAAGGATAACCAGTATTTAAACCTTTTATGTTACTTTATAAAGTTATTTTACACAATGTTGAAAAATTAATAAGAAAGCTACATATTTTGGCAGCTGCTGCTTTAATTTTCAATGAAATGAAAAAAGCTCTCCAAGAGAAAACCTCAATGAAGAAGAAACAGTTTGCACTATCTAAAAAGGAGAAACCCTCATTTATAAAGGTTTGCTGCAGATGACTTAACTGAAAATAAATGAATAGTTCCTATGTGTATAATACAAATTTATCTATTTGACTTATGCCTTTATTCCAGCAACTTGCAACATCTGAGGTACAATTTGTTACATTACTTTTGTTTTTTGCAGCACAGGCAGGTGAAGTGACTTCCTCAGGGTCACACAGTGGTGTCAGTACCAGGATTTGAACTGACAAGCTTCGGGTTTGCTGAAATATTACTGAAGAAAGAAAAAAAATGAAAACGGGCAAATGGGGCTATGCATACAAATGTCCATCCATCCATTATCCAACCCTCTATATCCTAAATACAGGAGCCAATCCCTGCCAACACAGGGCACAAGGCAGGAAACAAACCCCGGGCAAGGTGCCAGCCCACCGCAGGGCGCACACATCCACACACACCCACACACCAGGGACAATTTAGAACCTCCAATGCACCTAACCTGCATGTCTTTGGACTGTGGGAGGAAACCGGAGTACCCGGAGGAAACACAGACAGACACGGGGAGAACATTCAAACTCCACGCAGGGAAGCGAACCCGGGTCTCCTAACTGGCACCTTTCACTGCGCCACCATGCCGCCCGCATACAAACTTAAAAGGTTTAAATAAAACAGAAATATATACCTTTATTTTTACTTCCTTACCTTGTGGAGGGTGTATCCTGTAGCAAAGCCCTAACTTTTTTCATGAAAGCCCCTTTCAGTCAATAAGCCTTAAAAACAGGTGTAAAGCTAAACTTGCAACAACACTATTCAATTACACTTGCCTAACGCCTCTCCTAAGGGGACATACTGTGGAATCTAGGCATCAGTCAAAGCACCAATCACAGGCCCGATTAGAAAGCGGGAAGCTGTGATTTGTCGTCTCCCTCCCATGTAACAATCACAGCCCGTGTTACAATGCACTATGTATGTATGTGTATATGTATATATGTATAGGTGTGTGTTTATGTATGTGTGTATATGTATGTGTATATATATGTTGATATGTGTATATATATATATATATATATATATATATATATAATATACTGACACAACAAGACTCCAGCCACGATAAAGGTTTGGGGCAGCCACCTGTACAATATGTTCCTGGCTGCAAAAATAAAGAATTGTAAGACCATAGTAGCTTACAAGACTGAGTCCAAAACAGAACTGAAAACTGGAGGAGGGGAGTGAGCCTTTATAGGTAGTCTTGTGGAAGTGATGTCGTCCTCGGGGCCGGGACAGGAAGTGATGTCATCCTCGGGGCCGGGACAGGAAGTGATGTGTCCTGAGTCGAGGCACTGGAACTTGGCAGGATTTCCCGGGAAAGGTCTGCAGGGAACTTATAATGAGAGTCAATGCACCCCGCCGCCCTCTGGTCGTGTGAGTCAGTACCATTCTCTAAGCCCTTTAGCTGCCTCCTACACGCATGTGTGTGACAGGGCCCCCCCTCAGCCCCGACCTGTCAGGTTGGGCGACCTGTACCGAGAGGTCGTGGGCTCGAGAGAGGGCATCAGTGTTGGCATGAAGCAAGCCCTTACGATGCATGAGCGAAAACTTGTGCGGTTGTAGGTCAAGAAACCACCTAGTGACCCGTGGATTCGACTCTTTGTGAAGGGCCATCCACTGTAAGGGAGCATGATCCATCACCAGAGTGGACTCCCGGCCCAAAAGGTAGTACCTCAACTGCGTAATCGCCCATTTAAATCGCCAAGGCTTCCCTCTCCACCACCGCATACCTGGTCTCTCGGTCCAACAGTTTCCGGCTTAGGTACATGACGGGGTGTTCAACACCATCGACGATTTGGCTCAACATGGTGCCCAGGACAGTATCAGAAGCATCCGTCTGGAGAATAAATGGGAGAGAAAAGTTCGGGGCTATTAATATAGGCGCTGAAGTAAGAGCCTCCTTTAAGTCACAGAATGCAGCGTCTGTCTTGTCAGACCATACCACATTGTTGGGAGCTCTTTACTTCATTAAATCAGTCAAGGACGCCGCTCTCTCGAAGAACCGAGGTACAAACAGGCAGTAGTACCTGGCTAAACCGAGAAATGATCGGACTTGCCGCTTGGTTCTCGGACGGGACTATTTCAGAATGGCATTGAGTTTTGAACACTGTGGTTTCACAGTACCCCGGCCCACCAGGTAGCCCAAATACCTAGCCTTTCTCAGTCCAAAGAAAAATTTCTTGGGATTGATCCGAAGCCTGGCCTCTCCTAGTGTCCGCAATACTGCTGTGACCTGCTGTAGTGTTCCTTCCACGTGCTGGAATAGATGATGACGTCATCTATGTAGGCAGCACTATACGTGTTATGGGTGCGGAGCATTCTGTCCACCAGACGGTGGAAGGCTGCAGGAGCCCCGTGTATCCCGAATGGAAGGACACAATATTGCCAGTGTCTGCTAGGGGTGCTATATGTGGTCTTGACCTTTGCGGACACCGTTAAAGGAATCTGACAGTAGCCCTTCGTCATGTCAAGTATGGTCAAGATTTTGCTTGACCCAGCCTCTCGAGGAGATCGTCCACGCGGGCCTTGGGATAAGCATCGAACTGGGATACCTGGTTAAGTCAACAGAAGTCATTGCAAAACCTTCAGCTGCCATCGGGCTTACTAACCAAGACGATGGGGCTGGACCAGGGACTAAAGCTTTCCTCTGTCACTCCTAGTTCCAGCATTCGCTTGATTTCCAGTTCCTCCTCATCTTTCTTTGCCTCCCTGAAATCTATAGGGCCGCTCTTGGACAACAACCTCCGGCTCAGTCAATATGTTGTGCGGACCCAGAGAGGTCCGACCGGGTTTTTCACTCACCACCTCTGGGACGGACCGGATAGACGATTCCAGCTCCTGTCTCTGTCTGGCAGATAATTTCCTCACTGAAATTAAGGGGGTCTGTTTGAGCAAAGAGTGAATGGGGCTGACAGAAGGAGAGATTAGAATCCCTCTCCTTCCACAGTTTCAGCAAGTTCACATGATAAACCCGTTCGCTTGATCAACAATTAGGTTGTTTCACCAAATAATTAACCAGCCCTTTCTTCTCCTGAATTTCATAAGGGCCTTGCCAATGGGTGAGCAATTTGGAGTGAGAGGTGAGAACTAATACCATGACACAATCCCCTGGACAGAATTCTCGGAGAGTCATGCCGCAGTCATAAAGGCGGGCCTGTGCTGCTTGCGCTTCCTCCATATGTCTTTTTAGAATCGCTTTAATTTTCCTAATTATATATCGCATAACTGTGCGATATATCTAGAATATTTTTCGAGGGAAGAGCCTCTCCTTCCCAGTCTTCCTTTAAAATATTCATTATACCCCAGGGCTGTCATCCATATAACAATTCAAATGGTGAGAAGCCCATAGAGGCTTGTGGGACTTCCCGATAGGCAAAGACAATGAAGGGGAGGAGTTGATCCCAATTCCTCCCATCCTCGCTGACCACCTTGCGAAGCATCTGCTTGAGAGTCTGATTGAACCTCTTTACTAAACCATCGGTTTGAGGATGGTACACTGCGGTCCTTAAGTGTTTCATTTTCAGTAACTTGACCGTTTCCTTGAACGTTTCTGAGGTAAAAGGCATCCCTTGGTCCGTTAGGACTTCTTTAGGGGTGCCACACGTGCAAAGACCCCTACTAGTTCCCGTGTGATAGCTTTAGATGTAGCTGAGCGCAAAGGAACAGCCTCTGGGTATCGGGTCACATAGTCCACAAGGACTAATATATATTTATGTCCTCGGGCTGATGACTCTAGGGGTCCTACGATATCGACCCCGATTCTTTCAAAGGGGACTTCAATTAGGAGAAGGGGAACAAGAGGAGCACGGTCCCTCCTGGGAATTTGCCATAGTTGACACTCCGGACAGGAAATGCAAAAACGACAAACCTCCTTGTTGATTCCCAGCCAAAAAAATCAGAGCTTGATTCGCTCCAAGGAGGTGGGCATGTGCTAACTCACAGACCTGCCACCAGTAGGTTCATGGAATTAACAGCAATTTCCGGTCCTCCTCCCCCTCATGCTCCGCAACCCAAAATAATAGGTCATTTTCTATCACAAAGCGAGGTCCCTGAGGCATGGGCTGATGAGTGTGTTGGCCATTGACTAGAACAACTGCATTCTTAGTGTGTTTCAGAGAGTCTTCATTCCATTGCTCTCTCTTGAAAGAAGTCGGCGTCACTTTAAATTGAAACTGCAACTCAGAGACAGTCTGACCTCAAGGGGCGGGATTCCTCCCGACCCGTCGGGGTGCTGGTAGATGATTTAGCCACCCACGACAGGCTAGTAGTTTCCATGTCCACCTCTCAGACCTCCGTCTCGCTCTCTGCCAGCTGATTACAGGGTGTGGAGGCAGCTTCAGACGTGTCATTCTCATCTATCGCAAGGCTCAACAGTTGACCGTTAATACTTAATAGTCTACTGCATTTATTGTCAGACCAGTCCTGCCCTAGAATCACAGGGAAAGGTGGGTTGGGAAGGACTGCCACAGGGAATCTTTTTAGCATTTCTCCTTGCCAAATGTAACACTGGGTGGATTTATATACACGGACTTCTCCGTGTATGCATCTAAGACTGGTCTTTTGTTTAGTCAGCTGTTGCGGTAAGACATAACTGCGAGCAACGATGGACATGTTACTGCCAGAGTCAAACAATGCTGTGACTTTATAGCCATTAATGAGTACATCTCTGGTATGTAAAGCCGTCAGGGGGTTGTTAAGGGTACACAAACCATATCCCAGCGTCCACCTGCATTCTGCCTCACTCCCGGACAGGTTGCACGACAAGCAGTCCGGGGACTTCGGAACAGGCTGCGGTTTATGTGGGAGAGACTTATTGTGTGGGACGTAATCCCTAGGAGTTCCACTAGAGAGCCGTTCCATTCTCCCAGATTTCGAGGCTGGCCTTGGTGTATGAGCCATATAAGCTCGTCCATAGAATGGAAGTCTCCCCAGGCCGACTGGGCAAAGTTCTGGCGCAGACGCTGTAGTAGCAGGAAGCAGGCAATCTGCTGCACAATCTGGCAGGTGTTCAGATCAAATGGCCATAGCCAAAGAGCCACGTGTTCCCAGAGAGCCATAGCCTGCTCAGGGATTGAGCCCTTTGGATCGAATTCCTAGTGTTTTATCACCTTGATCTGCTGACCTGGGGAAAGCCCATCTATACTGGGGACCTTGGTCCCGATGGGCAGCTCAGCTCTCTTGTCCAAGAGAGCATAATAAGCCCTTTTCATTTCCTCCCTAGAAACCAGCCCATGTCTGTGGGTCCCTTCCACACTCTCCTTTCGGTAAAACCTAAGCCCGGGATTGTCTTTTTGGAGTAGAGCCCATACCGAGTCTTTCCTGACCCCTCGACATACACCCCATCCAGAAACTCAGCTCCGGTACTTTCCTACCTGGTATGCTTTTGGGTCCTGTCCTGGTTTCTTCTGGGACAGCATCCTGCCAGCTACGCCACTGTGACACAATGAGATTCCAGACATGATAAAAGTTTGGGGCAGCCACCCGTATTATATGTTCCTGGCTGCAAAAATATAGAATTGTAAGACCAGAGTAGTTTACAAGACTAAGTCCAAAACAGAAGTGAAAACCGGAGGATGGGAGTGAGACTTTATAGGAAGTCTTGTGGAAGTGATGTCGTCCTCGGGCTGGGACAGGAACTGATGTGTCCTGAGTCGAGGCACCAGAATCTTGTGGGATTTCCCGGGAAAGGTTTGCAGGGAACTTAGAAAGAGAGTCAGTACACCCCGCCACCCCCTGGTCAGGTGAGTCAGTACCAATCTCTAAGCCCTTTAGCTGCCTCCTACTTGCATGTGTGTGACAATACATATACATATTATATATATATATATATATACATATAGCCTGCTGTTTAATTAAATATTTAATGTTATACTCCTTGTCTGGGTTCTTTAAATTGTGTGTTGTTGCTAGTGTATTTCTGCCACTAGTCTCCTGAAGAAGTGAAAGTAAGAATTTCAGTGTGCTATGCACACATGCAGTAAACTTGAACTTGAATTTGAACTTGGATACAGAAATTTAAGTACATGGTCTTCTGAATGAGTGGCAGGTTAAGAACTTGAGTAGTGGCAGACAGATCGAAAGTGAGATCACATGATATTTGCTCCAAACCACACTGGACAAACAGGAATGTACAGAAATAACAGTGGTACTTATAGAGCCCATGGTAGAGCAGGTCTGGATGTATCAGACTGTGATGTACAGCACTATCAAATTACAGAGAGAAAACCATTCAGCAGAAGCCAGCCACAGGAAAAAACTGGAGCTGGAGTAATGACAACATCACAGAGCAACAGAATGAGAGGTGTGCACAGCTTTACTGACACAGCTGAAGGCCCCTTATATTGTAACTAGCTTTGAAATAAAAGCTTTGTGAGTCAGCAGTGATGGAAAGGAAAGTGACTAAGGATTATGCAAATAGTAAGCTATGGATTAGAAAAGATATGAGCATTTCCTTTGAAAGAACACCATGCACTTTTACAAAAATGATCAGTAAAAGGTGGCCTCTATGGTAAAAGTTATTTGAAAAACTGAAAAATAGACAGAGAGAGAAATCAATATATAGTGAGAGACAAATCAAATAACTGGTTTAATAATAGTGACCCAAAACAGGTCTGGACAGGACTAAAAGATATCAGTGAGTATGGAGCGAAGACAAAAGATGAGCTTTCTGTAAACACAGATTAAATGTATTCTGCCCCTAGAAAGCAGAGGCAGGTTTTGTGATACTGATCAGAATATAACATATGGTCAAGTGCAACAAAAAGTGAAAAGCATTTGCAACCAAAGCCACAACGTTAGGCAAAATCAAGATCTGGAGATTCAAAAGGATTTTTATAGAAAGTAAAAACAAAGACAAAGATGAAGTTTATCCATAAACTTGGATTTAGAAGTGCAGAAAGGTGAATTAGCATAGGAGTCACAAATTAGGTAACCACTTCCCCAGTAATCACAAGAGCATCTGAGACTAAGGGTATGCAGAATAGAAACCCCAGCAAAAGACAAAATACAGGTGAAAAGGGTTCAAACATAAAAGTCCTCAATATAAACAAAATTTTCAGACATAATTTTGTTAAGAAAAATAGATCCCTTGGACTAAAAACACATAGAAAGTAATTTAACCTAAAGTGGGACTCAGGAATTATTTGTAATTATAGTTAAACTTGAGTCAGGCTTGAGGTGATTGTAATGATATGCTTTACAGTGTGAAACCTGAATCATTCTTGAGAAAGTTTTCTGCTTCCATCTAGTGTATGAAATAAAATCATGCTGTACAAAAATCATAAATATTTCTATGCTTTCTGTCAGTTTATGGAAATGCTAAAGTAACTATCAATATTCATTAGTGGGGTGGAGCCACCAACATAAAGCACAATGGCAAATAAAAAGCCAAAAATGCAGTTTTAGAATGAACTGAAACTGAACAATTGTTCAAATCGTGCTACGGTGATGACAATATGAACTTGTCATCAGACATTGACACAAATGGTAAAACTGATGCATAACTGATGTACATAATAACATTTTTCCTTGTTAAAAAAATTCAACATTTTTTGCACATTTTTCTGGGGGTAAACAATGTTAAGGAGGCTAATTTAATACCAATATCAATCAACAGGGAAGCAAAAATAATTAATAAAATATTAATTTAAAATAAATACGTGATCTTATAATAAAATGATGTTTTCCATTGTATTAGAAGACTTTAAATGATTAAACACAGAAAGGGAAGGCTGCAGTAAAATGCCATTAATTCCATCAGTGACTGCATTATATGAAGTGGAGAAATGACTGTGGCCAATCAAGACCAACAGACAGGGTGGCATATCAAGGAGGGCCATCATCAGCTTTTTTCTCTAATTTTTGCTTCCCTTTTGCTTGTGATATAGCCAAAGTCAGTTAACATACCATTAGCAGAGCTTTGCCAGTCTGACAACCTGCTTGACTATCACTCAAAGCTCTAACATTCACATTTTGAACATTTGATGAATAACACCACAATAATACAAACAAAGATAATTAGCTTACCGTGTGATCCAGAGAGTCGAAGGTACCCTGCTGTTTATCTTATTGAGAAATCTGACAGCTAAGTGAGAGTAGTGTTTCTGGATTTTTAATCACCTTTCAACCAACCTCACCTTATGTTTCACACATTGTATAATCCATATATTGCACTTGTAAACCCACCTCAATTACTGTCTCTAAAAAAACATCCCTCGAAGGCAGGTAGAGGGGCCCTTTAGGCTGACTTCTGTTTCCTTTTCTGCTCTATAACTCTGATATGAATCCAGAGATGCAAGAAGAGGGTGCTGCCAAAAGAAAGTTAATGTATGACATTATTTTATGTCTGGATTAATGGCAGCCACATGTTCCAGATATAAAACTAGCTATTGTCTACATTAATCATGTACTGCACCACACACAATGAATCATGGAAGTAGGCTACCAAGTTCCATTATGTTTTTCTTACAAGCAGAGACAATTCAGTAAAATGTCTAGCTCCACTACAAGATAAAACCTGTAGTGTGCAGCAAATACAATCAAGAATAAGTAAGTCACTGTAATGTGTGCTTTAATAGCTATTCAGTCATACAATAAGTGGTCTTCATTGCCAAATTTACATGTTCATACATAGCTTGAGAGTGGTGGTGTGTTTTGTGTCGATTAGATGATGCAAGGCAGATTATCACTGTGCTCTGTGCACATGAGAATAATGACTCTAGAGAATTATAGATCGAAGCTACACATATACAAGTATTTGAGATTGTTCTATGAATATTAGAAGCCACTGTATTTGAGCTAACAAGGTAAATTTAAATTGTCGAAATACGAACTTGAAAACAAGCTGCAGCTAGAGGCCAGGCAAAAGACCTTTTATATAACAAAGAACTTGCTAAAATACTCTGTGGACAGAGAAGGAAAGAAGGGGTGTATACGGAAATGTATCATTAATTGAAATGATTTTAGTTTATAAATTCTGAGTGCAATGATAAAAGAAGAGCAGCTACCGTACAAAGTTCGGCTTGCTTGCTCATTTGTGTGTTCACTACTTGTCTGTCTGTTTAGCCTTTTGCTGGAATTCACAGAGTCATCCAGTCTTTGTACCTTTTCTCTAATTATGGACAAAAATGAAAATTCTAAATTTCCACAACAGTGAAGAATTTGCCCATGATTCTTGTGTTCTTTATACTCTTGTTCTGACACTGTGCCTTAATGGCAGTTTCTTTAAACAAGTTAAATCAATATTTTACATTATTAAATATTAAATTTTACATATATAGTGTTGCATTTTCTCTAACATTTGGGTGCCCTTCCCCTCCAGATTTGAGGTATGTTTGTATTGTTGGGCTAGAACCAGTCTGCAGCACACACAAATACACAATGGGAGGGTTGAAAACTTGAAACTACACCTTATGAGAAGGACCAAGGAGTCAAAGTGAGCTTGTCACCATCTACATATCCAGATGGTGTGCAAAAGTGTTCAAGAAATCTAATAGAATGTTAGGCTATATAGCACAATATGTGGAATAACATTAAGGGAAGTGATGCTTAAGTTATATAAAGTGCTTCTGAAGCTTCTCCTGGAGTACAGTGTTCAGTTATGGTCTCAATTACTACAAAAAAAGACATAGTAGCACTAGAGAGGGTCCAGAGAACAGAGACCAAAACGTACAAACTATTAAAAGAAATTAAAGGAGTTGAACTTTTTCAGTTTAATCAACCAGAAATTAGGAGGTAAAAGATTGAAATGTTTAAAATTATGAAAGGAATTAGTACAGTGGATCCCAGCTGTTACTTAAAAAAAATAAATTATTCAACAAGAACACAGGGATATAACTGGAAACTCGTTAAAGGAAGATTTTGCACAAATATTAGAAAAGTTTCTTCAGAGAAAGAACCATCGACATTTGGAATAAATTACCAAATAGTGTGGGGGAGAGCAGGACTTTAGGGTCCTTCAGATCTTGACTTGATGTTATTATAGATAATCTCCGCGAATATGATGGACAAGCCTGTTGGGCTGAATGGCCTG
This sequence comes from Erpetoichthys calabaricus, assembly GCF_900747795.2. Lineage (NCBI taxonomy): Eukaryota > Metazoa > Chordata > Cladistia > Polypteriformes > Polypteridae > Erpetoichthys > Erpetoichthys calabaricus. The sequence goes on from NC_041402.2 coordinate 68,017,813, forward strand.
TTCTAATATTCTGAACAACTTCATTTTTAGGGAGTGTGAGCCACTCACAAATCAGAACATACATTTTACAAAATCAGCTTATGAAACATTTCTTATCAGTAGGGTAATGTGAAGCTAGATAAGCACAGAAGAGCTGCACCACAGCAGAGACACTTCAACCATGTCTCCTGAGTGAATTAAGAAAATGGCAGTTCGTGGAAAAAATCCTCAGACTGATACTGATCAATGGGTAGACTTGGGATTAGAGATCCTTCAACTTTCCTATGGCCCTAAGAGTAGAATCGGTAATGATCTCAGCAAGAACTGCAGGAGAAAAAAAAAACAGGAGTTCTCTGTGGCTTACATGAAGAAATCCGCAGGGTCATGTCCTTCATTTCTGGACTTGCCATAACATTATTTCACTCCAGGACTGAAATGTTCTCCCCAAGAGCAGAGTAATGGTATTCAACAAGGTATCTATTGACCTAAACTTGTAAACTGCCTTCTAGATGTATTGCATATATCGGCTGCACCTTTCAGTAGCAAAAAAAAATTAAATAAAGCTGATGTTTTACTTGAATCCTACAGTGGTTTTTGGTGCATATGTGCTAGCAGTCTGTTGTTTCCCAGACTACACGCTGTGCTGACGCTAGTTCTGTTTAAATGGCTATAATACATTTTATATCTGGAACAGAAGAAATGTTTTTCTTCTTTTTCAAGAAAAAATAAAAAATAATATATATATATTGCAAGTTCTATATATGACGAAACTGGTCTGCTTTCACACTCTGGTACCTTTTCATTTTTTAAAATGATGAAAAAAATATAACTTTCAACTATTCATTTCAGTCATTTAACCAATTCTGACTGATACTAGTTTTCAATAACCTTTAAAAGACTTTTGGTCATCTTTGAAACAGCAGGTTCATTGGTGCAAAGGTTAGCATTGCTGCTCCACACTTCCAGTGCTCGGAGTTTGAAGCCCATGCCTGGTAGTCACCTATATTTGCATGTCTGCTTGGGCTTTTCCTACTTATTCTGGACTTGATTCCACATCTCCAAAGATATGCAGATTAATTGGCAAATTGTTAGGTGTGTTTGCATGAGTGGGCCCTGCGACGGGCTGGCATCATGTTCACAGATGTTTCTAACCTTGTTCCCAGTGCCAACTCCCTGTGACCATGAAGTGGATTAAGTAGGGCTGAGAATGGTATTGTAGGACTTTTTTTTATATTGCCAGTTACACTTGGGCGCTGTGTATTCATGTAGATGAATCTGAAACTCTGTCAGCAACCCTCCTCCTTTTGTCTGTGTCTGAGATAGAACCATGTCTGCTGCCTCCATTAGGTAGGCAGATGACGCTATGGTGGTAGGATGCATATGTGCCGGAGATCACAGTCATTACGCCCACCAGACAGATTGTTTAGCTTTGCTAGTGGGAGGACTACTGTGTATCACTGAGTGTACAAAACAGCACAATAATGATATTTAACTTTGGGAGAAAAAAATTAGGGTTAAAGACTGCCCAAGTCAAACAGAGAGTAGTAAGCTAAACTTGTACAGGCTTCATTAGAGAAAAGGAAAAAAACGTAAAAGAATCAAACATCAAGAGCAACGTTTCTGCACCCTGCCCTCCAACCCCAAACCAGCTTCATCATTGATTTACACCTTTCAATAATGGAGGCATGCAGAAAGTAAAAGCAAATTATAAAAAAGTTTTCCATAAGGTAAAAGAAAAAGAGTCAGATTTCCAGCAAGAGGCTAATGTAGAATTTGCAGTGATTGTCAGAGCCGTCTTAACAGCACCATAGGCCCCTGGGAAAAATAGTGCACTGGGGCCCCTGTTTTGATAGCAAAACAGAAACATACATAGGCATCAGAAACATCATCGGACCCTATGCTCTTGGAGCCTTTGGCCAGTGCCCGTTGTTCCCATACGTTAAGACGGCCCTGGTGATTGTTCATACAACGAATTGGCTCTGCTGGTAACAATAAAAAGAAAAGAAGAGAGATCTAAGAGACAGAATATTGGAAGTAGTAAAGTTACATAAGTAAAAAAACAGAAGCAAAAAAATTTGAGATAGCAGACTAGAAAGCTTGTACTGGTGGGCATTGTCAGAACAGGTAAAAAAAAAGTGTCTGGAGTATTTGTCTTACAATGATGACTGTTAGGATCATGTTAGGATCTTCTGGAGCTTCATTTATACAGCTTGCGTACGCACAAAGAGAAGCTCAAATAATACATCCACAACTTCCAAGGCAACCATCGGGATTTTTATAAGAAAACTTGACACGGGAACATGCGTATATTTACAACAACTCTGACCCATGCATATACAACATTTCAGAGAAACTGGGAAATGACAACACCCTTGACAAAGTAGCGAAATACAGCCATGTATGCATAATAATTCATATTACTTTAATCACTAAGCTGTTATTTTAATGTGATGAATATGATGTGCAGACTATTTTAGCTCCTTTTTAAGAAGCCTAATGCTGCATATTCGCACTGAAGAGCTTTTTTGGTTTTTCGTTAGTTTATATCGGCTACTTGTCACTTCTCAGGAAACTGGCAGACAGGTCAGGAATATCTCAGCCAAGTTTTGCTCTGCCATGTCTGCTGTGTTGGAAGGTAATAACTGATTGGGGAGTAGTTTGTCATGCATAAAACTTAACACATTTTTGTCAACATAAAAAGTCAATTTACAGCAGAATCCATTCTCCTAATGCAATCAGAGCAATTTACTACACTCATATTGCAAAAAGAGCATCTAGAGAGAATGAAGCTGCTTTTTTAAAACCATGAGCAGTAACATTCCATTAATGAACAAGTCATCTGTGATGCCAAGGTGAGACTTACAAATGTCATGGTCTCAGGGGCCTGAGTCAACCCAGAATTCATTTATTTTGAGGCAAAGCAGTTTTGGCAGATGTGACAGTGCTCTGTATGTGGTGAGTGGATTATTGGTAAGGTAACTGGCTAAACCTTCCATTTTCATATGGCTTTTACTGTTCATTCTAACAGCAATCACATCATTACATGTGTATCAGGGAATAGTGGCTCTCTGCTCAGACTCTGGTGCCTTTCCCTGACCCCAGGAACACGGAGGAGAGGCGCTATAATGCAGCACATGATCTTGCACTCTCACTTGCAGAACAGAGCCAGATACTCTGTAATGCAGCTGGCAGGGTCTCAATGTGTCAGATGGGAGGCTGCTGTCCCAGCCAATGAAGTTCTGCAGCATCATGATTGCATATGTATGAGGGTGATTAGCAGACTCCATACATGAATTTTTCACAGCGGCACTTGAGGTATGTTCATGTATGCATTTTCTTGTTTTTTTGCTGTGCATATTTTCACCCATAAATCTATGCAAAGTTTTTACAAATGAAGCCCCTGAGGAGTAATAATATATACTTTGTTCATTGGGTGGTCATAAGATCTTTTTCTGCATCTCATCCAGATCTGTACTCTCACAATGCGTTTCCCTGCCTTTGAGGTGTGGCATTACTTTGCTCTCAGCCATAGTGGTTCAGCCACCCAAGTCACGAGTTCTGCTATCAGGGGGATTGCTCTGACTGATCATCTGCCCCTGAAGGTGGGTTTGTATGATGCCTGCCTGATGTTGGTCTTCTACTGCCGTTACACAGTCTTGCCAAGCAAAATCTAAGAAACTCAAGTAAGTCACCATACAAGCAGCTAAGATTATTGTTTGTGATGTAGCTGACCTGTTCAGAAAGAGCCAGAAGGCAACGTGGATGAAATAAGAAAATGTCATATCTCACATCAACAGCCACCCATGGCATGTAGTGCTTGAATCAATAAGGTTAGTTGCTTGAAAGCCCCACACAGATAGCTCCAGAGATCAATTCCTCAATTTTACATACAGCAGGTTTGTACCCATATCAAGGCTGTTATTTTTAAAATAAATTGCTCAATTTTTAATGATTTTTGCGTTATGGTAAAGAGTGTTTTTGGAGGTTAGTATCTCAAATTCATTGTTTATGTAATTTTTTAAATGCTGGTCTCAAATTTTCTAGATAAATTATAAAATGATTAAATAAAAAAACCTTCAATGACAAATTTATACAGCAAAAGAAATGCAATCCTCTTATTTACCATATTTGCTACATTTTTAACTATAGAGGAAAACATTTTATTCACTTTTGCATTTGTTGACTAGTTTAATTAAAAAGCTACATTTTGAATAATTTGAAATTTTGATATTCTATAAAATACATTTTGCTATGGATCCCTTTGGATATACCGTCCAGATTGAAAAGTACCTGAAATAAGCAGAAATTGTTTTTTTTTATGTTTATTACCTCTGAATGTGTAATTGTTGGCTGCACAGAGAAAGCTGGTCAGCATAGTGATGAAGGGGAGGAGGTGGTGGATTACTAAATTGCAATTACAAATTATGATGACAGAAAATGTTTTGCTCCTGAATTTCACTAAATTAGCTGACACACACGCTCACATTCCCAACACCATAAAAATCATTTTAGAGATAAACTCCGGTTTCTTAGGAGAAGGAAAATGGTTCGGCAACATTCAAGTAACTGCTGGTGATGCGATTTCCCTCATCTTGATATTATCAGGTCCTGCAGGGCCTCTAGCTCAGTGTGTTGCTAAATTCCAGTTACAGCATGCAATATGCTCAGCCCTCAGGTATGAAAGAAAGTGAGCAGACTGCACTGGCAGAATAATTTAAAGCTGTGAATATAGCAGCCACAGCAGTGCTTTCATAAGAGATTTGTCCGATTTATTTATGGACACATTTGTTCTGAAGCTACTTTCAGTATATGTGACTGTGAGAGTGGAATTACTGTTGGTTACCAAGGTAGATTACTGTGTGGAGATCATGGAGTCACAAACTGAGCTGAGCAACATCCTGTAAAGTGTTGCATGTTAGGATAAGGCTATATTGCATGCAAATCACAGACACATACAGTACAGTCAAAAAGACAGTAGGGACACACAGTGGAAATAAGGAGCTGTGCACTGACTGTAACAGTCAGGCCTCCAGAAAAAAAAGTAGAGAAAACACCTTCATCTTGAATCTGAATGTTCAAACTTCATGCACAGACTTCAGGAGGAAAAGGCAGAGAGAATGTCATGAAATGGTACTTTACCTGGGCACCAGTCTCTGATTTCCCCAATTAATTTTCATTTAAACTAGAACAGGGGTACTAAACTCCAATCCTGGAGGTCCACAGTGGGTACAGGTTTTTGTTCCAATCTGTTCAGTAATTAGAAGCCAGGCCTAGCAGATATTGATACTTGGCATTTAACTGTATGGCTTGTTAGTGCTTTCATTCTTCCAGGACAAACCTTTATCACATTTAGGATTTTTCATTTTCTCAGAACTTTATCCATATGTTTTGTGCCCTGGAACAGATTTATACGTCCTGGCTCTCTCTCATTTATTTCAAAACATACTAACCACAGATATTTCAGGATGCATGTACACAGGTTTACATGGAAGCCAGTTAGCTGAAGAGCTGGTGGTTCATTTTTCATTGCAGCTCATTATTAATTAATTGCTGCCTGGTTAAGAAAACAGGCAACAATTAAAATCTTAATGCAACAGTTTAAAACTAATATACTCAATTAATGGTTCTGAACTGTAATAAATATGTTAACTAACGTCAAGTGCAAAAGACATTTACATAACTTTTGTAGTATATAAATGGGTTCTAGTTAAAAATTAAAGCAAAAACATGCAGCCACTGTCCACCTCCAGTAATTGAGCGGAGTACCTCTGCCCTAGAAAAAGCTCTATTATAGCAAGATATGAACAACACACTGGCTTCTGCATCTTTAACTCGACATCACATTAAACAATAAAGAAGACTGAAAAAGGAGGAATCCCACCTCTGCCCCCAAGTCATTACATACACACCACCCATTTCTGCCCAACTGACATGAAGAACAAACAGATGAAAGAGATGAGAATAACAGGATCACGGAAGAGACTTAGTAGCAGAATAAACTGCAAAACAACATTCACTGTAAGAGCCAATCTTAGAAAGTTAGTTTTTATGTTAAAGTCACTGTGTCTGCTTAATTTCAATAGAGTATTAGCTTCTCATAGTAACTTAGATTATGGTATAATCATTTACCCCTTGTATGTTAGCAGGAAATAGAACTTTCTTAGCTATACCTGTAAAAACTAAGTGTTAATTAAACCAGGTAGGAAATTGTCTCTCTGCTAGCAAGGACTGTTAGATTAGCTTACAAATAGAGCACTGGCATATAGTTTTTTGATTGTGCTCACTGTTCCACATGTAATATGACTCTATGACAAAACTTAGAGAGAAATGAAACATAGGTAAGCTTTAAACAGAACTTTCCTTAAACAAGAGCTTCTCTTTTCTTTGTAATATCAAGTTTCTCGCTATTTTTGTGTGACTGTTTGCTTTGAATTTTACTAAAACTTAAAAAAAAAAAAAAAAAAGATATTTGGATTGTGGTATTATTTGAACACGGATCAGTTATTGCCTGCACTGTTCTATGAAGTAAACTAAAAGCTGCAGAACTTTGGTAAATTTGGACAAACACAGCTACATTCACTCTTTACCACTGCTAATTATGATTTTGTCTCTGATGGTAGACTACTTAACTGGGAGATTCTCAATTTAAACCTTTTATGTTTAAGGATCATTAGCTATGGGGGTCTTCCCAATCTCACAGTTATTTGTAGGGGCAACCAAATAAAAAATGATGCAGCAAATGAAAATAAAAGAAAGAAATAAGTAAATGGCAGAGTATAGTTATCCCTTAGAAAAGGTAGAGAATTTAAGTAGAATTATAATAAGAAAAACAGAATATTATTTGATTGACAGGAAACTAAAAGACTAAAGTGGAGTTCAACAACATTTATTTATATAGCACATTTTCATACAAACAATGTAGCTCAAAGTGCTCTACAAGATGAAATAAAAACGAAGTGAATTTAAAACATAATCAAACAAGATTAGTCAATAATATTATACAGTATGTAACAAAGAAAAAGGTAAGGTCAGATGGCCAAGAGGACAGGAAAAAAAACAACTAACATGTCCCGTTATTATCTTATGGTAAATCAGTCATTTTAATCTGAAACTTCTGCATTACTAAATTCAGAGCTGTAGATCTCATACAAGAGGTACTGTAAATATGGACCATGTAAGAGTGCAATGAAATTCTTACTGCATGAGCTAATCAACACGGAACATGTCGTCACTCTGATGCCATGACTAGAACATATAACTACCTTACTTTGAAACGTCTGTCGCTCTTATTTAAAAATCTCAGAACATAGTATAATGATATAATTGACAGTATAATGAACAAATGATAAATGATGTCCAAAAACATAAAGCAATAAAGGGCAGTAGTGAATGAGATCCCAACAATAGTCACCTCACTCCTATGTCTTGCACTTTTCCAACTTCACATAACCGTTTACACTAACAAATCTGCCATCTGTTGAGCCTACAGAAAAAAACTCAAATTAAAAAAGGGTCAGGAGTTTCCCATATATGTCTGAAATATAATCTGTATGTCTTCTTTAATGCTCAATCACAAGAGACTATGGATATTAAATGAACCTTCCCTTGCAATATGAAAAAACAACTAACAGTATTGGATCTGAATTTACGGTTAAAATCTCAATCAAATTTCTGGAAGCTCTTGAAATTAAACCCTCTAATCTAATTTGCTTGCATTATGTATGCACCAGCAACCCCGCAATTCTCGAAAGAATCGCAAATCCAAGACTGGCAATCACTTTCTGTTCCCTCCGATATTTGTAGGGATGAAATATCATGGAGGGCAGCGACGTTGACGTACGATTCTGCTAGTCATGAGGCATGTTTCAGAAGCGCGTTGTAGGCGCCTTCGTGTATAGTTTGTATCCATGCAGTCTCGCTTTTGGCAGCGGTGGTAGTGTGAACGTCTTGCCTATTGACTCTGGCATCTGTGCATATATACTGTACAACCCGGCGTGCACGCTGCACTCGTAATAACCGCTTTTCCAGCAGGGTGATCTACCACGTCCGCATCACGATTTATGTACTCCATCAGCGACTTGTAGTTATCGGCCCTCAGTGCAGGTTGGTTGTTTTTAATCCATTGGAGATCATGTGATTGTGCTCGAACGTAAACATCACCTATGTATTGTTGAGTTAGCTTTCCTGCATTGATTAATGGATTAAACTCGTCTCTCACTGAGAGTCTGTAGGACAAATATTCTTTCATTGATACCCGTGTTCTTTTCTGTGCTTGATTTGTTTTATATCTGCAAATTCCAGCACTCCATCCTTCCTGGCCAGTTGGAAACAAAATGGGGTATGTCAAAGTATCAAGTTTAAGTTGGTTGGTTCCATCAGGACGTAAATGCATGACAATATCGCTGTGAAACGGAGGCTCACCGTCCTTACTTTGAGACACAATTGCCACTTCATTAACGATGGGAACATTGTATCATCTCGGATTCTGTTCTTTGTCCTTTATTAGCACTACGACAATTTTAGTTGGTGCCACACTGTCCGCCCCTGCTTTTGTATTGGCTTCTTTTTCAACCTCATGTATCATTTTTATAGAGTTTGCTAATGGGTGATTGTTTATGACTTCAGCTACATTTCTCATTATTAGCTCTGTGCATTGCTTGTTTTCAGGAAGGTTCATTCATTGCTAAACTGCGTCATCTAGATCTAACACGTACATTTGGGCACATTTGCGGTGATGATTTGGCTCAGGGTGCACTGTTCCAATCCGATGCAATATTTGTCCACACACGCGAAAGCAGTATGGGCTATTCCCAGGTGGTGGCTTGATATTTACCCCGGTAGATGCAAAGGCAAATGAACTATTGTAGGATCTAATGCATTCCATAAAGCTTTTACTTATCCAAAGGAGGCAGCTTAACTTGACCTTTTTGACAACAACGTGTAGCCCTTCTGCAGTTTCTTTTTGGATCCGTGCCTCTCTTGCATGTAATGTTTCAGAAGCGCGTTGTAAGCGCCTTCGTTCATTGTTTTCATCCATATGGGCTCAGTTTTATGTTTCGTTTTGGAGGCGTGACTTCTTTGCTTCTGGTGTTTGTGAGGTGCATTGTAGGAGCCTCCGTTTATTGTTTTTATCCATGCGGTCTCGTTTTTGTTTCTCTGTTACTGAATTACCGATATGTGATTCAAACATGCCACACAGTCTGCTGGCACAGTGGATTAGAGCAAGTTTAGTTTATAGGTTGTGTTGTTTGGGCGCCACCTACTGACAATGGGAAGCCGCTGGGTTTGACTCTGGGGCGCTGCAGCGCAGTGCGCATGCGCTTCGGTGCGTCCGCCGTGCATAAATTAAACTGTCGTACTTCGGTGCGTCCGCCGTGCATAAATTAAACTGTCGTTTAGTAATATAGATACTTTTAAGTGTTCTAGTCTCTACTAATGATCAGGAGTTGCGGTTCTACAATAGTTTACAAGCTCACAGACTGTGGCCATGAGTCTGAAAACAGATGCTTTCTACTAATCCACCTAATCAGTGGCAACTTACAGCTTTTTTATTCTCCAAAAGACTTAATTCTGCAAATATAGTTGGGGGTGGCATGCAGTCTAAAAACACATCTAAGTCTACAGGAATGTACCAACTCTTTGTTTGATGATGTTGTTGGGAAAGGTCGTCTCATATGTCATTCTGAGAAATCAAATGAATGCTTCAGGAATGATGATAGTCAGTCCTCCAAATCATAACATGCCAATGTACACACATCATCAATGAAGCCAGGCATATAGGCGTATTGTGATGTAAACTACTTGTGCACTTGTCCATTCCTTAAGAATACAGCAAAAGAAAACTGAGCTGACATTTCCCACTGTTCAATAACAGACAGCCTCCCAATGCCATTTTCTGTGCAGTTTAACTATATCCTCTTGGCATCCTGTGTAGGAATATAATGGATCATACCATGTTACAGACAAACAGACTCTACATGGTTTTTATTTATATTGAAAGGGCCCGGACAATATTTTAATAAGTAATGCTGAGCATGACAGGAGATTGACTGCTAAATAAACTGAGTATCACAGCATACACTGCATCGTCATATACGTAAATATTTCCTTATTTAGTACAATTACTTTAAAGTCACTGCTAGAAGCAAGTGGTGCATTTAGTACAGTTTATATTCAGCATTATTGTTAATATCTGCACTAATTAATTTTAAGTACTACAAGAATGTTTACAAAGCATATTGGGTGAAGGGTAGGCACTCATTAGAGCTTTGCGGCCTTAAACAGCCTGAGTTGCTGGCCTAAAGAAAAATCAACAATGAACTAGAAGCACTGAAATGCTAATTCTGGACTTCACTCGTTACTACTAATTAGCCCTGATTAGCTCCCTTAATGATGCACACTTCACAGACTCTGTGAACAGGACATCAAATTTTAGAAGTGCAGCCAAAGGGGCAGCCAGCTGGAGTCTCTAATTCAGAGACTGGGCAGTGACTAGTATGTCCAGCAGCAATGCTTTGTGTCAGACCTGCTCTGACCATTCAATGTGAGCTCATTCAGGATGGCTGTTGAATGACATAGTTACAAATAAAGCAGTAACAGTAAAGTCACATGCTGGAGGATAAGTACAGGTTACTACAGTAATATAGCAACGTAAAGAAGGACATTATAGAAAGTATAGGAAAGATCAACAAGATAAGGGTATCTTATGACATCTTAAATTAAAATGGTAAAAAAATTAGGCCTTCATCAAGAGCTCTTAGTCTAAGATTATGGGGCCATGTAGGAATCAGTATCAGATGGGGTGCTAGTCAAATCCATTTACAGCCTCTTATAACTAGACAATTAGGTGTCACCAATTAACATACCGTAACAAATGTGTTTTGTAAATTTAGGAAGAAAACTGGGTTAGCCAAAGAAAAACCCAACAAACAAGGAGATCATACAAATGGCAGAGGTGAAGTTAACAGGCTTTATTATTTTTTGTAGTTAGCTTAGATTTTTGTTTTATGATTGTCACATACTAATCGCTCCCCGTGTCTGCATGGGTTTCCTTCGGGTGCTCCGGTTTCCTCCCACAGTCCAAAGACATGCAGGTTAGGTGCATTGGCGATCCAAAATTGTCCCTAGTGTGTGCTTGGTGTGTGGGTGTGTGTGTGTGTGTCCTGCGGTGGGATGGCGCCCTGCCCGGGATTTGTTCCTGCCTTGCACCCTGTGTTGGCTGGGATTGGCTCCAGCAGACCACCGTAACCCTATGTTAGGAAATAGCGAGTTGGATAATGACTGACTGACTGACATACTAATCGCTACATGAGGAAATATTGCAGATCAAGGGGATAAATGAGATTTATGTGCACAAGGACACTGTCATTTGGGAGTGATTCCACAGACATCACTCTATCTCTCCGTCTCTCTTTCTTTCTATTGCTATTTATTGAGGATGAAAGAGGAACCCTTGCACTGAAACCCCAGACTATAACTATCATAATCGCAAGACTTCGGTCCAAAAGGTTCTTTTTATTTCTAGCAATTACTTTTTCATTCCTTTATACAACACTTTATTCTTTTCCTCTTCCTCCAGCCCTTCAGGTGAGATTTGTCCACTGCACTCCAAATCCAAATCCAACTCACCTAGCTGGCAAGAAGAGGTTCCTGTTACATCTTGGATCATCACAGGTGTAGCACAAAAGCATTTCCCTGTGGGAAGCCAAACTGGAAGTTTCAGGGCTGCATTTTGGTTCTGCTTCTCACCCATTATATGTGCATAGAAATATCATATACATCCTGGATTTGCAATCATTAACAACATCTACATTTCTCTGCTCTCTTTTCTATTTTTTCTATGGTGGAGTTATGCACCACTACCCTCTGATCAAAGTACTGTGCAGCTGCCAGTGATGCTGGAATGAAAGTGGATACTCCTGCTGTCAACGAGACCCCCTGCATCAAATTTTCTAGGACAAAGCTTTAAAAAAAAAAAAAAAACTATAGGAACTACTTAACCTTTTTAACATTAGACCTGAGGGTCACTCAGGCTGTGAAAACAGGGTTAAAAGCGTTAGTTCCCGAGTGTCACTCGGACAACTGTTTAGATACATCTCACGTAAGCATTAGACCTGAGGATTACTTGGGCTGTGAAAGTGCTAACAGTGTTAGTCCCAAGCATTACTCGGGCAACTGTACAGGCATGTATTATGTAAGTATCAGGGCCGAGCATCACCCGGGCAACAGTGTAGATGCATTTCCTCCTAGCCTCATAATGGCGTCTTGTAAGAAATGTATTTCAGCATTTGAGAATGACACAATGGCAGTAGTGTTGAGGAGCCTCTCAGCAGTGATGACAAAGTAGGTCCATCTTCAGGCAGAGAAATTGAAACAGACAATGAAACCGAAAGTCATTCTGATAAATCCGAAAGTGACACTTCATCACATTTGGGTTTATGTTGACCCTGCTTCAAATAAACCACCACTACCTTATTTTGATTTTATTGGGCAGCCAAGAATAAAAATGAATGATGTTGACAGCCAAGATCCACTTACTTACTTACTTGAAATGAGTTCTTGATGATGATGTAATCGAAAGAGCCATTGTTGAGCTGAACAGTGTTGGGTAAATGACCATACTCCTAAGCAGTTTTCCAGTTAAAAGATATACCACACAAAGAACATATCTTGAAAGTATATACGGTATTAGCATCATCATCATTATTATTATTAGTATCATTTCAAATTATTATCCATCATTATTTGTATCATTGTTATACTTTTTACACCTCTGTACTTTTAGTGTTTTGCACATTTTACTGTAGAAAGAGAGATTTAATAAAAACTAGCCAACCCGCAGCGTAGCATGCACTGCATAATTATTTATTGATGGGTGAACACTTCTTGAAAGACACAGTTGTCCAAATGGGGTGGGTTTGAGGATACGACTGTGAGTGAATGAAAAGATGGAACTCTGGAGAGAGCAACATACAATTGTCCGTGACTGAAAACTGGTTTTGGCAGATACAGGCATATCTTTTTGAAAGTTTGTCTCTGCGCCTTATTAATTGTCATTGCAAAGGCCAATCTAACAGGAAATTGTCTGCGTGTAAAAGTAAAAGGCAAATTTGAATCTGATGGGATCAGGGAAATCCTGGGAATAAGGACAGTTTGTGAGGTAGCAGCTGCGATTGTTTTACACTCTAGTACATTGCGGTGAATGCTGGTAACAGTCAGTCTAGTGCCTTTACAGAGACTTCTTGTTGGCATGAGGTTTCTGAGAAGCATGACGACTGAACCAATTTTAAGTTTGAGTTTATGTGGAGGCATGCCAGTGGGAGTAAGACTGCTAAGAAATTCTTCGGGAATGAAAGTTGATGTGCGGGATCGTCTGCGACGATGGAGTCAAGGCTGGTGAAAGTTACTTCATCGGTAGGGATAAGTTTCAGTACCTGTTCATTAAGGTGTAGCGACTCTTCGTTGGTGATGCTTAATATAGCTCGCGTACTGAGTTGTTCCGGAGTCTCAGTTGAGAAGTCGATGTTGCCACATAGTTGTTGAACGGGATCAGAAATAAAAAGAAATCAATGTGAAGGTAATGTTGCAGGTGTTCCGTTTTTCCTGTCTTGCAAAATCTTGTTCGTGAGGAAGAGCTGTCATATTTGTTCTCAGTGTAAGTACATGCATGTGACTAAACAAAGGTTGCTTGTTAATACAACCAGCGACAGTAAGTGGTAGAATTGGCGGGCGGGACACTGTCGTGCGTACCCCATGACGCGGGAGGAGGGTTAGAGTTGGCGGGTGGGGCTCTGTCTTGCGTGCGTGCGTATCCCATGGTCAGGCGACTTGGTGGATTATATATAGAAAAGCAGCCAGAACCGAAAAGAACAATGAAAAGTCAACGTGGCTCAGAGGTGCATGTGGACTGTAGCAGAGACGAAAGTGACTGAGGCTGTGTTTGGTGAGGTGCTGCGTGCCTCGAGAGCGAGGGTGGACTCAAGAGGAGGGTTAGAGTTGACGGGTGGGGCTCTGTCATGCGTATCCCATGGTCTTAGAGTAGGTGGGCGGGGCTCTGTGAGTTGGCAGGCGTGGCTCTGTCGTGCGTAACCCATGGTCTCTGTCTTGCATACCATGGTCGGCTGCTTAGTAAATTGTTGGTGGGCGGGGCTCTGTGAGTTGGCGGGCGTGGCTCTGTCTTGCGTGCGTCTTGCTTGCCATGGACTTAGTGAATTATATATATAGATGTCATTTTTCAAACCAAAAATGCAGTGCTTTTTATATGTTTTGTTTTTTTTTTTTCCAAATGTAATGCCAAGGAGGTTAAGTACATTTGGGTTAGGTAGAATGTCTAGTTGGGGAAGGGAGGTCCATTGGCCTTGGAACCCCTGCTGATTGTGTGTTTTTCTCCAGCTTCTTGTCCCTGACCATAGCATCAGACTGATCTTTAGAGACTCAAGAACAAATATATATAAATAAGAGCTCTATCTACTACAAGTATATCTGTGTTGTTTAACTGCATATTGATTCATTCTCATTTACAATTTTTTGGTATCTCATTCATTCATATGCTTATATATTTCTAATTACTTTTCTTGCAACTTTTTCTTTGACATCTTGTAAAGCATTTTGAGGTACCATGTTTGTATGAAAATGTGCTATTGAATAAATGTTTTTGTCCTTGTTGCTGATGGAGATGTTCGCTGCAACCCAGTGTACTTGGGGAACATACTACCCTGGCAGGTAGTCCTTAACTTCATATTAGCTTTCCATTCAAGAAAGGTATCATGCTATATATATATATGCGTGTGTTGTATGTGTGTATGTAACATGATCTTATCTGAAACATTGCTACAGCTCAGACAGCAGCAAATGAAAAAAAGAAAGAAATACAAGTATTTAAGTTTCAGGATTAGAATTGAGGACCATGAAGGATTATGCAGCATCAACTACTGCACCACCATGCCCCCCATAACATTGAAAGCAACTTCATATTTTTAAAAACTAACGAGAGAAAGAGTGGTGGCACAGTACTGCCCCTTCTCAGTCCCAATGACCAGTGATCATGGTCCAAATATTCTGTTTAGCTCCCTGTTTTTGTGTTACAGTCTCCACCTGAATTTCAAAAATAAGTGTTTTAGTTTGAGTAGGTGTTCTGGCTGCACGTGCACCCTGAGGGACTAGTGGTGTCATATTTTAATTTCTGGCCCCTGCCAAAAGAAATAAACTGAATCAGGCACTTGATAGAAAGGTAATGGCATGAATTGGAAGCACAAACATGATCAAAAAAGTGTGGGACTTCCCAAAAGACCCAAAATGCAAGCCAGGACCCAGTTAGCGCTATACATTAAGCCAGCCAGTCCCCACCTTCTACTGGCTTGTACAGGCCCAAAAATGAAGAACGGACTTAAAAGTTCAAAATGCTTCTAAATAGTCCCCAAATGTACAAGATGTCTCTCTAGGGAGAATAAGCAAAAAAAAACTCTGGTTAGAAGAGACAATACTGAACCAAAGTATCTTTATAAAGAAGGGATTAATTGAAAAAGAACAAAAAAATAGAAAAAGAGGAAAAAACAGAAAGCAAAATCGGTTTGCCTAAAAAGGTAAACCAAAACTAACAAATCTTAAACCGTATTTCACAAGCAATATCCAAAAACAGGAGCAAAAGAGTCCAATAAAACAAAATGAAACAGCAGAAAGCAACACACATATTAACTCCGACAAACAGAAGTGACCACTGCTGGGATCTTCTCTGTGACCTCAATATCAAGGCAGAGGGAGGACTCAGCAGCAAAGGTGCCAAGGTGGCCCCACCTTCTGGGGTTCCACCCACAAAACAAGCAGAATGCAGGAACATTTAAATACACAGTACAACAATACTATGTAGAAACATTAAAAATGGTAATTAAGACAAACAAAAACATCAATAAAACAGAAAATACACACAATCCAGGGAATAAACACCGGCTGAAACATAACAGGCGAGAGGTAACTGCAGAAGTAAAAATGCTTCCAAAATAAAGCAAGGCGGGAAAGGTCCAGTGGAAGGAACAAGAAGAGCCATTCATGAGAGCAGATACTTTACAGAAGATGCAAAAGACTCATCGCCTAAAAGACGAGACATATTTTTAGCTGGCCCCCCTGAGGAATGCCAAGGCTTAATTCTTCTGTCCCCCTCGAGATGTTTCCCCTCTTGCACACTAAGCTGCAAGCTTTTCTCACTGTCTCTCCCATGTGTTGAGAGACATGAAGTTGCTCCACTGGAACTAACAAGGCAGAAAGAAACCGAAACATAAAGCATGGCAAGCTGCAGGGGCCAAATGTCATTCTGCTCTTTGATTTCTCTCTTGTTTTCCTGAAATTGGGTAACAGATACAACATCTGACAATAAACATCCAAGATTAAAGCCTACAGAGAAGCTTTATTGCCACTTTATCTGGTTTGATTGGCGCTGCCTCCCTGGGAGTGTAGGGACTCCTGTTAATGTCATTGCTGCGTTTATTGCACATTTGAAAATCTTTACCTATTTCTTACCTTTAGACATGAGAAAAAAATAGAAAAACTACAACTTGAAGACTCTGGCTAATTTTTCTTGCAAAATGTATTAAAAATATTCAACAATAAAAGCAGAGTTTATCGAATGGTCAAACGAGGAAAAAGTCATAGGGCTCGATCAATATTAAATTGTAAAGTGTAAAGAGGAGATTGAAGCGCCAGCACACTGTGAGACTCAGTTTGGTTCACTGGTCACAGCTCTCTGGATCACTTCGCTTTACACAAAAGGTTTGGACTTTTCAGTCTTGAAAAGAAAATAATGGCAAGAAGTCAACATGGAAGACTAAGGAGAAAATTACTTCA
The DNA here is from genome assembly GCF_900747795.2 of Erpetoichthys calabaricus. Taxonomy (NCBI): domain Eukaryota; kingdom Metazoa; phylum Chordata; class Cladistia; order Polypteriformes; family Polypteridae; genus Erpetoichthys; species Erpetoichthys calabaricus. The sequence continues at coordinate 68,034,628 of NC_041402.2, forward strand.
CAGTGATTAGATGGTGTGAAGAGAAACAGGTGCTCATATAAGTAGGTAGACAAGACCTGAGGTTGTAAACAAAATGCTCAAAAAGCCTTAAAGATGAGTCTCTCAGCCACAACACAAATAAATCTTTTTCAGACTAAACACAAAACTTTCAACACAGTTTACTATTGAGAGGACGGTTATGATTCCAAGAACTGTGTAGACTGTGTAAAAAGTGAGACAAGGTCTCTTCATGGAATACCACAACAGTGCTTTCTCACATTAATGCAGTGCCCATTGCTGTGTGTCATTCAAGCAGGAGGTTTGATAACCAATCCGTGGCCCACAAACACCTCTCCACTACTAGGAAAGCAAAACTAGCCTTTACCAATGGTCATCATAGTAAGAGAAACCTGAGCAGAAACTGTGAACGTGCTCTTTACTGCAGGGCCGTCTTAATGTATGGGCACTGGCCAGGGCCCCCTGGAGCATAGGGGCCCACAATGTTACTGATGCCTATGTATGTTTCTGTCTTGCTATTAAAGCAGGGACCCCAGCACACTGCTTTGCCTGGGGGCCTATGATGCTGGTAAGAAGGCTCTGCTTTACTGAGCTCAGACTACATCTGCCTTGCAGAAAGATGCCATTATGCAGCAGCCAGGCCTCTGTGCTAAGAAAATTGCGTGAATACTAGGGAAAAAAGGAGGAGAAGAAAAATCTGCTTTTCAGGTTCCAATATTATTTCTTTCTTTCTTTCTTTCTCTTTCTTTCTTTCTTTCTTTATACATTCTATCAAAGCCGTGCATTACTGGAGTGTTGATTACCAAATTAAAAAACACATCATTTCTTCAAAGCACACGGATTGGGAAAGTGTATATGTCTCTGGATTTCCTTCTTTCACATTAATTAGTGTTACTGCAAATCAATTAACGTATTCTTCAAAAATCCAAATTAATGCATTTTGCTCTCTTGTAAAGTAGATCCTGATCTCAATGGTAACAAAAATCAAAGCATAGTCTCTAAATAATAATTTTTTTTTATAAACTTTTAGCTACTGTCTGGAATATGCAAAATGAGAGAAAACACAAAATGAAGGGAAAAACCAACAGACTCCACTCTGCTGACCTCCAGAACTCCACTCTGCTGAGGAGGTTGTCTCCTTGCATTATATTACAGTGTTATGCCTGGTTACACTATGGTTAGGATTAGGATTGGGGGAGGGCTATCTGACTCAAGTCAAGTAAACCAGCTGACAAAATCCTTCAATCCAATTGGCTGTCCAGTGGAGCTACTGGGCTGAAGAGGTCTACAGCTGGACTCATTGACAAAAAACAGCAAGTTTCAAACAGATAGATACAGACACAGAGTTTCAAAGACGAATCCATATTTGAAACTGGGAAATTAAAAAAAAATGTTTAAAATGGGCAAAAGAACACTGACATTGGACAGGTGATGGCTGCAAAAGTGTATTATGGTAAGCATTTCTGTTGCAAATAGAATTTGGAGGAAATTCATTTAAGAAGCCATCTGAGGACCAGTGAGGTGTTTGTTTCTCAAACTACACACTCTGATGCCCTTACCCTCTTATGCAGTTGTCCATTTGGGCCATCCCCTTCTTTTTCTGTCCTGGTTAGATTCAGCTTTCTATTTTCTCTCTTGATAGTAACAGATGCCTTTGGATGAAATCTTCAGTTTCTTGGCAATCTGTGGAATGGCATAATCTTCATTCTGCAAAATAAAAAAACAACAAAAAAAAAAAAACAATAGACTGACATGTTTCTTGAGAAAGCCGTTTCATTTTTGCCAGCGTTAGGAATGCCAATACCTTCCAACACAAGTGAACAGATTCAGCATAGTTTCTCTAATAACCAATTGTCATTTATGTATGACTAATTAATAATAAGATAAGGGAGTTGGCCATTGGGACACCGAAGGAATGGCTGCTGAAAATAAGGCTTTGCAGTCATATGTGAATAAAAAATTTAAAATCAGTCATTGGAAGCAGTAATAGCCATTATACACACTAGTAATGTCTTGGCTGCATTTTAATCACTTCTCCTGTTGAAGGTAACCAAGCAGGTATCCCCAGCTACAGATTCCAGCTCTTCCTGAGCAATTCTCAGGTGTTCCCATGCCAGCTGAAAGACATAATCCTTCCAGTGGGGGTCTCGACCCATTGGGACATGCCCGCAGCAGCTCTGAGGAGGGGTTTCCTCATGACATTACCAAACCACTTCAACTGGCTCCAGTTGAGCTGGAAAAACAGCAACTCTACTCTAAGTCTCTCCCAAATCACTAAGCTTCTGTCCCTGTCACGGATTGTCAGCCCAGCCAAAATGCAAAGTAACCTCATTTCCAACACTTGTCCTTGCAATCTTATTCTGTCAGTCATTACCCACAGCTCATGACTACAGTTGAGGACAGGGTCGTAAATCAACTGGTAAATCTTTATACTCATTTTCAGCTTCAGCACCATGGATTGGTATAGAACCCGCACACCAGCTGCCATCATTCAAATCTGTTTGTCACTCTCATACTCCCTTTTTCCATCACCCATGAACAAGATCCCAAGATAATTGAACCATCCTCTAAATAAAGAAATGATGCTATCCCTGGCTTCCCCAGCTGGACACCCTCCCATCCTCAGCTGCGCCTTGGTATCTTGTGCATTGAAACCACAAGCAGGAGTGGTGACAAGACCGACTTACGAGTCCGACACCCACAGTGAAAAAATATGAATTAATACCAAGCATTAACAGGTTTGTCCCATTACCCAATATTCCTGCAGAGTCTCCAACAGCACCTAACCAGAAGGAGTGTTCCAACAACAGGGGGAGCACACAACTCAGTCTCCCAAGTAAGGCACATGCAAGGGAGCTGGAAGGAAGAAAACGTCCAATGGTTGAGCTAAAGATACAGGAGGAACAATATGGATTCTGTCCTGGACATGAGACAGTGGACCGGCTCTTATCCCTGGCACAGTTGCTGGAAGGTGCATGAGAGTATGATAACCCAGTGTACATGTGTTTTGTAGATTTGGAAAAAAACATATGACCATTAGCCACAGCATGTGTTGTCGGAGGCGCTATATTTTTATATAAAAATAACAGTAAATTGATAAATAAGCTATCCTTTCTATCAAAGAAATAAAATTTATGGGTGTGGCCAAACTTTTAACTGGTAGTGGATGGACGGACAGACAGACAGACAGACAGACAGGCAGGCAGGCAGGCAGGCAGACAGACAATACTCCTCTGACCTAAAGGGGTGAACTCAGTTGCCTTCTCAGGGTGTCCTCTCCTGGCTGCAGGAACAGAAATAGAGTTGGCAACAGCTCCCCCTCTCGTCCTGGGGTTGGACTGCTTTCCCAAAACAAGTCAGATGGGTGAACCACGGACATACGTGTGACGATAAATAGCCTTGCCATAGTATTCAGTCCCTTTAGAAAATTTTCTAATTGAAACTCTGTTCTCTGTGATATTTTTATTTCAAAGCACCTAAACTCAAAATTATTTTTTTCTAATCTGACACTATTTTATATTAAAAAAAATCATCACAAAACATGCTGTGAAAGTGGGAGATTCTGGCTCAGTAAAAGTTGTTGTAATGCTGAGTACAGCCATCCCTGGAAATAATGAGGTATTCCAAATAGCTCTCCTTCCCACAAAGCTGTGTCATGCTGCTTTGCATGTCTCAAGTCATGATAAAGTGAAACCGAGTAAGTAGGGTGAACAGGTTATAAAGTGTGCTCCTCAGAATGTTATTTTGAGTCCTAGATTAACACTGGGTGTTAATGCTACAAACCCATACAAAATAAATTCCTCTTCTGGACACGGCCGCATCAAGTGTAGCACAAACCCACATGCATAAAAAAAAAAAAAAAGCAGCACTTTTATATTATCGTGATACAAGGTTAAGATAAGGGAATGGGTGAGGGGTAGGCTAATCTAAGTACTATTTTAACATTAGAGACTTAGTCAATTGGGGTTAAGATAAGGGTAAGGGATGGGATAGGACATACAATAATTAACATAAGGGGCTTAAAAACAATGGGGTTAAGAGAATGGTGTGGAAAATGGGGGGGGGGGGGTTGGGGGCTCACCGATTTGCATCATGATAATAGAAAAGTACCAAAAAAGCTAACTTCCAGCACCATGAACATTTCCATCTCAACACACTGTTCTGATGATTGGGGGGGATTTGTGATCTGGCTGCAGTAGGGACCGCTAGTATAGGACAGGAGTTAGGCTGTGAGATGCCCTGGCAGTAGTTACCTTGGCAATTGTAACATTGCCAGTAATGCAAAACTAGTAACAATACAGCTGTTATGTTTCAGTATAATGGATGCTGCCCAGGGATTTCCCTGTGAATACAGGAGAGTGAGGGAACACATGTGTAGAGAACCCCAAAATGTTAGGCAAGTCCTTATCGAGCATTACAATGAATGACTACGAAGAATGTTTAAGCAAATGTAGATTAATGAGTGACATGACAGGAGTTTTTAAAATTATGAAAAGAATGAGTACTGTTACTTTAAAATGACTTCAACAAGAACACAGGGACACACTTAGAAACTTAAATTATGCAGAAATACTATACAATTTTTCTTTAAACAGAGAACCATAAACACATAGAATACATTACCAAGTAGTGTGGCTGAGAGTAAGACCTTAAGGACATTCTGCTTTGTGTTGATGGGTACTGCACATGGCATGGCCTGTTAAGCCCAAAGGGGCACTAGGTTTGTTATTTCCTTCATATTTTGCATTTTCTGTTATTTTCACTATTGTGTACTTTTTATAATAAACCACCTTTTTAATACTAATTTGGCCTCTTTGGCTTTATTTTGGGGCTGTGTCAGCTCTTGAACAGCCCTTTCATAACATTTTTTATTGAACTGATCAGTTATTTGTCATTTTGAAAGTTAACATCAACTTCACACTTTAATTGAGCTGATCCTCAATGCCTAATCCATGAGAACAATCCAAAAAGGCTGAAGAACATCATGAGAGACAACAGTCAAAGATGGGTAATGCCCAATGTGCATCTCAAGGAGCGATAATACCCAATGATTTTGGAAACAGGTGGCCTGAGAGCTTAAAGAAACCCTCCCGAACACAACAAAATGCCAAATGGAGAACAATTATCATTTAAAGCATCTCTATTATAGTTTAGACTGCTGCTCAAAGGCAGCGGCGTAGCTAGAGTTCGTGCTGCTCGGGGTGGAGCAGGGTGAAGCAGTGCTTTAATTTGCCGCCCTCCAACATATCTGAATATGTTAAAATAGAAAATTAAAATAACGTATAGAGATAGATTTTGCATAGATTTATTCATATATATATATATATATATATATATATATATATATATATATATAGATAGATAGATAGATAGATAGATAGATAGATAGATAGATAGATAGATAGATAGATAGATAGATAGACAAACAGCAATAATGTTTCACATATAATTATTTATAAGCACCAGCTAGACAATAATATAGTATAGATGCACTGATAAGCTGTGTTCTAATTATTAGTTTAATATAATTATGCTGTGAAAACCAGAACCAGTGTAGTGTACAAATGGGGATGTGTTCTGCGCAGAGCAAGAACGCATTCAGATTGATAACAAAACGAAATTATAAATTGTAAATTAGAAATTATTATCGGTCTAATGTTTATGTTTATTTTTGTTATTGTCTCATAAATTTCAACTGCTGTGTCTGATGCAGTCACAGGACAGTCTGAAAATTATTTTTTAAGCATTTGTGGATAAAAATCAGAGAATTTTACTTTTTTCATTCATGAGTGATATTTTTCCGAACCCTGCTGCTTACACACGAATTGTACTGAGTCTTTTGGCCAATAATGCCACCCCGAAAAATGTGCCGCCTGGGACGTACCGCCCCCTCCTAGCTACGCCACTGGTTAAAGGACTGTCATCTCTCACTCCACCAGCTATTCAGCCTCCTTATGAAGCTGATCACTTTGGCCCAAGACAGACTTGAGTTATACAGCCGACAAACATCTGATTGCCAGAATGAAAAACAGTGATACCTATGGTAATCCGCCTACCAGACATTACCACTTTAAAGGAAAGAAAAAGTCCTAAGAATAGGGCAAAGTCGACTTTTGTGGAATAAAAAGTTAAAGCACTTACCTGTTTAAATCGTTGAAGTGCGGGGTGCGCTTTCGCGGTCATTTTTTTTTAACTTTGGCTTTGGTAAATTCGGTAGGTTCATGCAGCGGGACGCTGGCGACGGGTCGAGCGCGCCAACAGGTCAGGCCTGCTGGAGGACTGACGCGTACCCCGTCATCGGGCCAAGCGTTTCTTTTTAACCACCTGCTGTTATCAAAGGAGAAAGTGCGAAGCGTTCACTTGAGTTTGTGGATCCCCAGGAAAAGTAACTTACTTTAATAGAACGTTTTTAAGTGGCTCGTCCGACCTGCGCGCGGCTATTTAATACAAGTCTTGCAGGGTTTCAGTGTAATACCTGTGCAGAATTCAGCCGCTATAGATAGAAGAGAGAGGCGTGTTTCAGGATTGGGTGAAGATTTGTTCCCACACTATAAGAGGCACTTCCTGCCTCAAGGATTGTCTTTTGACCAGGTAGTGTGGTGATATTGCTCATTCCTTGGTATACACCAAACAACGGCGTGTACATTCATTCATCCATCCATCCATCCATCCATCCATTCATTTTCCAACCCGCTGAATCCGAACATAGGGGAACGGCGTGTACATATATTTGTAAATATTTTATATAGGTATGTTCTAGTTGTATCAGCGACGTGCGGTGAGGTTCATGGCTGGTGAGGTACTCCTTCAGAGTCAGATTTACAAATATATGAACCCAAAAGAGTAGCTTATTCACAATTCGATTGGCAGCATGCACATTGACTACTGGTTATGTTTCATATCTCATCAGCATTCTTTACACACACATAGGTAATGCACATGTTTGGCTAAGAAAGAACGTGACATTTATATCGGCGAGAGAAAGCGCATTTGCTCTGCACCCTCCATCTGTTCTAAAATTGCCGCTGCAATTCCACAATTCATACTCCTTCGATACAAATGAAAGTATAGAGTGGTGTAAAAATGGATTTCAATTTTGACCTTAATTGAAATACTTAGTTGTTTTTAAAAGCTTTTAATTGTGATACTTTAATCAATTTTAATACAGACTGTTCAGCAAAAGGATAACAAGAAAGAATATTTTATTTAAGGTCAAAATTTAAGTTTTAAATATTGGATTGTTTTTTTACCTAGTCTGATCCCATTTTTTATAAAATGAAAACCGTCTATGGTCTTACCATTATTGGTAAATGAAGTCCATGTGCCTATCCTTCTTCACGAAAATCTCTGGCACTCTCTTGTAAAAGTAGACTTACTTTCCTTTAGTTTTAAAAGTCTTAATATTCCATTTTGGCAGTCAGTTGGAACAAAAAATTACAATAAACAGACCACTGCAGTGCACTTGACTTTCTGATATTGCTAACTTATACAGCGTCTGCATAGAACAGGGGTGTCAAACTCCAGGCCTGGAGGGCCACAGTGGCTGCAGGTTTTCATTCTGACCCTTTTCCTAATCAGTGACCAGTTTTCACTGCTAATTAACTCCTTTTCCTTCATTTTAATAGATAGATAGATAGATAGATAGATAGATAGATAGATAGATAGATAGATAGATAGATAGATAGATAGATAGATAGATAGATACTTTATTAATCCCAAGGGGAAATTCACATACTCCAGCAGCACCTTACTGATACAAAAAACAATATTAAAGATTGGAATTGAAGAGTCGCATAGTTTGGGGGTGGAACGATCTTCTCAGTCTATCAGTGGAGCAGGACAGTGACACCAGTCTTTTGCTGAAGCTGCTCTTCTGTCTGGAGATGACACTGTTTAGTGGATGCTGTGGATTTTCCATAATTGATAGGAGCCTGCTGAGCGCTTGTCGCTCTGCCACAGATGTCAAACTGTCCAGCTCCATGTCAACAATAGAGCCTGCCTTCCTCACCAGTTTGTCCAGGCGTGAGGCGTCCTTCTTCTTAATGCTGCCTCCCCAGCACACCACCGTGTAGAAGAGGGTGCTCGCCACAACCATCTGATAGAACATCTGCAGCATCTTATTTCAGATGTTGAAGGATGCCAGCCTTCTAAGGAAGTATAACCAGCTCTGTCCTTTCTTACACAGAGCATCAGAATTGGCAGTCCAGTCTAATTTATCATCCAGCTGCACTCCCAGGTATTTATAGGTCTGCACCATCTGCACACAGTCACCTCTGATGATTACGGGGTCCATGAGGGGTCTGGGCCTCCTAAAATCCACCACCAGCTCCTTGGGTTTGCTGGTGTTCAGGTGTATGTGGTTTGAGTCGCACCATTTAACAAACTCAGTGATTAGGTCCCTATACTCCTCCTCCTGCCCACTCCTGATGCAGCCCACAATAGCAGTGTCGTCAGCGAACTTTTGCACGTGGCAGGACTCCGAGTTGTATTGGAAGTCCAATGTATATAGGCTGAACAGGACCGGAGAAAGTACAGTCCCTTGTGGCGCTCCTGTGTTGCTGACCACAATGTCAGACGTGCAGTTCCCAAGACGCACATACTGAGGTCTGTCTTTAAGATAGTCCACGATCCATGCCACTAGGTATGAATCTAATCCCAACTCTGTCAGCTTGTCCCTAAGGAGCAGAGGTTGGATTGTGTTGAAGGCGCTAGAGAAGTCTAGAAACATAATTCTTACAGCACCACTGCCTCTGTCCAAGTGGGAGATGGATCGATGTAGCATATAGATGATGGCATCCTCCGCTCCCACCTTCTCCTGATATGCAAACTGCAGAGGGTCGAGGGCGTGTTGAACCTGTGGTCTCAGGTGATGAAGCAGCAGCCTCTCCATGGTCTTCATCACATGTGATGTCAGAGCAACAGGCCGGAAGTCATTCAGCTCACTAGGACGTGATACCTTTGGGACTGGGGTGATGCAAGATGTTTTCCAAAGCCTCTGGACTCTCCCCTGTTCCAGGCTCAGGTTGAAGATGCGCTGTAGAGGACCCCCCAGCTCCGATGCACAGATCTTCAGCAGTCGTGGCGATACTCCATCTGGACCCACTGCTTTGCTGGCATGAAGTCTCCTCAGCTCTCTGCTCACTTGCGCTGTTGTAATTATGGGTGGGGATGTCTCTCCTATGCTGGTATCAGCTGAAGGATTTGTGGAGGGTGCAGTACTCCGAGGTGAGAGTGGCTTAGGGTGGTCAAACCTGTTAAAGAAGTTGTTCATTTCGTTTGCTCTCTTCACGTCTCTCTCGATGGTGGTACCCCACTTCGAGCTGCAGCCAGTGATGATCTTCATCCCATCCCACACTTCCTTCATGCTGTTATTCTGCAACTTCTGCTCCAGCTTTCTCCTGTACTGCTCCTTCGCCGCCCTGAGCTGGACTCGGAGTTCCTTCTGCGCGCGCTTGAGCTCATGCTGATCACCGCCTTTGAAAGCCCTTTTCTTCTGGTTCAAAAGGCCCTTGATGTCACTTGTAATCCATGGCTTGCTGTTAGCATAGCAGCGTACAGTTCTTACTGGAATTACAATGTCCATACAGAAGTTGATGTAGTCAGTAGTAGTGCAGTCAACAACTTCCTCAATGTTCTCACTATGTGATCCCTGCAGGATATCCCAATCTGTAGTTCCAAAACATTCTCTCAGAGCCTTTTCTGCCTCCGGGGTCCACTTCCTGAATGATAATAGCCCTGGTTTTAAGGTTTCAGTCCTCTGAATTGATTCGTTTCTTCATGAAATGGCAGCCAAACAGAAATGAGACATGAAACGAGCCAACAGATGAGCAGCTAAACTGAGATTTCAAACTTCAACCAATTTCACTCCAACCAATCTATTAATGAGAGCTGATTCTTGCTGTTATTTAAGCCCGTTATTTAATTTTGTGGCCTGTTGCTGCTCTCATTCTGCCACAGCAGACATTTCCAAAATTGTTGATTTTCTGTTCGTCAAATTGTTTTGGTGGCCTGAGAGATCAACCTTACCGAGACCTTCACTTTTCTTTATTTTTAGATAATGTGTGAACGGGCACAGGTGAGCTGGTCATGTGGCGGCTCGTTGTGTCTCATTATTGTGTGGCTGCTAATTAAAAAAAGAGACAGCTAAGGGGCCGGAGTCAAGTTAATTAAAACTAAAGCCAAAGTTAATTAGCATTAAAAACTGGTCACTAATGAAGAAGATGGTTAGAATGAAAACCTGAAGCTATTGCGGCCCTCCAGGCCTGGAGTTCGACACCTGTGGCGTAGAAGAACAGCAGCAACCATCTGTTGGGCTCACATGCACCCCCTTGGATGCGGCACGGTACTGTCTGCCTCACCTTGTGCCTTTTTTACTGCAGTTTTATGTCTGATCAGCAAGACTAAATATTTTACACACATTCATTAAAGATATTATTAGCCAGACTGTGGACAGTCAGGGTGTATAATAAATGTGTCTGCACACATTATATTGGCGACATACAGAGAGACAGCAGAAGGTATGCCCCAATTGCATGCATCACCCCAGTGTGTGAGAGAGAGCACAGTCCGAGGTGAGGTGAGGCTCGTCGCTGCTGCACCTCGCGTTTTTATCTGGTATTTGAACAGGAAATGCACAAATTCAGTGATTTTGACTATAAAAAATATCAAAATTATTGGAATCATACAGAAAACAAATTTATAGCACAGACCAGTGGGCAAATTTATTTTATGTTATCATTATTGTTTTTTTTACTTTTCATAATGACAGGTGAGCCTCTGACCGCATGTCCATGAGTTGTAGTATTGTTTTGGTGGAGGTATGTTATAATTTGGGTTTGTGGTACACTTGGTTTTTTGTGTACTGTACACTTTTTTTCCCTTGTAAATATTTTTGTGGATTCTTTGGTCTGTGTGTAGTTTCTTCCTGCTTTTTTTTTGTGTATATACATTTTTGTCTATTTTTTATTTTTGGCACTGACAGTTTCACTGTAAATATAATTCACTGTTTTTGATTGAGACATTCTTTTTTGTATTTTGTACACCTGTAAATAAAACCCACTTTTGTTTTGGAAATGCCACCTTTTTGTGTCCCTGTCTCCATTTCTGACTTCTCTCAAGTCTGATTCCTGGTCAGTCCCAAACTACAAGACACCCACTGTGTAGTCTGGTGCCAACCTTGCCACTACATGGGGTGCCACAATGCCTGCACTGGGAAGAGCTCTACATGTGATGGATGAACCTCTTGTTAACAGCATTTCCCTAACACACGTGCACAACAAAACCTCCAAGATTAAAAGGCATAATTCAAATGGTCTGGACATAGCTAATACAAATGAGTGGCAGAGGATAAAAAAGAAATAAAAAATGGCAGACGATCTGAAGGGTGCCTCCATGTGTTATGCAAAGCCAGCCACTAAATAAGCTTTAATTACAGTAGGCAGAATGTGTATGCCCACCTGGCAGCACACAAAGGGGCATCATACCTCGCATTTGTCTGTCCATTCCATGCAAATCTTTACAGTTGAAGTGGTCAAACTGATACAGTATAATAGGCAACAGAGCAGGCTACACTGGCAGAATTGCAGTTAGGATTTGTTTTGTGTCTTCAATTCTTATACCATAAAGAAAGCTGGCTGTAACTTCTGGTATAATGTAAATATGAGATACTCCAGATCACGAAAACTAATATTTTTAAACCAGCTACCCCTCCAAATGTTGTCTGTTCTACAGCAGATTAGCAGGGTGCTTTTCCACTGATAAATGATCAAATGTCTTGCTGAAACTCACTTTTGTTGGTTAATGTCTAGCATCACTTTACAGAGTTGTGTGGGCTGAGTTTATGACTGTTTTTATTAATGTTTTCACATAGAAGAGGATCAGGTTAAAAGAAAATAATGCTTCTGAAGAGAAAAATGTGTTTTTGCAAAATAAAAATTTTGTATTATTTATTACTGCATTTTTGAAGAAAACATGTATCAAAATGAATTGACATACTGCATATTTTTTCTCTGTTGTACTTAATTTACATTAATTTGCTTAGCCATTGTTTTTTTATCCAAAGCAACATACAAAAGAGGTCAACGTAATCAAGTAACATTAGTCTGAGGTACTGTTTGGGAGCAAGTATTACAGGACAAGATTACAAAATTGATCAGCACAGGTGAAGAGCTCAGACCAAAATTCAAGCGACTTACAATTCCTTGGTTATGAAACCTAACAGCTAGAAATTCATCAACCAAGAGAGTCTCTCTAAACATTTCGTAAACACATTTGGGGAGTCAGAATTTTCAAATGAAGGTAGGCAGCTCGTTTCACCAGCTAGGAGTTACACACGAAGAGAGTATGAATTGAGATCTGATGTCATGCAGAGGTGGTCACCAGATGCCATTCATCAGCAGACCTGAGTGGTCAAGATCAAGAAGGAGCACAGAACTTCACAAGTGTCTCCATATATTGACTACTCTACAGGCAAGCATATCAGGGATGTGAACATAATACGTGCCACTACAGGAAGCCACTGTATAGATCTGAAAAGAGGACTGATATGTGTCCATCTTGGCTGGTTGAAAACCAGACATGCTACTACATTTTCAGTCATCTGCAGCAGCTTGGTGGCACATGCTGCTAGTCTAGGCAGAAGAGAGTTGAGGCAGTCCAGACATGACAAGACCACAGCCTGGACCAGGAGTTGTGCTGCATACTCTGTCAGGTACAGTAGGTCTGATCTTGTGGAGATACTGTAGAGAGTGATTCTGCAAGGCGGAGCGACTGTAGCAACATGATCCCCGAAGGACAGTTTGTCATCAATCACCATTCCATGATTGCATACTGACTTGGCAGGTGTTAGTGATAATGAGCCAAGCTGAACAGAGATGGAGTACTGAAAAGACAGATGAGCTGTGATATCAAGAAAGTCCATCTTTGCCAGGTTGAGCTGGACACAGTGTTCCCTCATCTAGGTTGCAAAATTAATGAGACATTCAGAGATTATTGCTGATACTGTGTGTTCCTCAGTGGCAAATGAAAGGTACAGCTGCATATTGTCAGCATGGCATTGATAAGAAAAACCATGGGACTCGATTATAGGGCCTAGTGAAGAAGCGTATTGAGAGAAGAGGAAAGGACGCAGCACTGATCCATGGGCTAATATGTATCGTGGTGCTATTATTCATGTTAAAGATCTGTGTGGCTCCTACTGTAATTTTATGTCTAATATCAAGACGCATAGAACTGATTTTATGTATTTTAAGCCTGGATCAGTTATCCTACCTACTATTCCATTCTGAAAGACAGCAAGACCACTCCTAAGGCTGAATGAGCCCCACTCTCTTGTGCTTTTCTGGTCATGACCCATTACTCTGCAATGAACTAGATGAATTCAGATGAAGACTAACTCTTCAGGGGGTTAGAGGGTACTGCTGTGTCTTTTATTTTTGGAGACGAGACTGAATCCATATTTTTCCATTTCTCCCAATTTGGGCTGATGGATTTTGAATTCACCTCATGGACCATCTATTTCTAACAGGCTTAATGCACACCAGGGTTGCAAGGGGGTGCTGGAGCCTGTCCCAGCTAGCATAGGATACAAGGTAGAAATAAACTCTGGACAGGGTGCCAGATGGACTGTCCAGGTTTTTCTAAAAAGAGAAATCTTGTGTGACAAATATTTTCTCAAAGATACATGGTGATGCTAAAAATAGATTGGGATGGATTAGGTGGTCCATATAGGAGACACTTTAATCTTTTCTAGTGGAAGACTACAAGTAATAGACCATAAACCTGAAAGTCTTGTCAAGCTGAACAGGACTGAAATATTATGGGAAAGCAAAACAGAATTCAGAATATTTTGCTAGTTAGATTATACAGCATCTGATCCCATGAAAAAATATCCTCGAGCTTATTATGACAAGAAACAACATAACAGATGACATCTCAAAGAAAATTAACAAAGAAAGAATTAACATAAATTGTGCTTATAAAAGAATTAACATAAATGAAACTTGTACAGAAATGCTTAAACAAAAATGTCACACATAAAAAGCAAGAAATAATACGTTCTTCCATCATTGAATCACCAATTAACCTTTTCAATTTCTCATTTTATCTTCTCTTAGGTTTGCCTTTTGCACCCATGCTGGCCTATGAAAGGATTGAAGATCCGCCTCTCCCTCTGATTCATTGGTCAAGAGTCATGTTTTCAAGTCAGAAGCACAGCATTATGTGAATGTGTCTCCTTCCTTTTTATGATGTGCTCTGACTTTTCTAGAATTATGTATTTAACAATATTTTAGTAAAACATGCCTGTGTTTTGAACTTTATACGCATACAACTGGATAACTGATTTGTGGATTATGCAACACGAGTAACGTGAGATTTTGTTTCTTTTTTCTGCAGACATTTTTTTACATTGTTTGCCATTGGACAGTGTGGTCCACCAGGGGGCGTACAGCTCCCTCAGCCCCGACACAGACAGGCTAAGACACAAGTTCAACACAGTACACACATTTATTCTTCAGTGGGGGAAGCATTTTTTCTTTGCTCCCCACTACATATCTTCTTCTTTCTTTCTCTCTTCCTTGACTCCACTCCTCCTCGCAAGCTTTGTCCTCCACCACCCGACTCTGGCTTCCCTGATTGATGGTGAGGAGGCTCCTTTCATAGCACACCCGGAAGTGCTCCAGGTGTTTCTCGACCTTCTTCCGGCTGCATTTCCAGGTGTGGTGGAAGAGGTTCCTCCTAGGAACCAGCAGCACCTGCAGCTCCCTGTAACGACACCCACGGAGCCCAACAGGACTGTTCCAAGCTACAAGTCCTGACATGCCCTGCGAGGATCTGTGGTGCTGTAGCAAGACAGGAGCTGCCCTCTAGTGTCTTGGGGGAGATAATGTCCTGAATATAGTCTCTCCCTCGGTCCTTCCACCCAGCCGCTGTCCTGGCCGGGTAATGCTCCTGGCCATCTGTTACAACAGCTTTGGTCAATACTGGGTTCTATTGTATCATAAAAGTTCTTCTTTCAATATTGCAAAACATAACAGTTAAAATGTTTCTTCGTCATCAATACATACTACATGGGCTAAGTAACTTATAAAAAAATATAACTTTTGGGTGGAGTATTCCTTCAAGTTTCTTTAATTTATTTTGGGTTGATTACACTTTACTTTAGTCTGTTGTAATTTTATTACAGTTTTGAATTATCAGGAATTCACTGTTACTTTCATTTTCTATGAACAACACATACTTTCACTTACTGTTTTATTTTAATATTATGTTTTAGAAAATACAATGATGCCATTCGGCACGGTGGCGCAGTGGGTAGCGCTGCTGCCTCACAGTTGGGAGACCTGGGGACCCGGGTTCGCTTCCCGGGTCCTCCCTGCGTGGAGTTTGCATGTTCTCCCCGTGTCTGTGTGGGTTTCCTCCGGGCGCTCCGGTTTCCTCCCACAGTCCAAAGACATGCAGGTTAGGTGGATTGGCGATTCTAAATTGGCCCTAGTGTGTGCTTGGTGTGTGAAGTGTGTTTGTGTGTGTCCTGCGGTAGGTTGGCACCCTGCCCAGGATTGGTTCCCTGCCTTGTGCCCTGTGTTGGCTGGGATTGGCTCCAGCAGACCCCCGTGACCCTGTGTTCGGATTCAGCGGGTTGGAAAATGGATGGATGGAATGATGCCATTTCATTTTCATATGTTCGCCACCACTTTTTGGTCCAATTGACATGACATACCGATATTAGGAGCGCACTTCTGGAAGGTGTGATATCATGTTTTTATGCACACCAACAATATAATAATAACAACGTAATAATTGTGGATATTTTCTTAAATCCTTTTGTACTACTGCCTTGTTACAAATGCTGGTTTATGAACTTACCATTCCTTGATTTATGTTTAGTGATTTGGCCTTGATGCACGTTCATTTTATATTTCTGGTCATTTCTGCGGTTTTGTTTATTTGACTATGCTATTCATCTCCTGATCCATTACTCCCTCTAATCTTCTGTTCTGTTCTCTCAAGACAGTTCAGAGGTGTGCACATTTTCTTTGTGTCAACATAGCTTTTCTATAGACTCTCTGGTTTCCTTTTTTTGCTCCAAGATATTTCATTTTTTGAACATGGGTGCTGAAGCCTGTCACACTAGCACTGGATGTAAGGCAGCAGCTAATCTAAACAGGGTGCCAGCCCTCCACAGGACATTCATGTGCACTCCCACTCACTCCCACGCAGTTGGTTTAGAGTTACCAATTAGTTTGATTTAAAAAAAATGTAAACTGTGCAGTGGGATAATAAAGAGTTGAAAAAGAAGAGGCAAAGAAAAAAACAGCTGTATAAGGCGTATAAGACTAACAACTCCAAAGTAAATTGTAGGGCATGTGAGAACATGAAGACAACCATTAAGAAGGATATTAGGGAGGCTAAAAGAAAATTAGAGAGGAATACAGCAGATACAGCGAAAGACGACCCTAAGAGATTCTCTCAATATTTTAGCATTAAAAGAACAGTCAAGGAAGAGGGGAAGTGCATCAGGAACAGTAAAGGGGAAATAACAAATGCAGACAGTGAAATAGCAGATGCTCTAAAGTAGCATTTTTCTGAGGTCTTCACAAGTGAGGAAGTGGATAACCGCTAAGCAGTAAATGGGACTACTAAGGAGGTAATGATTGATTAGGAAATTGTGGAGGGAGAAGTACTGCTCAGATTAAATAGGCTGAAATCAAACAAATCTCCAGGACCAGATAATATTAACCCTCAAGTTCTTAAAGAGGTCAGCGAATACATATTGTGACCCCTGCACCACTCCCAACCACAACGGTGCTCCATAAACCCCCAACTGTGCTGAAACTCTGTTAAAATAAGTAGGGGTGGTAGTTCGCTGCCGCTTCAAATGCAAGTTTCACCGCATAACTCGTTTGTCGCCTAATGGTTGATGCGGGGAACATTTAATACCAGCCACTGACCTGGTTTTGCTCTCTTTATATCTTCTCTCCTCCAGAATGAGCTTGCTCCAGCTGCTGATCCACAGCCACTGAACCAACCTGATGAGGAAGGCTATCCATTGCTGTGTTTTTGAGTGTTAAAGTGATAGCTCCTGTTGGAATAAATGCTGAGACTGTTCCTGTCTTCAATAAAATAAAGCTGATTTTTTCGGAAACCTGGACTCACCTCCTTCTCTCTTTTGCAAGTTGGTGACCCATACATCACATTATATAAACCCTTGATGCATATTTTTAGGAAGTCATGGCAGCACTGGATAAATTTAGAAGGACCGGAAAATGGCAAATATTATCCTGTTATATAAAAAGGGTGACCACGAAGATCCAAACAACTATAGGCCAGTAGGCTTAATGTATATCACAGGTAAATTAATGGAAGGAATTATTAAGAATAAGAATGACCAACAAATGACAAGAACAGGTGTTTTACTGAACAGTCAGCATGGGTTCAGAAGAGAGATGTTATGTTTTACTAACATGCTGGAATTCTATGAGGAAGAAACAAAAGGAAACAATCAGAGTGAAGAATATGATATATCTGGCCTTTCTGAAAGTACTTGATAAGGAGACACATGAGAAGTTGGGTGTCAAACTAAAAAGTGGGAGTTCAGGGTGATGTTTTTAGATGGGTGCAGAATTGGCTCAGACACAGGAAACAGAGGGTGATGGTGCAAGGAACCTCATCAGAACTGGCTGATGTTAAGAGGGGTGTTCCACAGGGATCAGTGCTAGGGCCACTGCTATTTTTGATATATATATATAAATGATTGAGATAGGAATATAAGTAACAAGCTCATTAAAATTGCAGAGGATTGCCAGATAATCCGAAATCATAATTACAGAGGGACTTGGACAGCATACAGGCTTGGGCAGATTTGTGGCAGATGAAATTTAATATAAGTAAATATAAAGTATTACATGTAGGAAGTTAAAATGTTAGATTTGAATAATCAATGGGAGGTCTGAAAATCAAGAGTACAGTAGACCCCCGTGAAGTCGCGGTTCAGGGTTCACTGACTCAGTTGTTTGCGGATTTTTCCTTAGAACCTAACTATTAATTGTTAGCGGAAAGCACCTCAATTTTTTATGGCTTTTTTCGTGGCAGTACTGTGCTGTAGAGAGAATAGGAAGCAACCGCTGAGGGAAACACGGTTTGAGATGGTGAAAGTAGCCAATCCGAGAGCGTTATTCATTTCTCCTTGCTGCTGATTGACTGCTGCCCTGTGACGCGTCTCCAGCTGAGTGTCCTCGTGTTTTCCATTTTGTTATTGTATTCATTTTGATATTCTTAAACGCACAAGATGTCGCCGAAAGGCCCTGCACCTTCTAAGGCTTCTGGCACTGAGCCTAAGTGCCAGAAGAAGTTTAAAACACTCCAGGATAAGGTTGAACTACTGGATTTGCTCCAAGAACTAAAAAGTTATACTGCAATAGCGCGCCACTATGGCATTAATGAAAGCACCGCACGCTACATAAAGAAGAATGAAGCAGCAATCTGGAGTACCGTATCTGTAAGTTTCTGTGATAGTGCCAAAAAGGTAATGACCGTAAGGAATAAAAATATCGTCAGGATGGAATCTGTCTTGGCATTGTGGATCACCAACTGCAGGAAGAAGAACATCCCCTTGGACGGTAACATCATCCATGAGAAAGCACGGAAATTGTACTAGCAGTTCGCAACAGGAGACAATATAGCAACTTCCCATCACAATGTTCCTAAAACCTATAAAGAAAAGCCAGCACGAAACCCCACCAGAAGAAGACCCATCCAAAGATACGACTCCTCCTGAAGCGCCTGAAGAAGAGGCGCCACCCGAGGAGTTTTAAATCCTCTGTATCGTACTGCAGAGCTACTTCATCATCATCAATATCATTCATCATTGGTGAGTACCTGTACATTTTACTGTATTTTAATTAAATTAAATTATTATGTATTTGCTCTAAGAAGGATGCCTCACGCCTGGACAAAATGGTGAGGAAGGCAGGCTGTATTTTAGGCATGGAGTTGGACAGTTTGACATCTGTGGCAGAGCGACGGGCGCTCAGCAGGCTCCTATCAATTATGGAGAATCCACTGCATCCACTAAACAGTATTATCTCCAGACAGAAGAGCAGCTTCAGCGACAGACTGCTGTCACTGTCCTGCTCCACTGACAGACTGAGGAGATCATTCCTTCCCCACACAATGCGACTCTTCAATTCCACCCGGGGGTGGGGGGGGGGGGGGATAAACGTTAACATTATACAAAGTCATTGTCTGTTTTACCTGCATTTTTATTACTCTTTAATTTAATATTGTTTTTATCAGTATGCTGCTGCTGGAGTATGTGAATTTCCCCTTGGGATTAATAAAATATCTATCTATCTATCTATCTATCTATCTATCTATCTATCTATCTATCTATCTATCTATCTATCTATCTATCTATCTATCTATCTATCTATCTATCTATCTTTAACAAAGAAAACGACAGCACATACAAAAGAAAATGTGCTTGCATGAATTACAGTACGTATAGCGGTAACATCGGTATTTTACATTCTAGCACCGCGGGAGACATAGCAGTACAGTACTGTACAGTATACAGGTTTACCTTTACATTCTGTTTTTAGGTAATGTATTAAGGTAATTTTTTTAGGTAATGTATTAATGAGTTGAGTTTGCAACAAAATGAAAGTGCTTTGGGGACATACTGTATTTAGGGTTTAAACTATAAAAATAGGCATTTAAAAGGTATTTTTTAACCACATCCAAAAGTCATGGTTTTTCACAATTCATGGGTGCTCTAGGAATGTAACCCCCGTGAAATTTGGGGGTGTACCTTATGAGAAGGATTTATGACTTTTAGTCAACTTCCAGACATTGTTCAGAGACCGTTAAGAAGAATGTTAAGTTATGTAGCAGCCTGATGAGTAGAGTACAAATCCAAGAAGGTTATGCTCAGGTGAGGCCTCATCTGGAGTACTGTGTGCAGTTTTGGTCTCCAGGCTACAAAAAAGACATAGCAGCACTAGAAAATGTCCAGAGAAGAACGACTAGGCTGATTCTAGGGCTACAGAGGATGAATTATGAGGAAAGATCAAAAGAGCTGAGCCTTTTCAGTTTTAGCAAAAGAAATTAAGAGGTGACATGATTGAAGTGTTTAAAATTATGAAGGGAATTATTACAGAGGATTGCTATTTTAAAATTAGTTCATCAAGAACACAGGGACACAATTGGAAACTTTTAAAGGTAAATTTCGCACAAACATTAGGAAGTTTTTCTTTACACAGAGAACCAGTGACACTTGGACCAAGTAGTGTGGTAGACAATGAGACTTTAGGGACTTTCAAAACTTGCCTTGATTGTTTTTTAGAAGAATTAAATGGATAGGGCTGGCAAGCTTTGTTGGGCTGAAAATCCTGTTCTCATCTAGAGTGTTCTAATATTCTAACTTAACATAGATAAGTCTATTGGGTGTGAGTACCTTGAAAAAAATCTACACAAGCATTATGAAAACATGCAAGCTCCACACAGGCAGTGACCTCTCCTGGAGCTGAGAGGCAGCCATACTAACTGCTGTGTCAACATGCTGCCACCAGCGTAGCATCCAAATTCAATATTTAAAATCTTATTACATACTTTACTATAATAGATAGAAAATCTCTCCCAGGAGTACTCCTGATTAGCACCTCATGCTGCTGGGATTAGACTACCTTAGACACGCTAGTAGAATAAGCCAATTTAGAAAATGGATTACTGTATATATTTTACATTTTTATTATGAACAGTCAGTCAGGTTTAATTGAGAACAGGGAGAGTGAGACAGCAGGAAATGTGCTGGAGTTGCCTTTCATTTATCAGGCCATCACATATTTCACAAAGAAAAAAAAACACATTTCAAACACAAAGAGAGACCTTAAATGTGCTCAGATGACCCCAGGTTTTCCTCCATTCCAAAGCAGATGTTCATGGCAAGTGACAGAGAAGCTGGACTTTGTCATGCAATTTGCTGTCCTCTGCAGGGATGCCTGGAACCCCATTCTGTGAAGAGCAACAGTGGCAAGGTTTCTGGCAGTCCATTGTGGACAGCGTCATCAGACAAGTGCTCTCAGATTGCCACTGACAGGCAGGGCGCAGGGTTTCATAAAGCCCCAGGGTTCCTTTCATTCCTGTCCTTGCCACTTGCAACAAGGAACAAGGAAAGAAAGGTTAAGGTGAGGACAACTTCAACAAGAAAAAAATTCATTAAAAAATAAGCAGTACTTCTAATAGCACACGCAGCTGGTGGCATGTACTTTGGGTTTTTGAATTATCTTGTTCTGCTATTAATAAAGCACAAAATAAAGAGATAAAATGTATCTCATTATTATAAACCGCAACTTCATTGAAAGCCTGACAAGATAACATTGGCGTTACATTTTCCATACAAACCCAGAAAGTTAATCTAAATCTGAGAGGCAAGGATTTCGCAGTCTTTGCAGATAACACTCAAGCTTAGTCAAAGAGGTCGGAACAAAAATGGAAAAAATATTAAGAAACGTAGGGGACCTGCTTATCCCGAGACCTGGAACATTAAATGTTTCAAAATAAAATGAGAACAGTTTGGTGTCAACTTGTTGTTCTTAATTATTTACACTTTATGTGTTTTTCTTTACACTTCCTCAATGATTACCAGAACATTCGGTTGCCAGGTAGTATAAAAAGCAGAGGGGACGCAACACCTACAACTGTCACTTGTTGTTGCTACATTTGTTTTACATTGCACCTTAATGCTAAGAACTGTTACAAAACATGCAAAGCAATAAAATCAAAAAAAAAAAAAAAATGAAAGAATAAATTGCTTACACAGCATTTAATGGAGTCTCCTGGATGTCTCTTTTTAAGGAGGTGTAAATTGGTAAGAGGTGACTTTTCCAGGAAGACCAGAGTTTAAAGAGTAAAATGTAGGGGCAAAACGACAATCCATGCTCAGCTTTCTTCTTTTAATCGTTCAGTGATGTCAGGAGGAAAGGGTGGCCCACTTGTTTGACCCATGGTGTAGAAGATGGCTCCAGCCAGGCAACTTCTGTCACAAAATGTTTGCTGCAGTCACTCCCATGTGACTGAGTTGCATGACAGCACTACTTGTTCAGCAATTACATTACAGACAATGAAATCATTTTGGTGTTTTCCCAAATCCTTGGCACTGATGTCTGACCTGTCATGGTCACTCATTTTGCATCTGCTCATCCCACACCTACAGAGGATTCAGAAAATATTCAGACTCCTTCACTTTCTGCACACTTTATTGTGTTGTAGATTTAATTTTATATGGATCATTTTGCCATTTTTGCCCATCGATCTACACTCAATAACCCATAATGACAAAGTGGACATGTTTTTAGAAAGGTTTGCGTTTTTACTAAAATGTAAAAACTAAAATCTCTCATTTATATAGGTATTCAGACCCTTAACCCTTTGCGGTCGTTAGGCCAGAAAACTGGCCTTAGTAAAAAGTGCGCTATAGGTCGTCAGGCCACCGCTGGTGGCCCTGCAAGTTTCTGACCGATTTGCACAGTCGCCTGGTCGAGAAAAGTGGCCTGTGTTATTCCTACGTGCTTGAAAAAAATAACTGCTGTAATTATTGGCGTTTTTTCAATAATTAATTACGACTAATGTATTGTGACGTTGAAAATTAAATACGACTGCAAAGGGTTAATTGAGCACTTTGTAGAGGTCTCTTTGGCAGCAATTACAGCTTTGAGTCTTCTTATGTATGTCTCTATAAGCCTTGTATACATGGATTTGCTCAAGTTCATGCTGTCCTTCCTGGCAGATCCTCTCAAGCTCCATTAGGTTGGATGGGTACTGTCTGTAAGCTGCCATCTTTAGGCAGGGACAATCAGAAACATGTCCTAAAGCCTCTCCAGCATTGTCTTGGCTGTACACTTTGGGTCATTGTCATACTGCAAGGTGGACCATAACACCAGTCTGAGCTCTGGAGTAGATTTTTTTCAAGGTCCTCTTGGAATTTGAGTGTATTTATCCTTCCCTCAATTCTGACCAGTCTCACTGCCACTGAGAAGCACCCCACCCCCAATAGCATGATGCTGCCACCACTATGCTTCACCTTAGGGATGGTATTTAGCAGGTGATGAGCAGTGCCAGGTGTCTTCATCAGGCATAACACTTGGAGTTCAATTTTTTGTCTCATCACTCCAGAGAATATTTTTCTTAATGCTGTCAGAGTCCTTTAAACTGTCACATACCTTTTACTCAAGACTGGTGTCTGTTTACCCACTCTACCATAAAGGCCTGATTGATGGAGTGCCTGCTGAGATGATTGTTCTTCTGACAGGTTCTCAAATCTTATCAGAGAACGTCTGAAGTTTTGTGACCACTGGGTTCTTAGTCTCCTCTCTCACCAAGGATCTTCTTGCCTGGTTACCAGGTTGGTTGAATAGACAATTCTTGTAACAGTCCTCGCATTTCTTAGCTTCTTCCATTTCACAACTGTTGAGGCCACTGTGCTCCTGGTAATACTCAGTTCTGTAGAAATTCTTTATCACCTGGCCCTGTTCCATTTCTCAACACAATTTTATTGCAAAGGTCTACAGAGAGTTCATTGGACTTCTTGGCTTGGTTTTTGTCCTAATATGCAGTGTGAATTGTGGGACCTCACATACACAGGTGTGTGCATTTTTATACTACAACCAATCAATTCAGTTTGCCACAGGTGGACTCCAATCGAGTTCTAGACACATCTCAAGGATCATTAAATCAAACAGGATGCACCTGACTGCAATTTGGATTGTCAAAGGAAAGGGTCTGAAAACATACTGTATATGAATGAGAGACTTCATTTTTTGATTTTAAGAAATTTACAAACTTTTCTGAAAATTAGTTTTCACTTCACTATGAGTTGAGTGTTGAATGATGATTAGCAAAATGGCAAATGTAACCATTTAGAATGAATCCTTCAAAACGGTAAGTGTAGGAGCTGGAATACTTTCTGAATCGACCGTGCATCTCCAGTTCAGCTCATTCAGCTATCTGGGTACAACAAAGTTCTTTTGCAATTTTTGCACTTGAGGTTCGGGTTTTGACCTATGGAGAATGATTTTGTAGGAACAGGCCAATTGGATGACCACCTCTCTAACCTGTGGTCAGTCAGCATGCACCTAACACTGGTCTTTCACTTCCTAAATCTTTGCTTATTCACAGGGTCGTTTTAACATATGGGCACAATGGGCACTGGTAAGGGGCCCCAGGAGCATAGGTGCCCACAATGTTTCTGATGACTATGTATGTTTCTGTTTTGCTATCAAAACATGGGCCCCAGTGCACTACGTTGCCTGGGGGCCTATGATGCTGTTAAGATGGCCACTGAGGATTAGAAATCACCTGTTTTACTTGGTCCGCTTAGGCTGAGTTGTTGTAGCAATGCTGAATACATCGATTTAAGACCCACAGTGTGGTCAGTCATTCATCTGTGACTTGTCATATTATTTATCCACTTGTTATCCTGACTAATGAATTTGGACCAAAGCTTATCTCAGAGGTATTGGACACAAGGCAGGAACCATATATGGAGAGAGTGCAAGACAACCTACTTACAACTACAGTGGAACCTCGGTTTGTGAGCATAATTCATTCCGGAAACGTGCTCGCAGTCCAAAGCACTCATATATCAAAGTGAATTTCCCCATAAGAAATAATTGAAACTCAGATGATTCATTCCACAACCCAAAACTATTCATATAAAAATGATTAATACAAAATATAAAGTAAAAATACATAAAACAAATTAACCTGCACTTTAATCATGGCTGGTGTGAGTGAGTTTCTAAACTCTTGTGGGATTCCACCCAACGGGACGACACGTGGAAGAGTGTCCCAAAGCAATCGCAGTCTCCCAGCGCTGTAGCAGTTCGCCGTAAAAGCAAATCCGAAAAGATCGCGGACATGCTATAAGCGCCTGCCATCAATGGGTGATACAAGGAACAAGGAACATTATAAATGCACAGGGCACAGTATTACTTGGCCACGACCCTGCCTGACTACTGTGTGTATAGGAGAGTGGCAGATCCCGCTACAATAAATAACCACGCTGTTGCTGTTTCAAGCTGAATAAAGCTGGTGTTGCTAAAGTACTGAGACTCAGCTTTGTGTTTTGGGGTGCAAGACGGGGACTCGCACGTCACAGCACACACGCACACACACACACATACACACACAGTCACAATGCTGTAGTAAACAGTTGACTATATTAGTGAGGCACGCCAACTCAGACGGAGAATAGGAGATGATTGCCCACAATCCCACAGCGAGAGAGAGAGAGAGAAGAACCATCAGCTCAGTTGTGATCACATGACACTCAGCAGACAAAGCGTATACATACTACTCGTATTGCAAGACCTTGCTCGTTTATCAAGTCAAAATTTATTAAAAATTTTAGCTCGTCTTGCAAAACACTCGTAAACCAAGTTACTCGCAAACCGAGGTTCCACTGTATTTTCAAACAAGACCACAGTCATCTAACCTCAGTTGTGTGAATGCTTTTGGCAGACTCACTTCCTGTGCTCTCAGATCTTAAAAATTTTATCAGGACAATAATTTTATACGTTTGAGATGACACGTCAACAACAAAGTGAAGAAAGAAAGAGAATGGACAAACATTCGAGAAAGTCGTTTTATTTTTCAGAGAGAAAGAAACGATATTCACTCACAGGCAGTTATACGTTGTGTTGTCACAATGAAAGTCCAACCACGGAATCAAAATCCAATGCGATCTAGAAGAAAAGTTAATTCCAAATATTGTTTTTAGAAATGTTTTAAAGTAAAAGTGAAAATAATACATATGTAACAATTCCCATGAATATAACAATCTCTTAAAATTGTATATCCGATAAAGCAAACCCCCTGGGGCGAGTGAAATGAACCTAGTATCAACTAAAATAAATGAACTTTTCCAATTTCTACTCCAATACTATCATCACATTCACTAGGGGATGATTTACAGATCTTTCCACCAACCTGCTTTCTTCTTTCATGTTGAATTCGTATTTACCTTTTCTGTATATTCAGCTCTAATTTTGTGTGCAGCACATGTTTGAATTTGCAGACACTCTGTTTATTTTGTGTGTGTCACTTGTTTAAATTTTCTGCCACTTGCCTTGCTTAGGCACCATAAGACTGTCACGCATGTTCGCAGAACAAACAGCCTGATTCTAAGCCTAATTCTAAGCTGAGACAGGAGGTGGCACTGTGTTGTTTGTTGTATAACACTTTTTTTTTTTGCATTTATTGCTTAAAATTATACAGGGTTGGCTGCAAGGTTCCACAAATCTCTGACCTTGTTCTGTTATTTCTTTCACAGGACACAGAGGTGTTCCTCTTCTTTAGAAGGTGGTGTCTGAGCACCATTTTGGATAGCAAAAGACTTAAGATTACAAAGAAGGAATCTACCCACGAATATAAAGTGAGATGTCCAAGGTGACCTGAATGAAGGAATTTGCATAAACAGCAGGACCCACTTGGGGTTACTTCATTCAGAGAGCAGCACTCTAACACACAAGCAGTATCTGCACTTTGGACTATACTAGTGGCAGAAAAGTCATTAGATTAAACATAACACTTTAGCCTATGAAATACAGTACCAAAACCCAAAGCTGGAGTTCCTTCTCCCTGTATTTTTGTGGGATGACTCCAGTGGCTCTTACACCTTGTCCACACTAATACGGATACATTTGAAACTCATCTTCTTTTAATCTTAAAAATGTCAGGTCTCTGACTGCCATATGACCAGGCACTAAACTCAGTGGTGTCCTGTGACCTCATCTTTGCTATGAGGATCGTCCCTTTCTAACTTCTGTGCATGAGTTATGACAGCATAGTATGAGAGGTACTATGCTGTAACGTACTAACATATTTTGACGGGTGCTCAGCAGGCTCCTATTAATTATGAGGAATCCATGGCATCCACTAAACAGTGTCATCTCCAGACAGAAGGGCAGCTTCAGCGACAGACTGCTGTCACTGTCCTGCTCCACTGACAGACTGAGGAGATCGTTCCTCCCCCAAACTATGTGACTCTTCAATTGCACCGTGGGGGTTTGGGGGGGGTGGTGGTATGGGACGTTAACATTATACAAAGTCATTGTCTGTTATACCTGCATTTTTATCACTCTTTAATTTAATATTTTTTTTTGTATCAGTATGCTGCTGCTGGAGTATGTGAATTTCCCCTTGGGATTAATAAAGTATCTATCTATCTATCTATCTATCTATCTATCTATCTATCTATCTATCTATCTATCTATCTATCTATCTATCTATCTATCTATCTATCTATTCTGGCAGGACTCCCCATCTATATTTTCTAAGACTTTGGCAATTTCATACCCATTTGGAACCTTCAAAAGGAGTTGAACAGCAGTTGCACTTCATCATCTGTCCACACAAAGAAATCAATTTGTTTTTTCTTCATTCTTTCCACATTTCAGTTTGCTCCAACAACAAACAAATCTCTTGGGTTACAAATTGCACATGCTCAAAAAGAAAGATTTACAGTATATGTTTTTGGCATTTCAGAGTGGAATATTAATTTTTAGAAAACAATTGCTAGTGTTAACGGAAAACGTTAAAAATGAAAACGATGTTTTCAAATTTATCTACGTTAAGCACTTAATATGTCTTATTTTCTCCACTGAGGTTTTTTAATTTCCGTTGTGTGGATGTCAGTGTGCTCTGGGTTGAACGCTCATTGCTTTCGTTTTTACAGAATTTCTGTAGTGAACATATAAGCTGGCCACCTAAAACTGTTCAGATGGTTGGTTCCAATCTTTAGCAGTCTAGTGCTCTGCTGTTGCTTTTACACTCATTTAGTGGAACCTCTGACATGGTCATACAGTATATGAAGATTCCCATGTTCTGTGCTTTGTTACACATGTGCATCACTGGGTCACCCTACGAGTTCTTCCCAGGTATGTGCTACCACACCGAGCCAAGAGGGGGCACTGCCGCTAATTGCCTTGTCTTTTATTTCTGTTACAGTGCAGAGAAACCACTCAGTGAGAGCAATTTACATTCGCCCCTCCCGGTCACTGGGCCATGAAAGCAAAATCACCTGGAAAAAGGCATCACTTCTGGTTCAAACGACCTAAGGAGAAGAGCTCCACTGCCTGTTCTTAATTGCGTTCCATGTTTTAACTGATTTTCTTTTTAAACATCATCACTCTTCAAGCAAACAGGGACAGTAGGGTTGGCACATCCAAAATTTGTTGCTGTATCAGCCCGTCATTCCCTTGGACGACCAGAGCTTATTATTAAATTTAATGCAAAAATAAATTAATTTAGGTTGAATAAACTGGGTTCTTTAGAACAGAGGTTCCAAAACATGGTCGTGGGGACCCCCTGGGGCTGCAGGTTTTTGTTTCAAACAACTTCTGCTCTTAATTGGACTATTAGCCTAATTAAATGAGCTGTTATTTCCCACTTTCTGTGTTTTGGGGTCAATGAAAAAATTGCAAAAGTACATTTTAATAAAAACTAGGGGCTCTGCCCCTTGCTTGCTTCGCTCGCCCACCCCCGGGTTTGTTTTACCGGATATACAATTTAAAGCAATTGTTATTTACATGGGAATTGTTACATATACATTATTTGCACTTTTACTTTAAAATTTTTGTAAAAACAATACAGGGGTGGCACGGTGGCGCAGTGGTAGTGCTGCTGCCTCTCAGTACGAAGACCTGGGTTTGCTTCCCGGGTCCTCCCTGCGTGGAGTTTGCATGTTCTCCCAGTGTCTGCGTGGGTTTCCTCCCACAGTCCAAAGACATGCAGGTTAGGTGCATTGGTGATCCTAAATTGTCCTTAGTGTGCGTGTGTGTGCCCTGCTTTGGGTTGGTGCCATGCCCAGGATTGGTTCCTGCCTTATGCCCTGTGTTGGATGGGATTGGCTCCAGCAGACCCCCAAAACCCTGTGTTTGGATTCAGCAGGTTGGAAAATGGATGGATAGATAAAAACAATACTTATTCTTTATTTCCGGCTCTGGGCATGGTTAAATCTCTTTCTCGCAGGACATATAACGCTGTTTGTGTTGTGAAGGGGGGCCTGCTGAACGCACGATAAGGAGATGCCGTTGGATCATGTTGTCTCGCTGCTGCTGCAGGTGAGCTGCATGTTCTGTTTGTCACGCTGCGCGTCGATCATTTACAAGCCAGTAGAGCAGCTGTCCTTTTGCCACTTCGTGTCTCTGCTGCTCTCGTTGTGAGGGGGGGTTGGCTGAACGCACGCTAAGGAGAAGCAGTCGGATCATCTGCTGGCTTGCTGCTGCTGCTCCTGGCAAGCTGCATGTTGTGCTTGTCGCTTGTCTTTGTTTTAAGAGTAGGGAGCACATGAAGCATGTCTGCCAAAAGCATTCAAACAACTGCTAGGTTAGATGTCCGTGAACATGTTTTAAATGTTGTCTCACTGCCTTGTCTCGCGGGACATCAAATTGTCTTCCGTGAAGATTATGTCTTGTCTCCTTCCCAAATTTTTTTTTATAATAGAGAGATTAAGCAGTTATATATGGATAACATTTTTTTTTTTACTTTTATTTATTTTCATCCTGATTTCCATTCTGCCTCTCCATTATTGACTAATTAGTGGGTCAGATGCTGAAGCAATTGCAGCCTTTCATCATTTGGTGTTTTTCGCCTTTGGTCTCTGCTTTGATTGTTTCTAATTGTCACTATTAGGAGACCAGGATGGGAGCCGACTACACAGAATAAGAGAAAAATAATAGGAAAAACAACAAAAAGAGTTAAGCAATTAAAGCTATAGCAAAAACAGAAATATTTCTAAATGTCTTATAATGTAAAAATCACACTGCTGTGCTTCTCTGGGTGCAGAATAAGAAAAGAGAAAAACAAACAAAAAAAAACAGATAACCATTGGTTATGATCACTGATTGTGAATCTGGTTGGAATAAAAACCTGCAGCCACAGGGGGTCCCCAGGACCAAGTTTGGGAACCACTGCTTTAGAAGGATCAGCTAATACAATCTACTCTGCAATTAGCAAATAGAGTTAAAAAGGGGGCAGCTACAGGCACAAACTGTGTGGTCTAATTGTAAAGTCACAACTAAATAACTGTTACTATCTGCCAAATAAATGTTTATGGGATTACTGCACAGTGCTGAAGTAAACAGGACACTAAAATAATAAATGATAGTCTCTAAAACACAAAAAATAAATCAACCAAGAGCCACCAGACTCTACATCTAAAAATAAGAGCTGAAACTGTAAAGGAATAATTCTATGTGTGAAATAAAGTTGGTAGTGCAGAAGTGATTTCAAACTCAACGTTTTGATTATTTTTGTCACTCTCTTATCTCTCCAATAGCTATGACATTAAGGAAAGCAGGGCTGCCAACTCCACATAACCCTGAGCAGGAAAAAGTGAGATGAGAAAATGAATGGAGGAATGGAAGCTGAAGAGATGAATTTAACAATACCAAGATGTAAAGTCAGTTTGGAGTTTCCCTGTTCTGCTCATTTCTACTTTCACATCTCAAAGATCAGCAGGTCAGGTTAATTGGCAACTTTAAATGAGCCTATTTTGAGAGTGCCTTGCACAATCCAGAACGCTTTCTGCATCCATAACCAGAAGCAAGATGAGAGCATTTCAAAATTAAATTGATGGCTTGATTTATGATGTAGAAGTGCTTTAGGTTCTGGAATGTAATTATGAGTGAGCTCTCAAGCACATCTTCTATGGCAGGGGTGTCAAAGTCCAATCCTGGAGGGTCGCAGTGGTTGTAGGATTTCATTCCATCCACCTTCTTAATTTGTAAGATGAGTTGGCCTGGTCACCTGTTGGTTGGCTTTGAATCTCATTATTATTTGGCTGCTGGTTAAGATAAAAAAGACACAATTAAATGTTTTCAAACTTAAAAAAAGTCTGTTAACGTAAATGCTAAAGACATCTGTTTCATTAGCAGCAGTAATTGATTACTAATTCATAAAAATGGCAGAAATGAAAACCTGCAGTCACCGAGGCCCTCCAAGATCTGAATTTGACCCCCCGTGTTATGGACTTTATGATATTAAAGCCCATTTATAGAAAGCTGCCTACGGTTCTTACTGATCTCCTGCAGTACCATCTATTAGGAAAGGGCTCCCAAAGGAAAGAAGCTCAGGGGCTGTAAAGTTCTTCACTGCCCTCCATGTGTTAAGGGACACAGACTCACTCCAACGCAAGGAACAGATTTAGGATCAAATTGTAAGAGCAAAGCTGTGTTTTCTCCACCAAGAAGGCTACAATTTAATTTTACTGTCAGGCATCCGTTATCTTTTTTCAATGAGCAGATTCTCACCATGTGAGGCTTTGTGCCACTTCTGAAGTGATTAATTCCTTGCTATACCTGCCCACGTGTTCAATGCCAAGCCTGATTGCTTCTTCTGCATTCTCTTTGTTTTCTGCTATATAATGTCATTTGTTTTACTTTGATCTAAAGCTGCTGTGAATTATTTAATTTCTTTTACTATTAATGTTTTCATTCCTTACCCATTATTGCTTTCTAACACTTTTCATTACTTTTACATTACTGTCCAACATTAAAGAGCATCTCTTGAAAGGTGCTCATCGTTACTGTACATGTTGGTTGCAGTCCTAGATCTGAGTAATTATTTCAACATTCTGGTTGTAAATAATTTGTGCCAACCTACTGTACCTACCACATTCTAGTGGCATCCATCTAAGGATTTGTGCGGCCATACAGGGCCACATCATTATATTTGGGTAGCCCTACAAAATTTATTAAAGGTGTAACAGATTGGTGTGATGTTGCAACACTAAAACAGCAAAAATGGGTCTTCAAAATATCAAAAGCCAGACCTGAGACTCAAAACAAAGTCTCATTACGGGCAGCCTGGGAAAAGCCCAAAATGGAGGTCAGCCTTTAAAAGCATAAAAATGTCCCGAAAAAAAAAAACCTACAAGGGGAGGATTGCCATAAACCTCAGGCCTTAAAAAGACAAAAATGAAACAATGTTCCTTAATTTTAATTAATTAATAATGAAGGAAAAGTAAGAACAAAAACTGGCAAGACATGAAAATGAATGCACAAAGAATTCAAATACAGCGGCCTAAAACAAGCAAACCAAAGAAAACAAGTCCAATCCGAAATCCAAACACAGAATCCAAAGACAGAGCAAAAATAATCAGAAACTTGAAATCTAAATAATATTCAGAATTAAGACTTTCTGATACACCTCTGGCCTCAACTAGAATAAAAGGTGTGATGGCAGTTCTTCAGCAATGGTGTCCCAGTGGACCTTCTTCTTCACAGCACATAAGGGCGATAATTAAAAAACATACATAGATATATATTGTGACAGTTTGAGGTCCCTCTCGACCCTTTGAACCCTCGGCTAACATGCCAGACTCCAGATATAAGTCCAATATTATTTATTTGAATAATAATGTGCACAAAGCACCCTACATTCCACAATACTCTTCAATAAATCAATAATTACAAATACAATACACAATCCTCCACTCCCAGATGCTTAGTCACCCTGCCTCCCAACTCAGCTCGCCCGTCTAGGATTTCGCAGAGTCTTTTATAGTCCATGACCCGGAAGTGCTTCTGATCCTTCAGTCCATGTGACTTTCTGGGTCAGATAAAAACTCTTCTTCTTTATCCCGGAAGTATGTAATTTCCTCTGTCACTGTGACTAAGACGTACTTATAGGGCAAATAACAGTCCCTGGGCCTCCCTGCAGCGACTCCTGGCGGCCCCCATGGTATCCAGCAGGGCTGTGCATTAAAACTCCATTGTCCATAATTCCTTGCTGGCATTCGGGGCATCTCCATGCTGCAAGGAGGGCTCCATCTGGCGGCCTGGGGGTATTGGCCGGGATGAATGACCGGCCATATCTCACAATATATATATATATATATATATATATATATATATATATATATATATATGAATGGAAGAGAAGGTCTGTGATACGGTTTGCATATTTGCAGTTAGAGATCCACAAAGGGAGAAAAAACGAATCACGTATCATAAAATAGTTTTATTCCTGAGCTTTCAACCCCTGTCAGGGGTCTTCATCAGAGGATAATGCTTAGACTTACAAGAATCAAAGGCAATATATAGCAGCACATTCAGTGGGGGGTGGGTGGAGGTGACTAAGTCCGTATGATCAAAGGGGGGGGGGGTGTATCATTAAATTAAAGTGCATATGTCCTTCTTAAGTTGGCATATGCTGGGTTTATGTCCAAGTGTCTGTTGATGGCATTTTCATCTGATAGCCAAGACTCGGCCAACTCTCTGGCGCTTTTTCTACTGGCCTTACATTTTACTTTCACGTTGTCCCAGTTGAATGTGTGTCCTGTCGATTTAGTATGTGCATATATCAAAGATAGTGCGTCCTTTCTTCTGACGGCGTTGCGATGTTCCTGTACACGTGCTGAGATTTTTTTTTGACGTTTGTCCTATGTATACAGCTGAGCAAGAATTGCATGGAATACTATAAACTGCGTTTCGTGTTTCGGCTGTCGATTTCTTGTTTTTAGCATTAAACAGGACTGTGCGCAGATTGTTGGTGGGTTTATGTGCTATTTTGATGCCCCACTTGGTCAGGGTGCGTGCCGTGCCTTCTGACACATTATGGTGGTACGGGGGCGACGTAAATCAGAACCCCCACCCCACCTGGCATTCACTCCCGTACCACCATAATGTGTCAGAAGGCACGGCACGCACCCTGACCAAGTGGGGCATCAAAATAGCACATAAACCCACCAACAATCTGCGCATGGTCCTGTTTAATGCTAAAAACAAGAAATCGACAGCCAAAACACGAAACACAGTTTATAGTATTCCATGCAATTCTTGCTCAGCTGTATACATAGGACAAACGTCAAAAAAAATCTCAACACGTGTACAGGAACATCGCAACGCCGTCAGAAGAAAGGACGCACTATCTTTGATATATGCACATACTAAATCGACAGGACACACATTCAACTGGGACAACGTGAAAGTAAAATTTAAGGCCAGTACAAAAAGCGCCAGAGAGTTGGCCGAGTCTTGGCTATCAGATGAAAATGCCATCAACAGACACTTGGACATAAACCCAGCATATGCCAACTTAAGAAGGACATATGCACTTTAATTTAATGATACACCCCCCCCCCCCCTTTGATCATACGGACTTAGTCACCTCCACCCACCCCCCCACTGAATGTGTTGCTATATATTGCCTTTGATTCTTGTAAGTCTAAGCATTATCCTCTGATGAAGACCCCTGACAGGGGTTGAAAGCTCAGGAATAAAACAATTTTATGATACGTGATTCGTTTTTTCTCCCTTTGTGGATCTCTAACTGCAAATATATATATATATATATATATATATATATATATATATATATATATATATATATATATATATATATATACACTAGGCTGACCCACCTTTTAAGGCGACTGACTTTTAAGTCGACCACTTCTTAAGGCAATTCAATATGTAGATCAATTTGATATTTTATACAGTGAAAAATAAAATTCATGTACCACAACTCATTAATTTAGTTACATTGAATCTGAGCAGCATTACTTTAATACTCGTAGTTTGTGTTATTTTTGCAATGAAATTTTAACTTTTGTTCTATATAATTTCGAAAACTTCCTTGAATACTATATTTGGTATGAAAACTCTATTAGTGCCTTTTATCAGTTTTCCCAGCACAGCAAGTTTCTTCGCGACATTCTTGTGTTAAACTTTTACGCTAGTTTTGCTTGCGTTGACATTCTGCAGCACGCTTTCTTTCAACTGTAAGAGCAGATTGTTGTTTGAGACAATCCTCAATTTGTGTGCGCTCCATGTGTACATCAGGCATGTAAGTGTAGGGAATGAGAAGCCACGGAGAATCAGCGCAAAAACAATGTCGTGTCGCAAAAGTCAATGAATGACTGCTAATAAAGTGACCAAGTAAGAAGAAGTAAGGCAGGACAAAATTTCTTTGTATACAAATCTAAAAATGGCCTACCTAATCTCCAAGAACGCGCACAAAAGCAAGTGAACGATGGGAGCACCAGAACTCTGCTCACATCGCGTCGCTTTGTACCACAAGCCGCAAGTAGTAAGTCTGTGATAAGCAGAATACCGTTACGCTTTGCACTCACGGGACGGAAGGACAATCCTGACCGCTTTTATATAGTGTCTTGATATATATATATATATATATATATATATCTATATATATATATATATATATATATATATATATATATATATATATATACATACAATAAATAATATTGAAACAAAATATTAAGTACTATAAAACAACAACAGAAATTACAAAGTTAGAAAACACAACCTTATGGTAGAAATCAGACCCTGCAGAGGCACACTTGAGAATGATTACATAATTGCAAATTTGGGGGAAATTTTAAGATATCACAAAATAATTCTGAAAATGTCAAAAATAATCACTAAACAGGTTGGATATTATTTTGAGATTTTTACATGAATTTCTGTAAACTACAGATAGGTGCAGCCCAATTGCACCTTCTTTGAGACCCTGCATCTGTAACTTCCCAAAAGCAGTAGCCACAGTTTGTGGATGGTAAACAAGGCCGCACCCGTTCAAGCTTGACAGTCCGGCGCATGCCATTGTTAAGAGAACAGATCAAGATGAAATAAAATAGGAAAATAAATTCAAAACTACACAATGGGCAAGAAATTAGGGCGGAGTGGTGGCTCTGAGGCTAAGGATCTGCGCTGGTATCCAGAAGGTTGCCGGTTCGAATCCCCGTCACTGCCAAAAGAGATCCTACTCTGCTGGGCCCTTGAGCAAGACCCTTAACCTGTAATTGCTCCAGGGGCGCTGTACAATGGCTGACCCTGCGCTCTGACCCCAAGGGGTATGCGAAAACTAATAAATTTCTAATACGAGAAATCGTATAAGACGAAATAAAGAACAAAAAAAAAAAAAATAAATGTCACCAGTAGAACTCCCCTGTTTATTTCCCTGTTCCTGTCATCATAATACTCCTCCATGACTCATGCTGCACTACAAAAGACACGAGTAATGGGGGCCAGGGGGCAAAGGCCAGAGAA
This sequence comes from Erpetoichthys calabaricus, assembly GCF_900747795.2. NCBI lineage: Eukaryota > Metazoa > Chordata > Cladistia > Polypteriformes > Polypteridae > Erpetoichthys > Erpetoichthys calabaricus. Next base: position 68,070,696 of record NC_041402.2, read on the forward strand.
AAGGCTAGCAGGAAAGGCCACTGACATATCACACTTCTTCCATTATAAACCAGACTAATGAAAAAATGAACACACATGTGTCCTTAAAATAGAGGCTGACATGTGTGCACATGGTCATGTACAACACCACTAAGCAACAGATACATAACAAATAAAGAGAATAAAGCACTTTTAACTTCTTTATCGCTGTGCCCTGCTTCGGCTTCTTCTCTATTTAGAAGACACTTTTATCTAGAATGACTTAATTGAATTAATTAGCATAGCAGGCATGAATGCAATGATACAAGCAAACAATTGTCAAATATTGTTATAACAGAAAAAAGAAGCAATTCAATGGATAATAAAATATTTTTCAAATGAATTTTTTGGCAGTATACGAGTATATGCACCCACAACAGACTGGCATCCTGTGTTATGTATATGCCAGGGTCACTACCCTGGCTCACAAGCAAATTCCTATTTTATGTCCTTTTTGTTCATTTCTGGTCCTTTGGTTATTATCATCTATGTTGTTGTTGTTGAATATGTTCATTATTTATATGATGTATTTTTTTATTGATATACGAATGCTCGTTCTCCCATGTCCTTTGTGTTTTTGGGGGATTCCCCAAGAAGTGCTTCTGCTCCAGCTGGAGTTATACAGTTCTTCCCCCAGTGGGACACTTTGAGCTTTTAAGGCTATTTGCTGTTTTTTTTATACTTATCCATTATCCAACCCTCTATATCCTAACACAGGGTCACGGAGATCTGCTGGAGCCAATCCCAGCCAACACAGGGCGCAAAGCAGGAAGCAAACCCCGGGCAGGGTGCCAGGCCACCACAGGACACACACACACACCAAGCACACACTAGGGACAATTTAGGATCGCCAATGCACCTAACCTGTATGGCGTTGGGAGGAAACCCACGCAGACACGAGGAGAACATGCAAACTCCACGCAGGAAGGACCCGGGTCTCCTTACTGCGAGGCACCAGCATTACCTGCCTTGGATGAGATCTTGTGGTGCTGCAGACGCACAGCCATGACTGAGGATGGACAAGTGCTAAAAAGCCAGTTTATTATGATGAAAATTGTGCATGAATTTGCCAGCACAGGTTTAAAAGCAATTAATGAATCAACAGTTAAAATCCCCATGAGCAGCAGAAACAGTCACTCCACACATTAGTGTCAGTATGGGGTTTCCTTCACATGCTCAGTTAGTGTTCCGTACACGAAGCACTTATCAGTAGTACAATCATCTGACAAAAATTTCAATAAACCCTCATTCCATTTGTTTAATCTACATAGTAACAATGATAATTTCCACACTACCCAGATAATCCTTTCCCAAGTGCACACTCAGCACCCCCAAGCCTTCCCCTCCACTCCCGGCTACTCTCTCTTGAGCGCTTCACACCAGGCTCCCTGCTGATCTTTCAAGGGCTTCACACTGTGCTCCTGGTTGTACTCACTGCTCTCTTGCTATTTCAAGAATTCTCCTATCAACTGCTTGACTTACCCCAGTCCAATGTTCAGTTGGTGCTTACCTCTAACTCTGATTAGTGCTTGCCCTTTCTTCAATTTAGCCAGTGCACTGGGTGTGAGCCAGTTAGCCTAATTCCAATTGAGTTCCACTTCTTCTTGCCTGAACCATAACATAGGGTGTCACAGATCTGTTCAGTGGAATTTTTTTGAGTCTTCATCCCTCCACTATTTTTGTGAAGTGAGATTCATAACACCCTGTTGAAGGTGGTTTCCTGTCTTTCACCCTATGCTGCCAGGACAGGCATCCCACGACCCTGAATTTGCATTAAGTGGGTTTAGAAATAAGACAAAATTTATGAAGTCAAAGAGGAAAACTGACAAAAACCAGGTCTATCCATTTACCGTATATACTTGCAGAAAAGTTCTCCTGCGGATAAGTCGGGACTTGATTTTATTGTATAATTTCTGGTATTTTATAATATCGGTCGTATAAGTCAAATGCAGAAAACTCACGCTATTGGTCCAAGATTATGATATGCTAACGCCCACCTGAGAAAGTAACCACACAGCACACTTCCTCGTTCTATGTGGGTGCAGCAGTGCGCTGTATCAGCGGGTGCTCCTAACCTCTCTCTCTCTCTCGTGCCTACGTGACCACACGGTAATATCCAAACTATTCCGAAGCAATATTTGCACTGTTTTGTGTTTTTTGTATCTCACACCCTCATACACCTTTACTGTAAGAGCATCCCTTATCTACGATGAAGCATTCGATCAGGAGAAAATATGAAGCTGGTTTTAAATTAAATGTTGTTGAAGTAACAAAAGAAATTGGTAACTACACTGCTGCAACAAAATTTGATGCGTCTGAGAAACTGATGCAAGATTGGACGAGGCAAGAAGATGTAAAAAAAAAAAACGGGCGTATAAGTCGGGGTGTGATTTTATGATCGATTTTATGGGTTTCAAGACCTGACTTATACGTGAGTATATATGGTAGTTCTTAAGTGCTTTTCTAGGTAAGAGCCATGGGGTGCATTAGTCTCTTGTATCAGTGAAGGATGCAATGAAAGGAAAGGATCCATTGTGGATGGGGCATGGAGTCAACCACAGGGCACACACCAATACACTCTCACCAAGGGGAAATAATAGACACAAACCTGCCATTCATAATATTTGTGGAGAGGAAGAGATGGTTGGCATGTTCATATGAAACCAATGCCTGCATGTTCTTCCAAAAGAATAAAGGAAGACTTTGAGTGGACCCTTGTCCAAAGGTGAACTAAGATCTGCAGACTATGATCCTGTTATGTACTGAACCATCACGGCCCAGCTGCAGTCTGTATGAAGCTGCATGATCTCCTCAAGTCTGCATAGCTTTTTCTTTTAGTATCATAATTTTCCCCCTTCACCCCAAAGACACTGTACATCAAGTTAAATTATAACAATAAAATTGGCTTTGTTTTGACATGTAGGAAGGGTGAGTCTTAAAATTGACTGTTGCCCTGCCCTGCTGGTTTACTGAGTGCTACCGCGGTTGGTGTCAGCCGCCCACAGTCATGTAACTGGATTAAGCATATAGTATGTCACCAGTTAGGAATGACTCAAGGTGACATTCTCACTACCTTCTTTAACCATCCTCCCTAAAATGGGAAAGATGGGATGTAAACATGGATCACTGGAATCACAGCTGCCAATGCTACTTCTGCACTATAGGAAATCTCATGTCAGCCAGTGTCAGACATGGCCACTTAGTGTGTTGTATGGCCTACTTGTGCAATGGCTCTCCATCCCTGTGTGTTTTGATCTCTCTGAACTGCATTACACATGGCACTGGTTACAGTGGGTCTCTATGATAAATGGGTGTGGGCAATATGCCTGAAAACTAGAAGGGTCCATCTTCCTGCAGCCTATACCTGGATTAGATGGGTTCCAGTAATAATTCTGTTGTGAATGTGGGGGGTCCTAAACATGATAAGCCCCAAAAATAAATCACAAATGCTCACTAGATGGATGAAAACTATCAAACCCTGACTAATAACAAGAGGGCAAATGTAGAATCTTTACAAATAAAAATAATTATTACAAAGACATGCAGGTTAGGTGGATTGGTGATTCTAAATTGGCCCTAGTGTGTGCTTGGTGTGTGGGTGTGTTTGTGTGTGTCCTGTGGTGGGTTGGCACCCTGCCCGGGATTGGTCCCTGCCTTGTGCCCTGTGTTGGCTGGGATTGGCTCCAGCAGACCCCCGTGACCCTGTGTTCGGATTCAGCGGGTTGGAAAATGGATGGATGGATTACCATAAAAATGCTATTTAGCATAAGGAAGCTCTGAAGAACATAACAGCAAAAAGGAGTTGCCTAAAATGATAATCCTGCAGCAAAAAAGTCCCAATGCAAAACACAAAGAATGGTCAAAAAGACAGAGCACAGAGGTCAAAAATCCAGAAAATTAATAATCACAAAAGGAGCAAGAAACATAAGACAATTCAGCAACATCAGCGCATTCAATGAACCACATAGGACTGTGGCAGTCTCTCGGCAGTGATAGGTAGAAAGCCCTGCCACTTGGGGAACCACCCAGAAAATACAAGTAACATAAGACTACGAGCATAAGCATAAAGAAATTAAATAATACACCAAACTAAGAAGACTAAACACAGAATAATGCAAAGAATTAACACAAGTAACACTATTAACGTAAACCATGAATTAAAAATGGACAAAAAGGACATAAAAAGGTGATTTAACCTGCCAGGGAAGGAATTTGGGCTGAAATATAACAGATTAGATGTATGGATTGGGGTGTGTGTGTGAGTGAGTGAGTGTGCTTGAATTGAATAAGGCAGGTTCAGGAATGGAATGGATGGCTAGATGAACTGTATTAAAGAATAGCAGAATAGGAGTGCAAAGGGTCTCTCTACACACGCGGCTGCACTGGACTTTTTATCTTAGAATCCTTTATTTGGCAAACAAGCTATAGAATTTTTTTTCTGACAGAAGTAGAACAGTTGGGGGATGCGAGAATCACACAGTGAGTCAGCGGCTGAACCATGATCCTTCCTTCTCGTTTCATTGCCCTGCCCCATGCATCTAGCCACACAGACTCATACTGTTCTTCCAGCACTTGTCAATACATGTCAGATGAAAAAAAACAGCAAAATGTTTACTGTACGTTAAGAGGCACAACCCCGGCAGGACGTGCCTTACTTCCACAGAAATATTCATCAAATTGCTCAGACTTGGGAGGGTGGTTCATTTCCAAACAGCTGCCTAATCACAAAGCTTGATGAGTAACAGGAAGCAGGAACATATTTGTTTTAACTTTAATCAATAAATGTGCAGAAACTGAAGAAGCAATCAAATGAAGTGAAATATTTTATTTTGTCTGGGCGATTGCATATTCAGAGTGAAAGGAAACTGACACAACTACCGCAGACTGAAGGAAGAAGGCACGGACTGTAGGTAAACATCCAGTAATTTCCTCATTTATATCAATCTGTCAGTATGATACCTTCATTAGCTAAATAAGGAATAAAATTATCCAAACTTGCAGAAAAATTATGTGTTGATCTTTTTTTTTTTCAAAATCATTCCCAAATGAATGTGAGAAGTGTCTTCATTTACAGCCTATTGATCAGACATAAACAAGTGTTCACAATATTCTGAAATATTAACACTAAAAACTCTACTGATATCTGCTTAGACTTTTCGTGTATGTAGAAGCCATTTACAGGGTTATGACTAAACATATCTAAGTCACAAGCCCCCTATGTGTGATTGTAACATTGTAGACCCTCTGTGGGCCAGGGGTAGCTGGAAGCGGACCCACTCACGGTTCATCACTGTTGGATTTTATATTTTCCATGTCTGTGGAATTCTGTGACCTCCCATGGTAACCAGCTCGACTCCATACAGTTAGTTCATACATTATGGTCCCTTTTGTACATGCAGAATCCAACAAATCATCTTATCCATCAAGTGCTTGTTAGATTAACTTGAGCAGGATGGGTAAAATAAAAAAATGGGTAAAAACAGAGAAAACTAAATTACCATGGATTTTAGTCCAAACCATGATATTTGTGTGAAGTTCTACTTTTCTGGCCTCTTTATTTCCTGATTGCCACTGTCTTGCTGGAATCTGTGATCAAAAGGGAAAGTAGGGAGAGGTGTTCTACCTGATATGAAGGATCTCTCTCCAGATTCTGCTTTTTCACCCACTCCAACAGTTTGGTGAGAGAGTTGAACACAATCATCAAACCTATGCTCCTTCTTGAGCACACAACTCTGTGTGGCACCAAATCTCAGTCCAGACTCATTTCTGGTGTAGTTCCTAACTGTTGGAACAAGCTGTCCACCTCCATTTGAAAATGTGACTCCCTCAAGGTGTTTATGAAGACTGACTTGTAACCTCAGAGTTGTAACTCGCTTGCATTTTGTTCTGAGCCCTTCATTTGTGATGATCAATTTTGCAACCTTGCCCTGTCACACTTGCTCCCAAACGGCCCTCCTGACTGTTGTTACTCGATTATGTTGATGTCTTTTGTAGGTCAATTTGGATAAAAGCCTCTACTAAGCAAATAAACATAACAGGTTGCTTCAGTTTCCTGAGAGTCACATCTCAGTTGTTGGCAGGCTGTTTTGAATTAGCAAGGGTCGAGTACCACTCAGCATTGATGATTGAGATGTTCAGTAGTTGCAGGCTCATATGGGTTTGAAATCTCCAGACATCTCTACCATAAAATTAAGAATTGTGCAGAACAAGGACAATCACATCGATAATGCAAACTTTTTATCTGTTGTTATGTTCTTTAATGTTGTATTATTCTTTATTACAGGGTGGTACATATAAAAACAGCCCCATGCACACAAGGATTCTCACAATGTGTTCAGTAGCAACAAACATAGTCAAGACAAGGTTACACATCAGGGCTCCGTGGAACAATATTCCATTGAGAATGCTCCTGCAAAATTCAGCAATTGGTGAAAAAGTAGCATACGACTGGTTTTCTAAGCAATGCAATGAAATGGAGAAGCCCCTTTGTCCAAACCCTGAATATTATCATCAATGTTGCAGACTGCATGGAAAACTTCCCATAAGTTGATGATTCAATTATTAACAGAGACAGATGTGTGACGAAGGTCATGTAGGTGTGTACTTCATAATCTAAGGCTTCTTCGTTTGTGCGCCACTAGCTAGTATATATCGTAATGAGCAGTGTTTGCTTTTTTTTTTTTTTTAATTATTTAAATAAGTAGGGAAACATTTATAAAAATGTCAGAGTAACAGTGACAAGAAAAACTCTGATATTTTCTTCCTTAATAAACCCCCAATTACCTTAAATTCTCCCTGCAGCATTTTCTCCTCCAGTTTCAGCTTTTGCACCTTTGTTAGAGGGTTAGTCATGCATAATAGTGGAAGCCAATTTGTGTGTTTGTGAATTGCAGAAATGGTAGGATATCCTCTTGGCAGTGCGGTGATGACCTAGATGTTGGATGAGGCCATCTATGGGACTCAATGAATGAGACTAAGATAAAGCTGTAAAAGCGGCACAGAGGGAGGCATGTGAGCGTGACAAATGCCGGGAGAGAGAAGGTAATAAGCAGATTTATACCGCAGCTGATGGATTCTACATCTTTCTGACACCCGACTCAAAGAGCCATCTCCAGCTCTGGTCTCAATGAGCCTCTATCTGAAAAGACGTATGCGTTGCCCTAAACCATTCATCTATAACTTATTTATTAATCTCAGTTAAGGAAACACTGCTCGTTATTTGTCCACTTCATTTTCAGCTTTGTGGAAGAGATATTTTCACAAACAGTCAGTGTCACTATCAGTCAGGCATGATAGAGTCAAGTTTCATAATGCTCCAGCGGTTTCACCCACAAAAAATAATCAAGAAAACAAAAAAAGGGAAGGAAATGAAGGGGAAGAAAACATTCAAGTTAATGAAGGAAGCTGCTCTCGGCCACAGCATTTCCCATGTTAGCACAAGCCCATATGGAGTAGTTGCTCCCAGAAATGGCACTAATATTCTGGGATCGGGCACATGCATTTGCAGAGCCTAACTGACCCACTGAGGGGTCACATGGCATCAAAGAAGGACACACATGGCCTAACAATAGCTGCGGGTCTTCTCGAAGGCTACTTCAGTGCGTCAGCAGCGACTTTGCTCCGCAGACTGCCTTTTAATATGAAAATGATCTTTCTGAAAGTCGCCTAGTGCCCTCAGGTGTCTATGAAAGGAACTACAAGACCATAAAAACTATAAGCAAAAAGCTAAAGCATAGTAATAATAATAATAATACATTTGATTTATTCCTAGGTGCTTTTCTAAACACTCAAAGACACCAAACAATAGATGAAACACACATTGTAAACAAAACTAAAATACAAAATTTTAAATCAGACAGAGCAATTGTAGTCAAAGAGAAAAAGCAGTCTGAAACAAATGAGTTTTAAGTTTGGATTTGAAAAGTGAGAATGAATCAATATTTTAAGCTCAGATGGTAGTGAGTTCCAGAGCTGGGGAGCAGAGCATTCAGTCTTAATGGTGGTAAGATGGATGAAGGGGACAGTCAAGTGGATGGCTAGTAATGATGCGGGCAGCTGAATTCTGGACCAGTTGAAGCTTCTAAAGAGATTTGTGAGAAAGACCAAAAATAAAGGGAATTACAATAATCCAGTGGTGTGGTTAGTGAGGGAGGGGTAAATACGATTAATGTTACACACGTGGAAATATGCAGACCGGGAGATGTTATTGATGTGGGACTGAAAGGATAAAGTACTGTCAAGGATGACACCCAGATTCTTAACCTGTGGGGAAGGGAAGACAGAGGAATTATCAATAACAAATGAAAAATTATAAGTTTTGGATAATATTGATTTTGTACCAATAAAGAGTTTTTGTATTTAAGAAAATTTGAAGAAAACCAGGATTTGATTTCTGCTATGCAATCAATAAGTGAGGAGGGTGGAAAGGATAAAGTAGGTTTACTAGTGAGGTAGAGCTGGGTGTCATCAGCGTAACAGTGGAAGCTAATGTTATATTTATGAAAGGACGGGAAGGAGGTAAATAATGAAAATCTTATCCCTTTTATCACAATTGTCCGGTTTTCAGTCGTACAACTTTCTCAATTGCTTAATTAGAAAGATTGTTGTAATTGCTATATCAACATCATAATCTTTATATATAATCTTCATTTGGATCTTGATCTTTGTTTGTCCGCGAATTCACTGCCTTCTGTGGTGTTCCTGCTGTGTTCAATAGAGGGCATTAGTGATGGAGGAGGAGAGGAAGTGAGGGGGAGGATCGTTGGATGAGGTTGGAGTGTGGTGATTAAAGAGGATTGAACTAAAGGAGACTACGTGCTGTTTGTACTGGCTGAATACACAACACCTTGGTTGTTACTTTTGTTTACAAACACTGTCGATAGCACTCTTTGTGTTTAGATCTGGCGTCTACACCACTCTTTGTGTTTAGATATGGCATCGACACCGTGCTTTGTGTTTAGATCTGGTGTCGACACCTGCTTCGTTGTCGAGACTGTGGTTTTTTGTGTTTCTATCGACCGTCGTTGGCAGCACTTCATCCAAATCGAATGTTCACCCACTTCTTGGAGTCGGCAGTCAGAGTATATAAGTCGGGCACACTTCTGTGATTTTCCATCAGTCGGCGTTTGGAGTTCAAGAAAGAAGCATTGGTTCTTCCTTACTCTTTGGATTGCCACAAAGCAACCTGCGAGATTGGAGAAAGGTTGAGAAGAGATTGTGACAGGAAATGACAGCGTCATGAAAACGAGACGGACTGTGAACGGAGAGAAGCAGAAATGCTCCTCCACCACCACATAATTACTATTCGGACAGTGATTCCAAGTAGGCCGTTCCTATCGAATCAGTGTCCAAGGGTTTTGTTTTCTAATTTTGTTTCCCTTATAAAAAAATCATAATGCTGTGCGACGAAGGGCCCAGTTCACGACTGGCAGCCGCATTTAAACAGGGAGCCCTTCACAGACAACTTTACCACACGCAACATAGTTGGGCGCACATGGCTAGTAATTATATAAAATGATTAACATAGCTGGAAATCAGTGCTGAATGAAATGCCAGCTCATCACAGGAGACTAACCACCAGACTAATAGAAATGTGCCAAATAAGTTATTGGCCTGCTTTTGGACTGTTGAGAGGAAAACATAATGGTCATGGAGGCTGGGGCACATCCTGTCAGCATCAGATACAAGATACAAATCAGCCCCGGATAGGGCATTGTTTTACTGAAGGGCACAGTTATAGTCATGTGTACATCTACTGAATGCCTTGCGGAGTTCACATTATGTTTGTTGAAGAAACCAAAGGACAAGCTCTTGGATCTTTAAGTTAGTCTAGACTGGTCCTCCATAATACACTCAGTCTCTCATTATTGGCTCTGGTCTCATACCTGAGGCTGCTCATCCTAGATCCCTGTGTTGGATTTAACAGGTTTTGAAAGGCAGACATACACTGATCAAGGTAATTTTGGCTTAATACATTCAAAAGTCCTGTTTTGTCTGGATCTGGAAAACCATTCAGGACAGCTGTTGTCCAGACTTGAGGCCATGCTTACAGGTTCTCTCACATTATGGTTATAAATTGCATTCCTTTCAAGCTACAGTACCATGCTTTCCAGATTTTTTTCCTCATACAGTGGCAAGAAAACGTATATGAACCCATTTGGAATAATTGCATTTATGTATAAATTTGTTTTAAATTATGGTGTGATCTTCATCTAAGCTACAATTGTGAACAAATAAAATCTGTCTTAACTAATAATGATCAAATTATGGTATTTTTAATGATAATTACATGGCCACCACCCACAGACCTGTTTCTCTTTGTAACCATGTGAGCTTTTTCTTGGTTTTCCATGTTCTCCTTTATCCTAAAAATGTGCATGATTAGGTTAAGTTACAAAAGACTGATAAATGTGAATATGAGTTCCATCAAACCTTGTAAGGGGATAGTGCCCGACTTAGGGGAAGGTTTCAGCTACCCATAAAACTGTAAGGTGAAATGCAAGCTGGAGATATGGGAGGAAACCTGGGCATCAGAGAATTGTGGAAGAGACATGAAAATGCCACATAAAGAGCGGCAGGGCTGGAAACCAAATCCAGGCTACTGGAGGTGGGAGAGAGCAGCATTTACTTTATAACCAGCTAGTTAACTACCTCCATTTACTAATTTAATAAACATTTTATACAGCATTAGACCCTGTCCCCTGAAGTCAGAGTTAGAAACTTCAGTCCTGCTCCATGTACAGAATTTTACAGAAAGTGTAGAGTTTATAAATAAATGCATTATCACATATGGTTACTGCATAAATGTCTATTTATATTGTGATTAAGTTTAGGGCAAATGCAGGGCCATCTCAAGGATTATGTGGGGCTCAGTGCAGGAAGGGGGTGTTTGTTGTGGGATTCTTGTGTGACATCACTAGTGGTGAGGTGATGACGTAGCTACATAACTGTGATCAGTGCCTTCAGGTGTCTCACTAGCATCCATGTCATTGAGATCATTACCTGCAATAACATTTTGCTTGCAACCGATGACCTATGAAGTTAGTGTGGGAAAATCATGCCTTCACTTTTGAATAATCCGTCCTCCCACTGATTTTAGATTTCATCTTGAGTTGGAATAAGAAGATTGTGTGTTGTTTTAATACAATTTTCAGTAACAGAGTAGTTTAGGTCAGGAGTAGGCAACGTCGGTCCTGGAGTGCCACAGTATGTGCAGGTTTTTGTTCCAACCCAGTTCCTTAACGAGAACTCAATTATTGCTGATGAAGCACATATTGCTTAAGTGACATTTTAATGCTTCATTTTAGTGGTCTCGCTTGTTAAGGTTCTCCAACCTTAATTGCTTATTTCAATCTTAAACTGCTGCATTCAGTGTTTTAATTGCTCCTTATTAGCAATAAGATGTAAAAGACAAAGCAGCCAGCAGTTCTCCAGCTAGCTTTTTTCCAATTACATCTGTGTGTGTTCATCATGCACGGTTTGATTTAATAAAACACTTAATAGAAAAATGTGACAGACTGAAAATGATCTGTTTTAGGCTTCAAATCATTTGGATGATATCCTTGGAAAGGAAAAAAATCTACGATATAAAAGCCTTACATTGCACAGACTAACAAGCCATAAAATTAAATAAGGTCTGAGATTGGCAAGGATTGGTTTCTAATTAAGCAATTGGGTTGAATGAAAACCTGTAGCCACTGCGGCTCACCAGGACCGACATTGCCTACCCCTGTTTTACATCTTATTGCTAATAAGGAGCAATTAAAACACTGAATGCAGCAGTTTAAGATTGAAATAAGCAATTAAGGTTGGAGAACCTTAACAAGCGAGACCACTAAAATGAAGCATTAAAATGTCACTTAAGCAATATGTGCTTCATCAGCAATAATTGAGTTCTCGTTAAGGAACTGGGTTGGAACAAAAACCTGCACATACTGTGGCACTCCAGGACCGACGTTGCCTACCCCTGGTTTAGGTAATGCAAAAATGTTCCTATTACTCATATACTGTTGTTACAAGACCTTAATAAAAGCTTCAGTTGTTCTTAATAATATTTACAAAGCATCTGGAAAGTAGTCATTCATCTTTGTGGAATGTGGCGTATTTCTAGTAAAATTAACTATGAATATGCATGATTCACAGGTCTTGTACTCAGACATGTAATATCAAGAGAAACGTGTCTCCATTAAACCACCACAGACCATTTCAAAGTGAAGTAATTTTAGTAGGCCATATTGCAGACTTGAATGAACACTTACTTGATGCTTTGTAAGTGTTATTTAGACCAAAAGAATCCTTTGGTACTGTATTGTTACATACTAGTAGGTAAGTAACAGAATCAATTTTTATAGTGTTATAGTATAGTATAATGCATTATCAAAGATTTCAACATGCATGTACTGTATGTGGCGGCATGGTGGCACAGTGGGTAGCGCCGCTGCCTCGCAGTTGGGTGACCTGGGGACCTGGGTTCGCTTCCCGGGCCATCCCTGCGTGGAGTTTGTATGTTCTCCCCGTGTCTGTGTGGGTTTCCTCCCACAGTCCAAGACATGCAGGTTAGGTGGATTGGCGATTCTAAATTGGCCCTAGTGTGTGCTTGGTGTGTGGGTGTGTTTGTGTGTGTCCTGCGGTGGGTTGGCACCCTGCCCGGGATGGGTTCCTGCCTTGTGCCCTGTGTTGGCTGGGATTGGCTCCAGCAGACCCCCGTGACCCTGTGTTTGGATTCAGCGGGTTGGAAAATGGATGGATGGATGTACTGTATGTATAATTCTATGCGAGTGTGAGGAAGATTTCAAACTTAGGGAACCTTTGATTCGGCTCTGACGAGAAGCTTGTGTAGAACTAATACAAGATGGCTATTACTCCGCTTTCTAAATGTCCAACCTAGTTGTGCCCGCAGCGCAACAATTTGTATCCAATTTCTGCCTGCACCTTAAAACTATTGTTCTGGTCATCAACAGTTGAAAACTTTTGTTCCACTCTGCATATTCATAGGAAAAGCACATTTCACAAGATTGCTTATGGGACTTCTTTTCAGCTAAGCCTACTGACTGTGTTTCAAATAGCTGACAAATGTTTTTCACATCAGTCAGTAGATGAGCAAACAGCGAACCTCAGGTGCCCTTTCCATTACTGCTGAAGAGAAGGCACTTGAGAGAAATATGTTTAATATGTGGGCATTGCAGTCAACTCTTGTTAAACCCTGCAGGGAAGCAGCTATATTTACTCCACAGTCGATGATGAAAATTAGTTTGTTGCCTAAGAGAGAAGCATCAATTCTGAATGCTTGGATTTGCTGAAGAGGTAAAAACTACAAGTTGTCAGCCATCTTTGAGGAGTTGAGCTTACATGGTGTTGCAAAAAAAGCACTCTAGAAACAAGCTGAAAGATGTCATTAGTGTAGACAATAGCTGTGGATATAAAGGAATTGGGACACCTTTCTGTCAAAATATAGTTTGTGTCAAAGTTAAATCACGAAAGCTGTGCAGGATGAGAAGAATACCTTTATTAACACGTAAGTGGAGCCACTCTGTAAATAGAAAGATACAAGTTTCTTACAGATGCTGGTAACACTTCTTAAACACACTTGTCAATTACAGAAGTGCATCATTAGTTTCACATCTCATGTCCTTGCTAGTTACTGATAAACAAGGCCCTAGGAGTCAGGATTCTGCTACACTAGATTGAACTGGTTTTCTTATCAATACCCATCCTCGTACTAAAGTAGCAGCAGGGACAGGGTCACAGATCAACAGGTTTTAATTAAAATACTTTGCAAAAGTGCTAAAGGTAAAAACTAACAATTTACAAGGGCATAAGTCACTCAATATAATAATCAATATATAATCAGTTTATGAAAATCACATGTATCTCTCATATGATATAATTGAAAACAATGTCACAAAATTGTATGAGGACAAATTGGCAGATTCTGGCTGCTGGGTCAATAGTTTCTACATTCAATAAAATTTGCTAAGCATGGTGTCATAAGGTTGAGCATCCTGGAAAGGAAACCTTGCAGTGCCCAACCTACTGTAGATATGGGGATGTTTATTAGTTCAATCAAGTCCCTGGTAGACTTGAGACCATATAGTGTGGCTCTTCCAAGGAAGATGGGGAGGAGAACCATAAACTATCTGGACTTGACTTATGTACCTCTATGGTGCTGTAAAAGCCTATTGGCACCAGAGACTGTTAGGGGAGTTTGAACCGTATAGCCTCAGGGTCTTACTACATCATTCGCAAACCCAGAGAACAAGTTATCATGGGTCACTGTCAAGAATCTTAGAACCAGGGCTTAAAAGTTCCTTCGGTTCCTCAAATTAGCGAGCTTGAAATTGGCAGGCATTGTTGAAAGAAAGCTCAACTGTCAGGTGGGGTGCGGTGCGGAGAAGAGAAATGCTTTTCTTGAGAGGTGTGCAAGGAGAGCAACAGTAATCAATGGGTAAGTGGACTCATGGGGTGTATACAGTCCCCTCTTTGTCAATATAGACTTTGATGCCGAGATCTTGGTTATTTTACTTATGTGTGCATTCTTTTCTTACTCTATCTTTCATTATTCCATCCATTTACAGTAATTAACCCCCTTTTTTTATTTACTTTGGCCCCAACATTGCTGTTTAATTATAAGTAGGGTTTGTGAGCGCCCGCTACAGTCCACAATCCTGACAAATAACACAGAAGCACATTAGGGTGGTGTTTTAGGTCACTTGTCAGTGTCTGACTTATGGCTATTGTATGCTAAAACTTTTAAACATGTATTGAAGCAAGCAAACAGCAGATGGGCTTCCATCTTGTCCACTGCAATGTAAAATGATTGCCATATGTCTGAGTGTCCTTAGGTTGTTTTCATGGTTTTAAAATCTCCATTTTTGGAGCTATTTCAACATAGCTGAGGGAGCTAAAAATGAAAATTAGCGAACATGCATGTTTCACAGTAAGCTAATCTAATTTCCCAGTATAACAGGAATGTCTACTATGGTCCAGGTCTGTTTACATTCTAATTGGCTGCTGTGTACAGCTACCCATCATGCTGCCCAAATCAAGTGGACTAAGCATTATCTCTATTACACAATAACTCTAAAAGTAAAAAAGACACATTTTAAAGACGCTCCTTCATGAAGCAGTAAATGTATTTACAACACCACACACAATATAGTGGGGTCTATGAGAATGAACTCCTCTGTCTTCCAACACTATCATGAGTACAATAAAATGCAGGAATGACATTGCATTTAGAAAGTGAGGGCTTTAAAACATTCTGTACCTCTGGACTGACTATATTGGCCAATCTAATCCTTGTTTCTCGACTGTGCAGTCGTAATCACTTACTGTGTTTGGCCAGTGGCCCACTACACACTATTAGTCACAATGGTTATCAGATATTACAAGTGCATTTGCTGCATGTCAGATTATATGAATAGGAATTGCAGGGGACGTCAGAGTACATGACTGTCTTGTGAGTTTCTGCACAGTTTCCAAAGTATCATAAGCTTGCCTAACAGTGGCACCCAACTGACTTGCTGCCATACACAGCCAGTGGCTGAATGAATGCTTTTCAGATACGGTGAGTTGTTATGGTTTGTTATGGTAGAACAAAGACGAGACATCAAGCTCCTTTTCTGTTTGAACACCCAAAAACATCCAGCAGTCTTGTACACATTATACCACCTCATTGGTTGTTGCACAAGAGCCCACCCCTTCGACTTAAGATGACATCAAATCTATTTGATTTTGTCACGGTGAGTGGCAGACCACTATGACTGAGTCACTGAGGATGTCATGCTACATGACGGGTGGTCACAGTTGTGCACTGTGACTGTCCCCTATGCATTAGGACTTTGAAAATGAAGTCTAATACTAAAAATCACTGGGAGAGTTGTGTAGTGTTACAGGGTCTTGAATGGGATCTCTGAGGGTCAACTATATCTTTCAACATTCTAAAGTAAAGAGATTAATGGATTTTAATCACCTTTAAAAGAGCCTTCACCCACATAACAGTTACAAGGCATTGGTGCCAAATAAAATCATATCAAAAGTAGCAAGCATCTTAATCTCATAATTCAGTAAAGATAAAAATAGTAAATAATTAAAAATAATCAAATCTACATACCTTGGTTTTCATCTCTGTGAAATCCCCATCCTATCTGATGATCCCCTTGTGATAGAGCTCTACTCCAGCCGTGGGTAAGCAGCGGTGCACTGCTGCCTGAACTGCTTCGTTGTCTCATAGTCATACCGGCCGCTATTTCCACCTAATTCAGGCACCCAAAACTAGCTGACCTTGTCAAAACTGAGTAGAGCCCCCTTCATTTCTTCACCAGGGTCTCCTGTGGCTCTCAATCTGAAGGACCCATTCAGGCCTCCTGCAGACTACCAACAGGTTTCCTGTTAAATGTTGTTCCATAAGTTAGAAAGTCTGGGACAACGACTGGAGTCAAGTGGTCTGCCATACCCCAGCAGCAGCTCAGATAGGCCAGTTACTGGGGACCACTCATTTCTGCCTTATGTTTCATCATACATCATCATTCACATCACTGGGAATTTACTTCCCTAACCTCATCTCTTTTTCATTTATTTTGCTGGATTTTTCAATTCTTCTGGGAGAAAAGTTACCCCTGAGATTCTGGTTACACCACCTTAATGGGACATCTCAACACATAAGCGCACTTAGAACATGGAGACCATCCCATGATTTGCTGTGATGAGGTCAGAAGTGAACAAAACTTGGACTTAATATGCTTAGGGGTCATTGCTCAGACCAAGACTCAAGACTGCTGGGTCAGTTATAGAAAACACCACTATGCACTTGAATGTATAAGAGCAAGCCAATGATAACTGACTTGAGTGACGAAATATTCCAGTTTGTGACCAACTTGAGCATTGTCTCAAGAAAGCTTTAATGTTTATAAGTTAGTTTTTTTTCCAAAATTATTTCCAAAATCTGTGGAAGACCTGATGGACTCTGCAAAAATGGAGAGGGCCTGTATTCAAACATTAGAGAAAACTGGTAGGCCCAGTGCAGCTGTGCACTCACCACATTTGTGCTGCTCCCATGTAAATAAAGAGGAGCATTTACTGTCAACAGTAGAAGCAGAGCACTAGGGCACTTCTGAGGCTGACGGACATTTCCAGTCACCAAGGACAGTGCAGCAGTGAAGGCGTAGTAACTCATCTGGTTCAAACTTCATGAAATATTTGCAAACTTGTCATGGGATTTTTGGTGGTTTGTATTTGGCACTACTATTTTTTGTGCTCTCACTTACTCTGTGCCGACTTTATGATTCAAGTAATTCAAACTTAAAAACATCGCTCACAAACTCACCTTATTAAATTCATCACTGGGTGCGAGGCCAGAACCAGCCAAGGGCAGAGTATCAGCCCATTACAGACCACACTCAAACTGGTCCAAATCAGAGCTGCAAAGGTGATGTGAGAAGAAAACTGAAGTACTATGGCTGGACCCAAACTGAGACACTGAGAATGCCAAACTCTGTATGGGCAACAATTGAACCACAAACTCAAACCTTGGATGTTGGATCTGAGAAGTTAAGTATTAGAAATTGTGCTATCATGCCACTTTTAAAAAGTTAATTTGTCTGGAATATAATAATAATACTAACAATAACCCTATACATTTATATAGCACTTTCTCAGTGAGTAGGGAGTCACTTCAACCACCCCTAATGTGTAGTGTTGACCTGGATGAAGTGACAGCAGACATTTTTACACCAGAATGCTCACCACACATTAGCTATTAGGTGGTGAAGGAGTGAGAGATAGTTAGCCAAACAGAGACAGGGAATGATTAGGGAACCAGCATGACTAGGCCATGGAGGGCAATTTATCCAAGACATTGGGGTATGAAGGGTGTCCACAGATCTTTTATGACCACAGAGAGTCAGGACCACGGTTTTATGTCTCATCTGAAGGACAGCGCAGTTTTTACAGCCCATTGTCCCCATAACTGCACTGAGGTATTGGGATCCACATTAAGACCACAGGGTATGTGCCCCTGCTGGCCACACCAGCACCTCTTCCAGCAGTATCCCAAACTTTTCCTGGTTGGTCTTCATTCCAAGTATTGGCCAGGCCCAAACATGCTTAGCTTCAGGTGGATGACTACTTCCGAAGTGCATGTGGTATGGCTGCTGGCTATAATGATAATAAAAACACATCATCTCAAGACTATTGCTGAGCTATTCCAATGAAACCAACTGCAGCATCAGTGATTGTGGGCATTATGACTGTTGACTTCTGGTAAATTTAAACAAAAATAATCTCACTAAATTCTGGAGATGGTTATTCTATTAGGTTCTTCTTGTGAAAGTGATAGTATCTAAAAGGTAGGTTGGCCAGGCTGGTGATGGTATATTCTGGTGCAATACTTGTAGTCATCCTGTAATCTGTGTCACTGGTATGCTGATATTCACTTTGCAAAAGTTACTGTTCATTTTACATTTTTTTTCTACAATACTATTTACTTCTCTCAATATAATTTCTTGTCTGTTTAGCTAAACAACTTGAGTCAGAGATATTTGCTTAAATTTGCACTTGCTTCCTGTTTTAGCTAAAGCTGCATGAAAGCAAACGAAGCTGAATTTTGAAATGCGTGACTGTTATGAAACAAGTCCGAATCCGCTGACCAGATAGATAACAATGGTCCAAATTCATTCTGGCAACACGATTGTTGGAATCTGGCTGACAGAAATATGCAAAGAGTCTGGATTCAATTGCATCATGTACTACGAAGAAAATGAAAGGCAACATCAAGAACACAGTCATTTTTGATGTGCTAAATAGTATTCTTCTCCTTTGCCTACTCTGCATTGCATCTGCTTAGCTTGGCTTTGCCTTTACAAAGTTGGCTTTCCGCAAACATATGCTGGTGTGGACAATGCAAAAAGAGCAGTGGCAGCAACAATGCTGGCTGTGTTCTAACATTCGGCAAATGTGCTAGAATCTGATCGCACTTCGAAGCAGCTCAGGAAAGTGCCCTCCACCTGATCCTCAAAATCATTGGATTTACTCCTCTGTGACAGTCTCAGGTGCCATCAAAAGCTAAGGATTACTTCCAGACTGACAGATAAATGTAGGCCATTTAAGGCACTGCCAAAAATGAGACTTTCATGTTTTACAGAGTCAACTGCAGCATGGAGGTGGGCAAAGGTCTAGTCACTGTATCATGCAAAAAGCATCTGTCTGGCTTCCCTGATTAATTAATCTCAGCTTGTAGGCATCACAACATAACTCACTTTTTTTATCTGTAAAGGCAAAGCAGGAGTTCAAAATATGTGGATGCAATATACGTACAATACATGTCTATGGCTTCTTTCAACTTCAGTTGCCTGAAGCTCTGATGACACATTTCATGTTCCATGTGTTTGCTAGGTTGACAAAGACATGGCAAGGATGTCTCTCATTTAACCTCAGAGATGCCATATGTTGGTCCAAAGCTGACTTGGCAACAAGACATGTTTAGGAAAGCATGAGCTGTGCTGAATGTGCCAAAATGCTGCCCATGTCATTATGAGCTTGGCATATCCAGGTTTTTACTGCAAAGTGGGCTGGGGAACATGAAGCAGTGTGTCGCCCCTAGCATGCAGGCAGCTGCTGGAAAAGATCCCCTTTCTTAAACCTAAGGATGAATTGTTTACAAAGATTTTATTGCTATTTAATGGATTGGTTTTTTTTTTTCAGGTCTAAGCAAAGAGATGACAACAAAAGGGCTCTTTCATGAAAATGAAAGCAACTGCAGACATTCAGGATTATCATCTCCAACAGCAGGGAGGGTGACTTGAATCTAGGAAATACTTTCGGTTGATTTGAAGAGCAAGAGAAAGTGGTGCCAGAGCCACTCTTTGATGGTTTCTTACTGAAAAGCAGCTACACACTGGTGACACTGACACTACAAAATGTTCTGCGCAGAATGTGACCAGTGTTGTCCACCAATGATAAAATAGGGATAATCTGCAGATAAGGCAAGTTAAGGGGGACTGGGAATGGAGCTTGTTGGGTGAGATCATTTGTTTATCAGCAAAATTATAACTTAAAAAAATGTAATGAGGGAAATATTAACAAATGAAACAAGCAAAATTAAAAGGAGTTTGTGAATAATATGGACTTTTTATTGCAAAGGCTATGAACCATATTATTTACTTTTGCACTTACCAGCTAAACTATTAAGATACAATAAGGTTAGTTACAATAAATTAATTAAAAGGTAACTGTTCATTTCCAGGGTAAGTGGGAGCTGACACCTATCCTGGCAACATCAGGTTCATGGCAAAAAGCAGCTCTGGACAGGATAAACAATCCACAGCAGGATATGCTTACACCAAGCCAATTTAGAGTTAGCAATAATCATTATAGTTGTGTGAGGA
Organism: Erpetoichthys calabaricus; assembly: GCF_900747795.2. Classification (NCBI taxonomy): domain Eukaryota; kingdom Metazoa; phylum Chordata; class Cladistia; order Polypteriformes; family Polypteridae; genus Erpetoichthys; species Erpetoichthys calabaricus. Next base: position 68,091,095 of record NC_041402.2, read on the forward strand.
AACCCAAGAGCACACAGTTATGAATGCCTTCAGCAGAATAGAAGACACAGAAGAAATATATAATGATTAGGAGATGAAAGAGATCCAGGACCAAAGCAAAAAACAATGTCAAAAGACAATTAGGAGTCAAATAGCTGAAAAAGCCAAGCTGATCCAATTGCCAAAGCTAAAAATGGAGCCAAAATAATGAAACCAAGAGGTCCTCACACTAAATAGTTGTAAATTGTTCTACTAACAAACACAATAACAGCTTTTTTAAGGTGAATATTCGAAATGTAGAATGTGAGGAGTTTCACATCACTCTCTCAGATTACATTTGCAATGATCCAAAGACAATGTAGCAACTGGTGTTGTCATCACAAGCAATGTGGCTGCAAGCGTGGAACATCAACCTTGTAGCGGGGCCACATAGTTAGTGTTAAATGTCAGTTCTGAGTGCGTCTCGTTTCATTGAAGTTTCATAGAAGTTTAATTGGTTAGAAGTACGGCTTGATAATTAGATTATTTCTCAGTAAATCATCCAGGCCACAGGTCTTGGAAGTGTAGCTGCCGGCTGGGTAAAGGGGTCGGCCGTTACAACCTCATAATGATAAAAATGAACAATAACGAAAAATGGATGCAGAAATGAGTAAAACTAAAAAAATTAATTGTCATAACTAGAATGTGCACCACATAGTGACTAGACTAGAATTTAACACCATGAGCATAACATAACATAACATAACACTTGACTAAGCAAACAGATAATCTGTTATATAAAACATTAGCTACTGGGTTACAGTGATGTCCCATAAATCTCTATATATATAAAATCCAACATCTATCTGTCTGTATTTCTGTCCGCTTTTCACGAGAGAACTATTTAATGGATTTAGATCGGGTTATTTTCTATAATTAGCTTGAACATTCTGAAACACATCGCCATTTCTGTCTATCACCTTGACAATTTTCAAAATAATGGTGAGTCTAATGAACGAAATGTCCTGAAATGCAATGTTATGTTAAGGAAACAGTAAAACCAACTGCCTACTGCAGCGTCACGTCTGAGTTGTGGCATTATGCTTTAGAGTCATATAAGTACAAATATTTTTTTCAGCTAATTGAAAATGAATAATATTTAAATAGAATTAATAATCACAAGGTAAACAACTCACAGCTGTTAGTAATGTATGGCGAATTTGTTTATCTCAATGGCATCCCTAGTAATTGACTGGCCAGATCTCTGTAGGTGGATACACCTTTTATTGGTCTGGTTGGTCTGATGGCTGTCATACTCGGGGAGTAGCTGTTGCTGTAGTGGATTGGCTTCTTCCGATGGCGTCCGATGTCACTCCTTTCAACGAGCATATTATGAGACACAGATTATGGCACTCCCTGCGTGCCTTATCTGTTGTCTCAGTGACACTCCTCTGGTCATGGGTGACTTCAATGCCGCCACTGGCACTGACAGGGCTGACTATGAGGATTGTCTTGGTCCCCATAGGTCTGGTGACCGTGGTGAAAGTGGCTCCATGTTCCTTGACTTTGCAAAAGGTCAGGGGCTGTGAATCACTGGATCCTGGTTCCAGCAACCAGAACTGCATCGTTGGTCTTGGTACTCCAATACTGGTGATCGATCACATCCTCGTGGGCAGACGCTGGAGGCTCTTGCAAAACAGCAGGGTCTACAGAAGTGCCCAGTTTGTGAATTCTGACCACAGACTTGTTGCTACTCTTAAGATCCAGCTTAGGTCCAGTAGGTTACCACCTACTAGGAAAATGAGCCTGGACTTGGTCAGACTCCAAGACCAGGCTGTTTCTAATGAGTTTGCACGCAGTTTGTGTGAGGAACTTACAGATTTGGGTAAGACTGCCGATCCTAATGTGATGTGGGAGACCTTCTGTGACAAGACCCTGAAGGTTGCTGAGGGTTGTGTTGGTGCTACCAGTGTTTTCAGAAGGAGGTGTGTCATCATGCAAGACACTCTGGATATCATCAAGAGGAGTCGCAAAACACGGCTCAATGGCAACTCTGGTCTGTACCGGGAACTGAGAAGGATGGCTGCAAGGGCAGATAAAGAGGCGTTCGTTAGAGGAATCTGTGAGCAAGTGACACACAATCTGTGGTCTAGCAACCCACGTCCTGCTTACAGAGGAATCGAAGCATTACGCACATCTGAATCTGTTCCTCAGAGAGTCGCAGTCAGGGCAGCTGATAGAATGATCTTTACGGATGACACTGCAGTTGTGACCCTCTGGGCTGGCTACATTGAGCAATTGTTCAAAGCTGATCCTCCGACTAGGACGTTGGATATCTCTGGGTCCATGGTCCTTGAGGCTGATCCTCCAATTAGCTGTGAACCGCCCAATCTCACGGAGATTGCACTCCTTGAGGCTGATCCTCCAATTAGCTGTGAACCACCCAATCTCACTGAGATTGCACAGGTGGTGAACCAGCTGAGGGTAAGGAAGGCTGCAGGGATCTGTGGTATCCAGGGTGAACTTCTCCAGGCTGGTGGTAAGGCTGTCCTCCTGGCATTGCAAGCAATCTTTGCTTCCATTTGGGAGACTGGCATTATCCCAACTGACTAGAAAACGGGACTTGTCATTCCTATCTGGAAAGGGCAGGGTGATCGCCTGGATTGCAACAACTACAGGGGGATAATACTGCTCTCAGTGCCGGGTAAGGTCCTTGCTAGGGTCATCTTCAATAGGATCCGTGATCACTTGCTCACCTACCAGTGACCGGAACAGTCTGGTTTTACACCTAAGAAGTCTACCATCGACTGCATCCTGGCACTGAGGGTTCTCATGCAGCGCAAACGTGAATATCGGCAGAATTTCTTTGCAGCCTTTGGCGATTTTTGTAAAGTGTTCAACTCAGTTGATCGAGCTGCCTTGTGGGACATACTGAGGGTTCGCGGGGCCCCCTCGAGGTTGCTGGATATCATGGCTGGCCTGTATGTACACTGGTACTGTGAGTGCTGTGCAGAGTGGAGGCGGGACCTCTGAGTTTTTCCCAGTTGATTCTGGGGTTCGTCAGGGATGTGGTCTTGCTCCTACTCTGTTCAATGCTTGTATTGACTGGGTGTTGGGCAAGGTCATGGGGTCCAGCGGCTGCTGGGCATCTATTGGTGAAGGAAGATTCACAAATCTTGACTTTACTGATGATGCTATGATCTTCGCGGAGTCAATGGAGGCTCTGATCGGGGCGCTCGAGAGACTGAGTGTGGAGTCTGAGTGTCTGGGCTTGCGAGTGTCCTGGATAAAAACCAAGATCCAGATCTTTAATGACCTCTTGGGCACAGCAGTGTGTCTGTTTGTGGAGAGAGTGTCGACCTTGTCGAGAGGTTTACTTACCTTGGAAGTGACATTCATGTCTCTGGTGACTCTTCCTATGAAGTTAGTAGACGGATTGGGAGGGCATCGGGGGTCATGAGGTCGCTGCAAAGGGGTGTGTGGTACTCCCGATATCTATGCAAAAAGACGAAGGTCCAAGTCTTTAGAGTCCTGGTGCTTCCTGTCTTGCTATAAGATTGCGAGACATGGACGCTATCCAGTGACCTGAGACGAAGACTGGACTCCTTTGGTACTGTGTCTCTCTGGAAAATCCTTGGGTACCGTTGGTTTGACTTTGTGTCGAATGAGCGGTTGCTCATGGAGTCCCGAATAAGGCACATTACCTGCATTGTGAGGGTGTGTCACTTACGGCACTACGGCCATGTGGCGCGCTTCCCCGAGGGTAATCCAGCTTGTAAGATCCTCATTGTTGGAGACCCGAGTGGCTGGACCAGGCCAAGGGGTCGAACATGTAACACCTGGCGGCGGCAGATATAGGGTCATTTCTGGAGGGTGGGACTGGACCGCGTGTCTGCCTGGGGAGTTGCCAATCAGGATCCTGAGTTGTTTCGTTGTGTAGTGGGTGTGGCAACATACTGTACCAGTGCATGCTCCCCGACTTGACTTGACATCCCTAGTGGAATTACCTGTATACCTTTATCAAAATGGTTATCCGCTTTTACTGTCCAGTCACCCTAGTTGTCCAAGACCTGGAACATCATAACTAAAAAACAGGATGTGCTAGACAAAAACGATTTTCAGATTTGGACTCAGGAAGTGAAATTTGTTAAAGTACAGGTGAAAGAATCCCAGTAGTGAAATGCTTGCTGATCAGTGTAATTTACACATAAGATGTCATACTTCTATTAGTAGATATTTACCCAAGACTTTTAAATGATTGGCCAATTTGGGACTTTAGATTGTACTCAAAAGCGCAGGGATTTCAAGGAAGGTATCATTTATCTGGGTGCTGACTGGCGTAATTAAAGTGCTTTCTAGGTATTCTAGTGTGTGCTTGGACTGTGGGTGTGGGTGTGTGTGTCCTGCGGTGGGTTGGCGCCCTGCCCAGGATTGGTTCCTGCCTTGCACCCTGTGTTGGCTGGGACTGGCTCCAGCTGACCCCCGTGACCCTGTGTTGGGATTCAGCGGGTTGGAAAATGGATGGATGGATAGATGGTAAAGGAAGCTGTTCTGTTTGGATAAATGAACATTGCCATGGAGAACACAGATGTTCACATGGTATGGCTCCACCGACTTGATGTAAATAAAAGATGTTGTCACACACACATGCATGGGAGCCAGCTAAAGGGCCTAAATGAGAATATTCCATGCCAGACCAGGGGGTGGTGGAGTGCGCGGACTCTTTTTCTCACTTTCCTGCAGACCATTCATGGGAAATTCCACCTGGCCCTGATGATGCCACCTCTGGTTCTGGGCCCTAGAATGACATCACTTCTGGTTCCAGCCATAATGATGTCACTTCCAGTTCCCCCTGGATGACGTCACTTCCAGGCCATGGAAGAAAAGCTTTCAGGTTCCAGCCCTCTTGATGACGTCACATCTGGTACCGAGCCTATGGAAGTAGACCCTTCCGCTTATGGCTTTGATGACTTCATTTCCTTTTCTGGCCCTTAAAGCCACCATATTCAAACTAACTCAGCAGTTCAATCTTGGACTCTGATCTGTGCACATCAGTGCTATCTAAACACCCATTTGCAGCCAAGGAATATTATACAGGTGGCTGCCCAAAACCTTTTTAATACTCGTCTCTGATTTTTGTGACAATGTTTATTTTTGGATCAATTTGTAACAACGGCTCAAGACTATTCTTTAATTATTGAGAATTTCTTACTGCCACTCCCCCTGCAAAACCTGCAGCACAAAGTCTCCTCTTCACACTAGAAACACATTATTAGGAATAGATGGACTACCTTTAACTATTTTCTTCTATTAGTGTTTTAAGTAATTCCAGACCTATAAAATATATCAATCCCCTATTACTTTACAACTTCTACCAAAATATCCATGAAGCCACTCATTCCAATTCAGGGTTGTGAAGGGCTGGCGTCTTTCCTGGATGCATCGAGTGTGTCACAGAAAGTGACCCTAGAAGTGATACCAGTCTGTCACATACTAATGATAACTGGCTATGATACAACAAAAATCCAAACCCTGGAGGGAAATAAGAAGTTTTTAAAATGCCTCAGAAATTAACAAACAATGAAAACATTTTTTTTTTATTCCGTACAACTTTTATTAATACTGGAATCATCACAGTGCAGTTTGTTACGTTAGCAGTGACTAAAGTTAACAAATTAAAAGGATAAATATTACAAAAAGAAAAAAAAAGTTGTCAGAGGATGAGAGAGAGCTCAGAAAAAATAATAAATAAAAAAGTGGAAAAATGACAATAAACAACAGCACCAGCAACATTACATCACTGTAAGGATATCTCTGTACGAAAACAATGCACACATCATCATTTCTTCACAATAAAATAAAATAAAATAAAAAATTAAATTTAAAAATGGTGGCAAACGTCAAGTTTGGAGACTGTGTGTTTCTAGCTGGTATGCACTAAGGGTGTAGTAGGCAAGACATTGACCCAGGGATGACTTAAGGGGCAGCAATTCCCATTTTTCATTGACCACAACCCTAATGATGCCATAGAGATGCAATCTTTTCAGATACAGATGATTTCCTGGTTATATTTAGCCAATTGAATCGTCTTACTTCTTTTCTCTTATCCTGCTATGTTTTAGTACCTTCAAATCATGATCAAAGACAAATCCCATCTATTCTGGTGTGGAATAGAGTGTGTTTGTGATTTGATGGATTCTGCTTAACAGGTATGTCAAATGTCCTGACAGTCAGCAAACACAGGAATAAGCAAAACCACAAAAGTGCTTTTCATTGTAGGCATCAATTGGCCCCTGAGAAGCCTTAAAATACACAGGGTTTCCACTCACATACAGTAAAGCAGACAGATCAAGGAGTTTAGCATAAAAATAAACACTGGACTTCCACAACATAGCAAATTGTTAACAAGGACTTTAAGGCAAGCGTTCAGCTTTTAATTAATTATTTAACTTCAACATCTCCTGAAAGGTTTGGTAAAAGTAAGATATTTTTCTGTTTCATGCTTACTTTTCCTCATTGATAAAAGACACTGATCCAGTGCTTTACACTAGGGGTCACGGTCAGCTTGCAAGGTGTGCAAACCAAGTGATGAGCAGGCATCTGTACATTCACTAAATTAACAAACTATAAATGCAAGAGACTACCAAACCACAAGAAGCAGAGGAATGATGGGGTGCTATGGAGCAGAGAAGAAAGGCTGAAATGGCTGGAGTTAAGAACATCACAAAGCACAGCCTGGGAATGCAATCGAATTGCAGCTTGCAACTCTCCATTAGTCAGTAGCTGCACTTCATAATTGAATTAATGGCTCACACCAATAAAGACATTCTGTAAAACTCTGTAAAACTTTGCTTTTTCTCCAAGTTGGACTTCCATTTCTTCTAATGGCCTATCTAGTTACCGAATGACAGATTAGCCCATTTAAACTCAATTATACTTTTAATGAAATACTTAATCCTTTTATTTACTGCGTATGTCTTCAAATGCCATTTATCAATCCAGTACTGAGACAGATAATTTAAAAGTAGACGACTTAGCAAGTGGAACTATACTACAGCACAAAAGTAAGCCTGGATGAAGGCCATGTTCTTTTAACAAGACTCACGGTGAGGCCAGCAGTTTCACAACATGGGAGTTTTGAGTAAAAAAAAAGAAAAGGACCATAAAAAAGTATATCAGAGCACAAGAAGGAGTTAAGAAGTGCTCCTGGACAAGTGGGAAAAGGTTCAGGAAGCTGAGGTTACAGAGGAACATTCCCAAAAAGCTTAAAGGGAACTAATTCACGATGGCTTGAGGGTCAAGCAATGTGTCATAAGCAGGACCCATCACTGAAATTCAGCAAAGGGTGCAAAAATCAAAAGGGTCAAAATACATGCTTTATTAATGAGATAGTAGTCTAAACCTAATATATACAGTATACAATCCTACTTAAAAATGGAAAAAGTACAAATACAAAAAAGAACATATTTTAAGAATTTATGATTTTTTAACAATGAGAAGAATATTCCCTTTGTAATCTAGAACATAAGAAATAAAAAAAACTACTGCTGCCTCAAAATTAAAATATCCCTTGAGCAAATATAAGAGATTATCGGTATTAACCACTTAGCAGGCAGGAACTGGGGTTTATTAGCCCACATCAAACAAAAAGCAGTAGCTGGTTTTCATTTGTTTTAGCATATTTAGGATATTTGTTAAACAAAGTAACTTCAGCAGAAAATGAGACTGATGATTTTATCAGTTTATACTTCTATCTGAGACCTTCTGTCACTTTTTTCAAAATATGTTAGTTGGACAGAAGAATTCCCTGCTTTGATCACCGGCACTGGACAAATCCAATGTGGAGCCAGCGGGAGGGAAGGCTCACGTTTGCACAGAGGAGCCTTAAAATGTGTTAAGCGGGTGTGCAGCGGTGTGCTTACTATCAGTTACAATACAATAATTGTAGTAGGCGGCTGCTGTACCACAGCAGGATGTGATGTACCACACACCAGGTATCTTTGGGCAAATTTTAAATTAAAGTCCAAAAAAACAATTACAAAGTCAAATGAAGAATAAACCTTAACATAAAAGATGGATTGATGCTTCTTTACATAGAAATGAGTACCATTAAATACTCAATTGAAAGAAAAGAGATTATGGAATGCTGTACAGTTACAATACAAAATCAAAAGGGAAAAAATGTAAGCAGATTAAGAATTACTATACAGTAAATAAGAAAAATATATACATGAAATTAGCCTTCAATCTGCTGTCGTAGTTATAATAGCAGTATTGTCAGACAGTATGTATTGAAAACAGAAAAATTCTTACTTGTATATCCGACCAACATGCAAAGCATCACCACCGTCAGGAGCCACGAAAAACATGAATGCATCAATTGTATAATGTGAGAGTTTACGCTCCATCATTAAGAAAGCTGAGGTAAGATGGCTACAGTTAATGTAATGCATTTATAATGACAGTAAACTGTTAAATACGGCTTTGAATTCCAAGGTTAACACATTCAATTTGAAAAAAAAAACAAACAAAACTATCCTTATTGTTTGCCAAAGTTCTACAAAGATCCAGTTCACAATAAATCAAATAATCAATAAAAAAAGAGGAATTTAAAACTTAACCATTCGGAGGAAGTGAAAAAGGTATAGACATTTCCATTAGGATGGAACACAAATTTAAAAGACAATGAAACAAAACATGCCAAGAACTTTAGCTGAGTTAAGCACTGAATCTGTGATGTCTCAACCCCAAACTAAAGAAAACCAATTAAAAGGTCCTTTTGTGCAGCGGGACTTATTTATCCCAGCAGCCTAAAAGAACATGTCAACCAAACAATAAAAAAAAAAAACACAAAAAATAAACAGAATTTAAAGAAACAAAGAAAATAAATCTGCAAGGAAAACAAGTAGCCTATGGCTGCCACTTGTGAAGCACAGCATGCTACCGCACAAATGTAGGCTAGGGTTATTTAGGGGATCTTTTTACTTCCAGATGAAATCATTTATAATACTATGGGTATTTTTTAATTAAGTAAATATTAATTTAAAATGGAGACCCCTTCAAAAAAATTCATTACAAAAATTTCTTATAACACATTTTTAGCTTTGGTGACATTCTCTGTTGTCAACAGCTGTGTGAAGGTTGGTGCTGATTTAACGCTCAAATGTAGAGAGAAATGCAGATGAATATCGTGAAAACACAGAGTTTGGAGTTCTTAATTAGTTTGAAAAATGAGTTAACAAATAAACAAACATATTATCAGGCTTTTAGTTTTCCAGCAAGGAAGAAATTCACAGAGCTTTCCTTCCCTAAGCAGCACTCAGTTCTAAGTTTGAATGAAATTGAGACAGTTGTACTAAGTATTGCCTTATATTTGGTCATGACTCATGTATATATATATATATATATATATATATGTATATATATACAGTATATATATATATAGGCATATAAATATTAAACAAAATAAAGAAAGAAATAAAACTGTGTCAGATTAAAAAAAGAACTTAGTAAATGAATCTTTTGATTACAGAACCTCTGCATTAGTGTTTCCTTGAACTGTTTCTCCAAAAATTGCCTCTTTAACAAATATCGAATGAGGAAAAATAAACATGGAAATATCTCACTGTAGTAATGAGCAGACTTCAGCTAAAACACACTTTTGAGAGCCTTCACCAGACTTGACTTTTGCCATTATTTCTAGACAATATTAGTGTCAAACACTGCTGCAATGCGACTTATACAATTAGTGTTCATTTCCTTTATATACAAGGTTATGACCTGTGCTTTACGTTAAAACTACTGATGAGATTCTGCCAACAGCTGGTGGTGGGGGGGACGTTCAGCCAGTGCCACCATCACAGAAATTTTACAAAAGGCTGTCTTCCAGCACTCTCAATGTCCGCATTCCCCCCTCATCATTTTGATCACATTCACCTAAGGTTGTCTACTAACATCTGCATCCTGCCATTTAAGAACATTGTGAACATCTGAATAGAGCAGAACACAGAGTTAATGACTTGTCTGTTCTATTATGGTTTACCAGCACTAAAAGTGTGAGAGGATACATGCCATCTGTCTACATTTAGTATTAATGCTGCTGTCAATGATTTACCCAAGCCATGAAGATAACTCAAATAGCAAAAGGTCTTCTTCCATTTTCCTTGTGTTGCATGGAGGTATTACATATGATTACATACACAGGCAGGACTTCTTTAGAATCTCTTCGCCTTTTTTGGCCTCGCCTCCGAGCGGTTCTAGTTTGTTTCAATGCCTCTGTTGTCATGCTGATTTCTTGAGGGTTAACCAAAATGGTTAATACCCACTACCAGCTACGATTTACAAATTGCCAACGAAAACCCTGTTCACGTCAACTAGGTTGACTAGCAGGGGCAGGCCCCCTCAGTGCTGTTCTAGCCCATGCCCAACCCATCTAGCACTTGCTCTAGATTCACTGACCTTGGCAGACAGAATCCCTGCAGACTCCAGAATCTCTTGACTGCACGTCACCCAACGCTACAAGACAAATATCTGCCATGGAGAGCCCCAAATTTCTACTTTCATTTCTCTCAACTCTTACAACAGAACTGGACTGACTGATAAATCGAAATGGCACACTTATTCCCTCCTTCACAAATTATTTTATGATTAGTATACAGTGTACATAATACATATTGGACATAAATTATATTTACATATATACATGAACCATATATACACACATACAAATTTCAACATTTTTCTAAGTCAAATTTCATATCATATAAATACATACCTTAGTGTGAGCTTTAAAATCTATTGCCTCATAATTTGTTGTATTGAATGGTTTTCCTATTGCTTTAGTAAAATGACTTTTTGTCGGACACATCAACAAAATGTGTCCATCTTATTTGATTAGAATGGCTTACAATGCCTGATTTATATGCAGCTGTTTGCTGCCTTTCTTTTTTTTTTGATTTGGCAATGGGAAATCCAGTTTTCCAAGGTTTTCCACGTACTCTGCCACATGCGGATTTTTTTTGCTCTCTCGTAATCGAGATGATAAGACCCACCCATCACCTCTTAGGGTGGGCAGTAATTATTCATTAAAAAATGTCACTGTATCTAGACATCTTCCACCTTCTGCCTTCTGTCAACCTCTCGTTCCAGCTGGCAGACAGAAGACTGCTAAAACAGTCACTGATCTACGAGTTAACAACTAATTTTTATCAATGACAAATGAATAAAAAGTGCTTCAGTAAAAATTTGGCATCACTCTATTTGAGTTACTTCGGCTGGGGTGCATAAAAACAATATTTCTTGTAATTTTGGTCTCCTTTTCCATTTTCCCTGAGCTTCTTTCCTTCCTTCTGCTTTCTTTCAAAGATCATTCTGGTACCCCAAAACATTAATTAAAGCCAATATGGCCAGAAACTTTAGTCATGGTTTTATTTTTAATATACAGTCCTAAAAAGTTATTAACATCAGGACACACTGAATAATATAATTACCATCTCATTACTATCATACTGTATATGGAAAGGATAAGCAAATAAACTACTGATCAAGCTCCTGGTCTTCAGACACTGACAAAGGCACTTACAGTAACTGCTCACACTCAGGACTAAAGTCTCGCCTGCTTGGTCTAGTAAACTACTAGTATTTGAACTGTGTTGAAAATGACAAAAAACAATATTGCACTTCTACAGATCATAGCAGCAACCGTTCCTGAAGAGTAGACAGCTGAGCTACCTGGGTCAGGGTGGAATTTAGTTAAAGCGCAGTCACCTTTACCACCACAACCATGGAATATTCAAACCTGGGGCCAACGTCTGGTCACTTCTCTTAAAGTGTATGCATATCTGGACACACATTCCTTAAACAAATCCCTCAACTATAAGTTTGTTTTCCAAACTAATCACACTATTTTCCCAAAAATATTTCAATTTTTGCAATTTACTTTGCCACTGACTAACCACCAGTGAAAACCGTATTTAAAATTTTAATATACTGTACTGTTCAATAGCAGATCTTCTTTAAACTTATCATTTTTACTATTGAGGCTCCCCCTGACTATGAATTTTTTTATTTACTAATTTTTTTGCCAATCACCAATTCTTTTTCTGAAAATTAAAAATGGAAATGTTAAATTTTAAAAAACGGTGTCACAAATACAGTAGAATTCTGCAAGTGTTGTACTGACAGGTAGCCTCTTCTATTTTTTCCAGCCAGACTATTCACAATTCCAAATGAAATGTAGTCCATGTCCTTTTCTTTCTCATACCTTACCCTATTCCCTATCTACATTTCATAGCCTTCTTTTAAAGCTTCATCCCTTTAATGTTTTCTTCTTATCCCCCTCATGCGATAACAACAATATCACCCTTCCAATCGCAATGCAAACCTTATCAAGAACAAACGGAAGCTGAAAATGGGTGGGTCTCATTCCCATACCATTTCTGATTTCAGTTCCATAAGTTACTTTTTCAAGAATATGCCTACATCTGTATAACGTATATAACGTGTCAAAACGTGTATAACGTGCTGGGCTCAAAACACTCTAAATACAATATGATTTTTTGAAAATATTCTCCAAATTATTCGCATTTATTTTATTTGCACTGTATGGTACTGTGGCAGTCATCGACAACTTAAAACTATGCTACCACCTAGTGGTTACTAGATGAATAACAATCCAAGTTGAAGCATTTTCTCTTGAGGGACAGTTAAAGACTTCAGTCTGAATAGTTGGAAACAACACAAGGAAGATGGCAAAACACTCAAAGCAACTTTTCTTTAAGCTGGGCAGTGTTTAGCATTTTTCTGCTGAACTTTGTCATTGCAGCATTGACTTTTTATGTTTTTACCATAAATGGTGAGCAAGTGGTCAGTCAATACATTATGTTGTCTGAAGAGTACTTTATTGCACTTAAAATTTAGGATGATTAAAAACAACCTGAGAGTGCATAATTTTAAATTACCTGCTACTAAAAAAAACAAACAAGTTGATTTTTGAAATTCTGTTTTTGTTAATGGCCTTCATTTTACTAATAAAATGGTATAATGCACCTATGATGACATGACATTAATTAATTTATACCATAATTTGATGAAGTTTGGGGTGTGTGTTTTAATTAAAGCTATGTAATAAATAAGTAAAGCCAAATGTTATATTAATAGCACAGGCAAATATATTCCACACTCTTAAACCGACCAGCTGGACAGGCAGATGCACAGCGAGACAAACAGAGAGACAAAGGGAAAAGAGAAAGCGCCGCCATGAAATGAAGTCATTGGATTGAGATGTCCAAAATGCTAGAAAGAAACTATGTTGTCAAGGCAAGTATGGCAATGCTTTTGAGTGAGCCAGGTCCATCAGCTCACATCCTCCTCCGTCATTTTATTCCTTGGCAGCTGGCTAAATGCGTTGAAGGTGGGTTGCGTCAGTGAAGTGGTTTGGAGTGGTTGATATATAAAACAGGGTCCCACAGGAGCTCAGTGCTTCGCTAAAAAGTCCAAACATCTGGTGTTGGATTAATCAGAACTTGAAAAACATGCGTCCATACACGCTAAAAGATAGCGGCCCAAGCCTTTTTTTCATTTATTTATTTATTCATTTTCATTTATTTACTTATGTCCTCTAAGGAGTCTGAAGTGTAAATTGAGTGATGGCCACAGTTTATCACAAAATCCGCGGGGCAGACCTGTCATTAGTGAGTGTCTTCCTCAGCCGCACACCTCTGCGAATTGCCACGAGCATATCCCCACCGGGGACAGGTTCTTGCGATGGGGTTGGCCCGGGAGGTGGAATAAGTGGGTCTTCACTGTGCTCCTCTCCAGGGAGTGTTGGGAAAGGAAACTGGCCATCCCCAAGAGCTTGAGCACTGGCCACCAGCTCACCAATCTTCTCTACTAGCTTGTGGCGGTTGGCTGCAAGTGCCTGGTCTTCTTCAGAGGCCATGTGGAGAGGTGGTGGTGGCTGTGCATACACACTCATTTCCAAACCAGCACTAGAACCCCAGGCTGTATTGGGCAAACTGAGACGTTTCGGAGAAGCCTTGGCATAATCCAGAGCATTCGGAGAGGTATCATCTGAGTAGAAGACGCACTCCTCGCTCCCAACTCTCGCTGGAGGGCCTGTGTAGCCTGGTGAATCGGGCACAGTAGGAGTTTTCACAGGCACTATTGGTGGCCGAATGGGTATAGGCCCAGCATTTGACAAAGTACGCCTCACTGAAGGTTTGGTAGAAGGGGTGCGGCGGATGGTAGCCACACCTGGGGTCCCACCTCCCCCTCCTGCTCCAGGCTGACCCACTTGTGCTGCTGCTCCACTGGGCAGGCCGGCAGTGCTGGCTGGCCGCTTGGTTTGAATCATGCGTCGGTAGTTCTGCGCAATGTTGCTATTGCGTGGGATGGTGGAGGACTTGTCAAACTCACTTTGAACGTCCCCCTCTACTTCCCCATTCACTGAGTAGCAGTCATAATCTGACACTGCAGACAGAGGGAAACACAATGTCAGCATAAGCACAAGGAACAGGACTGAAAGGTTCTCCAGAGGAACCTCTTTCTTTACATTTATTTGTACCTCTTCTTCTATCTGCAAAGCAGCCTTTGAAATATAAACCCTCATCTTTTATTTAAGACATGCCTTTAGGCTCTGCTTCTGAATCTTAAAGGATAATTCTTAGCTCGATAATCTGAACTTTCATAGTTATAATTTGATCAAAAACAAACATAAAGATGGTGAAAATGTGATCTCTTGCAAGTTTTGTTACATCCTATGGAGAGTTGGTTGTTTTAGAATCTTGTAAGATATGCTGCAGGTTTTTGAAAGGAAGCATTTTAACTAGTACTGGTACAGCACTTCACAGCACAACCAGATATTAAACCAGATTTTAACTTTTTGGCATGTCATGTGCTTTGCTTTATACAGCATATCATGCTGAAATATGCTAAGCAGTTCATTTATAAAGAACAAAAAGTAACACAATTCCATCGTGTACACAAATTCTTCATTTGCTAGGACTTCTGACAGTGTACTTCCTGTGAGAAGATGGTGCAACTGCCTCTAAAAATGACATCTTCAGTGATGCTGTTTGCATATACAGTACATGTGTAAGTACTGGCAAACCCCTCATATTCCAACAGACACATCAAAAAAAACTGAACTGTTAAGCATACATGATTAATATTTTAAACTTTTGGCTCTAACCTCTCCAGCACTATATCACTATTCTAATTACCTTGAGATGGAATAGTATCCTCCGAGCAGGAGGGTGTTGTAGTCTGGGTGCTGTAGCCACTAGAGTATTGCAAGGAGTCGCGACTGCTTTTCTGGTGTTCCATGCTCAGCCCACGTGTAAGAACCATTGCAAGATCACTGGCTGCTGGCGAAACCTCTTCACCATGCTGGAAAACACATGACAAGAAAATGGTAAAATTATAATCTGCAACTTCAGATCAGTCAACTAAAGATTCTACTTTATATAGCACCTTTAATGGTCATCCTATACTGATTTTTTTCTTGTGTTAGATTGAATATCATCAAAGCACTTAAGATGAATATAACTCTGGTCAAGACTCCAGGACATCTCAGTGTTGTTGTGTCTCTGTAAATTTTGTTGACTTCTTCTTTGACCCAATGCTGACAGGAAGGGCAGTGACGGCCTGCAACCTTAACTTGATAGGAGGGTTAGAAATTTGCTGGATAAATTAATGGCTAATTCATGTTCCTTCAGCCAAACACTATAAAGCAGGAAGGTTAAGTGGCAAAGCAAGAAGTAATATTTCAACCTCCTAGTTTGTGGCTTCCACCTCTGTAGCCACCTAATTACACTCTCTTTCTAATAATGTAAAAGGATATTAGAAAGATCCTGTTACCGCTAAAGTGCAGAAATCAGTTATTCTACAGATTATCTAGGTAATGTGCAGATTAACTAGGGTGATCCGTTAAAGTGCCGAAAATTGTTTCATTTCTCAAATTACCTACGTAATCTGCAAATTACCTAGATAATCTGCACATTACCTACTAGGCACTTGTTAAAGTGAAAATAAGATCTTTGCTGGAACAACAGCAACGTTTCTGTACGCTTAAATTAACAATGTTATTTATTTATTTTTCGATATCTAAAGAATCAAGTCAATACAATCAAACAATCAACAAATGAGTTGATAGAATCAATCATCAATCAATTAAAAAACTATAATACAAAGAATCAAACGGTTTAAAATATTATTACAATTAAGGAAATGAATTTGCAAAACATATGAAAAAATTATGCTTACTTATTAGTGCAATCTAAAGATTGGTGACACTTTGAATTACATAGCAATTGGTCTTTGCGACAAGCACACCTATTTGTGGTACATTTAGATTTGCAGTCACATTTTCTGAAACCCTGCCCAGTACCAAGGGATTGTTTTATTGCTGTTTGACGTAAAGATATTTCTACAGCAGGGACATCTTCTTTCGTTAAAAATCTCTCTTTCCAAACACTGAATTCAGATTTTGCATACAATTGTTTTAAAATACCCGTTTCAGTAACAAGTTTATAAAAGCCATCCTCTGTTTTACTAAGAATCACAGCTAAAATCGAGCGGGCATCAGTTTTTGCTCTGTCTACTTCGGGAACTTTAATTCTCACAGTGACACCTTCATCGACATTTGGGTGCTTTGCATTAGAAACTGCTAACATTTTCTTTGCTTGCTTTTCTAAACCTTTCTTGGCTTCGTCACGCTGTATTTTCTGATCCATATTCTTTTTACAGATGTTGCACAATACATTCTTACCATACCCTTCCTCTTTAGGATCTATTTCACCACAAATTACGTGAACAAACATATCACACGATTTACACTTGTGAGCACCTGATGCTGCTTTTGAGCAAACAATACAGACCATGTCTTGTATAGTTCTCTTTACAGGCTCTGTACGAAACTGTGACGGCGATTCTGCTGAAGTTGAGGGTAACTCAGTGATGACTTCTTCAACATGCAGAGGTGATTCCTTGGAGGTGCAGGGTAACTGAATATTCTTCATAACTGTATCCTCAATCAATATACTATCGATAAATTCTTGTATTTCTATAGGTGATTCTGTAGAAGCAGGGGATAACAGAATGTCCTCTTGATAAGATTTGACTGTGATCCCATAATCACAGTCTCTTGTGAATCTTCTAATTTTTCAAGGTCTTCTTCAGTATTTATCGAATGTAATACACTTTGTGGTATAATAGAAGAAGACATTCCCACTTTTGCGGGACAACCGAACATGGCTTCGTATGGACTTCTTTTAATTGCAGAATGATAGCCACGATTCTTCATGAATTGTACAAATCGTACGCCCTCACTCCACTTGTTAGTTTGGTTATCAGCCATCCAAGTACAGTAGTGAGCATGTTTTCAATGTCTTGATTCGCTCGTTCTACACTTCCTTGACTTTGGCTGTGTCTAGGTTTGCCATTAACCATTTTGATTTCTGGCCACAACTGTGTTACACATTCTAAGATTTTATTACAAAATTTGCGTCCGTTATCAGAATGCAAAATACTTGGAGCGCCAAAAAGGAGAAAAACATCAAGCAAGTTATAGGCTACTTCATCCGCCCGTTTTGATGTGAGCGGCTTCAATACAACAAATTTTGTTAAGTGGTCTTGGTATACGAGAAGAAACTTAAACTTTCCATCTGGTTGAGATTGGTAATCGATGAGATCCACCTGGCATCTGCTATTGAAATGCGAAGAAATAATCGGCTTTACAACAATCCCTTTTTTCGCACTTTTTTGGTTTTGTTGACAAGGTTCGCATAAATCCAAAAACATTTTTATTTGGGCTTGGGTTATGTTTTTATAAAGTGTATTTAATTGCTTGATCATTCGGTCTCTTCCACTGTGGCCAATTGACAAATGAGTAGAATACAATATGTCAAACAATTCTTCGGCATGGACAAACTTTTTCACACTTTCTCACGCATCTGACAACGGCTCAATGACTTTTTCACAGCCTTGTACAGTCAACACATCATACCTTTGAATTATTCGATAAACTCGAGATGATTCTTTCTTCTTGGAAACTTTTATTCGCTTTACATCTTCAATTATGGAATCATACTTTCGTTTTGTCATTAAAACACTATTATATTTTGAATCTTCGCTAAAGAGGTTTGCGAAGAATCTTTTCTTCTTTTTACTCACCAATTTGGTGCTTGCTTGCATGCTAGGAGTTAAATTTATCAGCTTTAAAAAAAATCACGACACAAATTCACACGCTAACAGGCAGAAATGAATTTGAAAACAGAATTAGCTATGTTACACACTGGCAACCGACACAAATTATGAGAAATAAAAACAACCGGCGACAACAAGACACTGGCGAAACCAAACTAAAACTGGAGGGAGAGGGGGAAGGAGTAGGGAAAGGAAATGAGAGAAACAAACTTTTGAACTTTAACGATGTGCACATTACCTAGGTAAAATGCGGAAAACTCTTGATTCCGCACGTTAACGGAGCAAATCAGTTAATCTGCAGATTAGCTAGGTAATGTGCACATTAACGGCTTTCGAGCTTTAGCGGTAACATATACATTAATACAATTTAGAATAAATCACAGACTACTGTGCAAGAGTTCCCATGTTCATGGAGCACATGATTGGAATTATAGTTATGATCATTTTTATTGCGCTTCTTCATATCTTACAGACAGGTAAGCACAAGACAACTATCAAGATCAGGACATATTTGACCAAACTTTAACACATTTATTTACTACTGGAGCATAGACTTGCTCAGGGTCACAGTGAATCAAAGGCAGCTTTAACGTCCAATGTCCTAGCTACTGGTATATTTCTTATTTTGCAATACCAGGGGTCTGCAGGTGATCCTTGCCTAGGCATATTTTACTTGCCTTGCTTTTCCAGCAGCCACTTCAGAAGAAGTCATCCACCTGAAGCTAAGCAGTCTTGGATGTGGGACCAACCAGGAAAAGCTTGGGTTGCTGCTGGAAGAGGTGCTGGTGAGGCCAACAGGGAGGGCCTAAACTGTGGTCTGAAAGTGAACCCCAATGTACCAATGCAGTGATGGGGACACTGTGCTAGAAAAATGATGCCATCCTTCAGATGAAATGTAAAACTAAGGATTTGACTCCTTGCGGTCATTAAAGTTCCCCGGGCATCCTTTGTAAAGAGTTGGGTGTATCCCGTTGTCCAGGCTAAATTGTCCACCACAGCTTCATCGTTCTGGCCCCCTAATCATTCTCAGTCTCTGATTGGCTAACTATCTCTTACCCCTTCACCACCTCATAGCTAAAGTGTGGTGAGTGTACTGGTGCCAAATTGGCTGCCATCGCATTATCCATATGGATGCTGCACATTAGTGGTGGTTGAAGTGGCTCTCCATTCACTACGTAAAGTGCTTTAAGTAGTGAGAAAAGCTCTATATAAATGTAAAGAATTATTATTATTATTTATTATCAGGTACGTGTTTACTGTAACTGAAAGTTACTCTAGATTAATGAATAAAACATACTACAAAAATACCCAATATTCAAATGTTACCTAAACATGTCATTTAAATGGTCAATTAAATATTCCACTAAATTCTGTATGCATCATCCATTCTTGTATTTTCTATACTCGCTTCATCCATTAGAAGGTTAGAATATGCTGGGGCCTGACATAGTGTTTGAAGTAAGGTAAGAACCAACCAAGGTTCTTTCATTGCAGGACACATTCATTCACATTCTCCCAATTACTGCAACTTGCACATCATTTGTGTGTGATTGATGACCAGACTATCTGAAAACCCATGTGAACATGAGATAAATATGCAAAGCTTCTACAGACATTGACCAGGCCAGAAGCTGAATGTAGGCCACTGGCCCTCTGAGGTTAACACCACTAACAAATGCATTACCATGTCAGTGTGAGCCATGGTGTTACTGTGCCAACCACTTGTAAAACCTTTCCAAGAAAATGAAAATAACCTGGAAGGAGTGGGCTACAGTAAATGAATATTAAGTATCATGTCTATTCCTCTACACATATATTGCATGTATTCTGTAGGTAAGTTATATTAAATAGACTGAAAATAATCTATGATTAATGATGTTTAATAAATTCAGCATTACAAGTATTATGATATAAACCACTTAAAACAGGATTCATTACTAATAATTAAATAATTCATTTGCACTTAGGATTTATTAGCAATAATTAAATAATACATTTCCATTTTAGTACCTGGAAGAACTTTTTCAATTGTTTTTCCATCATTTATGATAGCAGGCCACTTTACCTTTGCAGCAATGGTGGCTGGAGTCATTCGGGGTCGCTGCGGGTCTTCTGGATGTAATGCAGCATATCCAGGCTGGGGAGGAGTTGTTTCAGGATCTCGTAGACGGTCCACAGGCTCCTTCTTTCGCTGCAATGTGTTGACTACTGGCTGGTCATAGGGACCAGGCTTGGACCAGTCCTGGAAAAGGGGATTATTGCTCACATATAATGGAAAAAAGTAACTCTGTAAACCAGGGAACATAGTTAGAAACCAACAGGTTGCAAAGCAATATCAGTTATTGCTATTTGTTTACGGAAAATGCTTGTATCATTTTCTAATCAAACATTCTGATGTTTTGATTATTACGCTATATCCATATAAGATTAATGATGAATTGGTCTATGTTACGGGTTTATAAAACACCAAAAATAAGAGTACAAATGACCCTAAGTCTAGTCAGTAACACTGATGATTCATGTGCATCTAATGCTATGGTGTTTTACGTATACAGTAAATCCAGTAAAATCTAATTATAAAGTATTAAGATAAAAATAAATAAAATGAACAGTAAATTTCTGCATGCATTGAATTGTCTGCATTCATTTTCTAACAAAACAAAATAATGCAAAAAATTACACAAAACATTAGTTAGCTGAGTTATACTATTTAGTGTTGCCTCATCCCAAAATTCCAATTGAGGAGACAGTAAAATGGCTATAGCCTGAAGGTTGTCTCATAAGCTGAACCATTTGCAAAAAGCCAATTTATGAGAAAACCTCCTTTATTCATATATTATATTTAACGTATCCACCATTGCATTATAATGCACAAGCAACAAAATTATATGCCAGCAATACATTTTTTTCTATGACTCAGTGCTTACCAGAAAAGTGGTATTTCAAAAAAATATTTCAACAGTTTAGTATCCCTTTAATCTTCCACTTCTTAAACCTGCTGTTTCCACCACAGTGTCACAGGGAGCTGAACACTCTGACAAAGGTGTCAGGTACAAGGCAGAAGGCAACCGTGTGTGAGATTCTGATCAATTTCCAAGGCACATTCCTGCATGTACCAACTTAATTTTATTTTTCCTGACCTGTACATTGTGCATTTTGTCACGATATGGAGCTGACTGAAGTTTCTAAGCTCTGTGCTAACCACTGTGCTACCATAAAATGGAGGAATATTTTGTACAAATTTAAATAAATAAAGTGAAAACTGACAATAAATAAAGAAAACTAACATGAAATGTGAGAGTAAATAAATGTGTCACAAAATGTTATTTTTGGTGCTTATTCATTTATTCAATTTTGTCCATAACATTCCTCCAAACACAACATGAAATAAGGCTTAAATTTAAAACTGTCACTTTCACTCGTCAGAGATGAGAGGGCGGGCTCTAGTGGGTGTTGTGTTTTAATTGGTGAATCGTCAGTACACTGGACTTAAACCTTCAGCCATCAAACACATACATTCCACATGCAAGTTCCTAATGATGAGTTTGGAGTTTATAGAATTAAAGTAGCTGCTTTGCACAGTAATTCTGGGCCACTTTTTCTTGCACTCGTAATGGAGATGCACAATAACAACTTTGGTCAAGCGCATGAGCCACAGGATTCACAAGTCAAGCCAAGTACGTACGTCCACTCTGCAGACGATTCACCAATCAAAAAACAGAACTTGTTAGAACCTGTTTATGGGAATGTTACGTTGCATTTATGGGAATCTTACAGACAAAATAAATAAATAAGCAACAAAAAGCATTCTGTGACACATTTATTTATTTATGTTCACATTTCAAGCTTTTTTTCTTTCTATATTGTTACTTTTTACAATACTTTTGTTGACTTGCGTATTTATTTCATTTTGTCGAAAATATTCCTCCATACCATACTGGACTGTTTTCATCCATCCATCCATCCAGTTTCCAACCCGCTGAATCTGAACACAGGGTCACGGGGGTCTGCTGGAGCCAATCCCAGCCAACACAGGGCACAAGGCAGGAACCAATCCTGGGCAGGGTGCCAACCCACCGCAAGACACACACAAACACACCCACACACCAAGCACACACTAGGGCCAATTTAGAATCGCCAATCCACCTAACCTGCATGTCTTTGGACTGCGGGAGGAAACCGGAGCACCCGGAGGAAACCCACGCAGACGCGGGGAGAACATGCAAACTCCACGCAGGGAGGACCCGGGAAGCGAACCCAGGTCCCCAGATCACCCAACTGCGAGGCAGCAGCGCTACCCACTGCGCCACCGTGCCGCCCCTGGACTGTTTTGTAAAATAAAAAATATTTGATAATTTATGTTCCTGCAATCAAGAATGCTAGAGAATGCACACTCAAAATTATCAAGATAAACAGAATGTTTTAATTTTTATGTCTGCTTAAAGTTTTTTTTCTCTTTATTACAATTTATGCTTTACATAACAGTTTACATATATGCCATGAAAATATTACAGATAATTACACAATGGGGGGGGGGGGATCTAAAACTTGAAGGTATAACCTGATGAACAGGCATGTTGGGCTCATCATTGCCCACATCTATACAGCGTATAGAGGTGACTAATAAGGCTCAGTTACTGTACATAGCACTATGATGTTGAGTGATGTTATTCTTGCAAAGTAAAACACACTTGTGAGGTTTCATCTAGAACACTGTGTGCAGTTCTGGCCTCCATTTTACAAAGTCCAGAAAAGCACTAACAGACTGATTGAGGATAGTGCAGTATGAGTTTTGAGGTAAAATTAGGGAGAGGATTCTTCTTAGATTGAGAACATGCAGATTAGGAGGTGACATGGGAGAAGTTCTTCAACAGAAAGACAGGAAACACAATTATGAACAAATCTGACATCAGCTTGAAAAAGTTTTGTTTCACAGGAAGAGCTACAAATAAGAGGAAGAATACCTCAATGTAGCAGCTATTGTACTCTGGGGAACCTAAAAATCTCAATTTGATAATGTATTGCAAAATTTAAATGGCTAGGGGTTAATCAGCTATGCTGGTTTGAATAACTTTTCTCGGTTTTCACATTCTTAATACCAGCATGTGCAACCCACCCTTATTTGGAATTATACAACTGACTGTCTAACCAAGATGAATCAATTCAATTTTTCCCCAATTGAAACTGTGTGTAAGGAGCACTCATGTATTCCTAACATACAGGGAATGTACTTCAGATGTTTCTGAATTCTGTATTTCTTTCAATTCATTAAATTGTTGGTGTCCACATTCAATCTGTGTGAGACAGGCCCGGGGACATGTGGAGTATCTGGTGTAAAGTCCTGAGATCGATCAGGCTGAGCAGACCTTATTTCCGCACTGCTTGCTTGGCAGACTGATGGCTAACGTTCTGTGTGAGCAACTTAGACAAGGACCATTTTTGTGTGTGCATTCATGCCTTCTGATGGACAGGCAGCCTGTGCAGGACTGCACTTGATGAAGTCTAGATAGAATTCAGCCCTTGGTGATCCCGTACTGGCAGAAATAAATTCAGAAAATGAATGAATGATGACCTGACCATAGGATATACTAATTCACTGATTTAAGTTAATCCTCCTGTCTTAGTGAATCTTCTACTGTTTATCTGCACAGTTCTTAATAGCGCACTGCCTGTCTGGAGGTTGGTTGTTCTCCCCATATCTGTGCAAGCTCTTCCCCAAGTTCTCTGAGTTTCCTCCCAAATCCTAAAGACAAACCTGTCAGATTGACTGCCATCTATAAACTGGTCCCATTGGTTATGCAGATTCAATAATAAATGGATGTTTCTCTGTATGGAATGCCATTATAGCAATCAAAACTTTAATTAGGCTAGTTTTGTATTCTTTCCGAAAGTATCCAAGGTCACCAACTATTTATTCTGTTCAATAACCTGAAGCACATGACACGGTAGCTCTTACTACTGTGGCTTGCATGGAAATACAGCATCTTTAAAGTTAAAAAGGACAGCATAAAAGTTACTAAGCTGTCTGTCTGATAGAGCTATTATTAAAGTGCTTTATTTTGCTAAAATTCTTAAAATGTTCAATTTTGTTCTATTTTCTTCATATGAGAAGCATATAAACATATATTCGAGCACTTGCTTCATTCCTATTAATTCAAATAAGGTGGTGGCTTTTTACAGCATGGCTACATGGAAAGTCAGATGGAGACTCTTTGTGTAGACATTAAGTCACTTCCTAGGATCAAACCAAAATGGCTAACACCATCCACTATAAGCTGGCAACCAAAGAAACATCTCTAGATGAACTAGAGAGTTTAAACTATGTCCTGATAAATATACAAGGATAAATCATAAAGTAAAGGCAATTTACTTTAAGGATAACCTCTGACGCAATTCAACACATTTACAGTGGCTTTTGGGTAGTTCAAACACACATAGTGCAGCACTCTGCCATTCGTTTAGTCAAAGCCAAGGTCATATGAACATGGATGCTCCTCTGCTTGATTGCACCAATGCTGAACAACACACCGTAGTGAGATTTCTTTGTGCAGAGGGAGTGAAGCCTGCTGAAATTCACCAAATGGTGTTGGCTTGTGCAGATCATTAAGCTGTTTGGGTACCCATCTTGTATAAACTTTATGGTAATCCGAGTCATCAAGCATGATGGCATGTACAGAATTAAGAGCTGATATCCAAATGTGTAGCAGTAGTGGACAACGTAATCTGTCAGATTTCTCTAATGAAGGCATCCACCATGTCGATGCGAGAGAGATGTTGATGGTGGACCAGATTGTGCTTCATCAGATACACTTGTTCTTTCTGTTTTAAACATTTGTACCCACTCATAAATGTTTCGTTGAGTTATGCGGTTTTCACTTTTGTACTGAGTCAACTTTGGTGAATTTCAGCAGGTTTCATTCCCTCTGCTTAAAGAAATCTCACTGCAGTGCGTTGTTCAACATTGGTGCAATCATGCAGAGGAGCATCTATGTTCATCTGACCTTGGCTTCAACAAGACTAATGGCAGAGCACTGTGCATATTTGACCTACCCATAAGCCATTGGGAATGTGTTGTATTGTGTCAGCTTCTATCTCTTGTGGTTACAGCATCATTTTTAAATTGCCTCTACTTTTCGACTAACCCTCTTATTTTTTCAAAACCTTTTCCCACTAATTGTCTAAAATTGGACCCTTCAGTCAATAATAATTGTTGATTTTAATAATGCATTTTTAATTATTGCTGCAAATGACTGCTGTGGCAGTTTTCACAAGGAGAAGGTGTGTGATATTAATATCTTGCATTACACAGTGCAAGTCAGAGCAATTTGGCTTAGGTCAAGTTAACAGTCACTGCCTGTAAAAGAAACCGAGGCAAAGAAGCAAATGAATGGATCAATGAGAGAAATCAACAAAACTAAAAGCAAACCAAAGCAAATTAAAATTAAACAAGAGTTAGTGCAAAGAAATACAGCAAACTGAACACAAAAAAGCAATGCAAATTAAAATGTGCAAATGAAAACAAACCTTCCAGCAAGGAACCCTGGATGAAGGTGTGTAAATGTCAGTTCCGAGGGGATGGTTATGGGATGGGGACGCAGGAAGAATGACAGAGAGAGGCCTGATGGAGCCAGTGAAAGACAGAACAGGGCGGAAGGTAGCGAAGGAAGAGCCACACTGCAGAATGGAAAGACAAATTAATGAGAGCAGGCATGACCTTAAGCATTCCCTACAAGTGAAACTCATACTGGAGCAAGGGGGGGCAGAGGGATGGGGTCTTCTCTGTCTTAGCTAATTTAGATCATCCAGTGATCCCAACCACAGTGTTTCAGAGCCCTTTTTGTTTTTCAGTGACCCAAGCTTTAAAATATGACAGAAAGCTTTTCTGACCTACACCTAGCTGGAAAACTCAACATTTATTTAATGAATATAATGGAGTCAACTCAAGTAAAGTCTATTTTGAAAGAGGAAACAATGACAAAATTTCTAAAAATATTACTAAAGCAGCAAAGGACATATTACAGCATAAAATCTACAATCTAGTTCTGATTTAAAGTGGTCATTGGTACCCCATAGATACATCCCAAATCAGCCATCTTCTGAGACAGTTCTGCATGTAAGGAAGCACTAGCCAAGCTTACTGTACATTCTTAATTCTATTCTTTGTGGAAAGCTACAAATGTGCATAATTTGTCTAAGTGACCATGATAAACAGTGACAAGGTTTTAGCTGAATGAATAGATACACATGTTGGCTCCATGCACATCATCAGAATTGAAGCATTTTACACCCAGAAGAGTTATGACAGCAAGGAATCCTTGCCGTGCAAGTTCACTTTAAAAATCTACATAAGGTACAGTAAATGCAATATACACACCTCAGAAATGCACAGACCACTGCAAATGCAAAGCAACACAAATTTATGCAACATACTGTATCCCAAACTGCCACACACAGAGGCTTAGTTGAGATTCTCCTTGGAAACATTTGCAATACCCACCCACACAAAAAGACAAGGTGAAGCACAAGAGTGAAAGAGGAAAGAAGAGAGTGAGCAAGTGTGCAAGAACCCTGATGGGATGGAAGGGGTGAGTGGGATAATAAACATTACTGTCAATAAAGAAAGAAACAGGTTTACTTCCTTTATGTAAATATTTCCTTGATTATTAGACTGGATTGAGCTGTTTTGAGAATGATTATAGCGCATGTTTATTTATTTTATAAGAAATACTGCATAAGATTCAAAGAAAATTCAGAAATGTATGATATTCATTCCTGCATTAAAGTTTGAAGTACAGTATACAAATAATACTGAAGTATATGAATATACTCTTTAATTATTCCCTGTAGTAGTGCTATTTCAAAGGAGCGGTCTCTAGAGTGGTAGAAGCCAACAATCCAAGTTGGACTAAAATTGGACATCGAAGAACTCGCAGATGCAGAAATCAGAGGTAGCATGTTACGGGCACCGACTTTGACAGCACTTGCTATGTAAAACTGATGCTGTAATGCTGTAGTGCTGCTCATTTTATGATGTGCTTTGTAATAGGAATGTAATTATATACAATTAACACAGAGCGGTTGATTATTCTATGATAGACTGCCGCTGTCTTTGGGGCTGGTTCCTGCTTTGTGCCTGATGCTGCTAGGGTTAGGCTTCAGTGCCTACAAACCAGAACTGGACCAAACAGTCTGAAAAATAGATAGATGGATGGCTGCTCGATTATGAAGCACTTCTAATTCGGTTTCATAGCTGTTCATCATTTTGTAAAGTGTTTTAAGAAAGCACTCTCTAAGGATACCATAGTGAATTAACACACTTCTGTCATGCATTTTAAAATAAGTGTTTCTCTGTATGCTACAGTTCAGTTGCTTACTTTGTGACGGTGCACTTTGTGAAATAATCATTGTATAAAAAGGACTGATTTATTCTTTGAACAACTTTACTTTGACTAGCAAATTGCACATCATATCATTTCTAAAATTGTCAAATAACATTTTAAGATTTTTCAGAATGTGTGATGACTTATAAAAAATACATTCATCACTTGTAAAACCCACTTATTTCAATACAGGGTCACTGGGATTTAAGAGAATAAACACCTTTGAGATATCTGTTAGGGCTTTCCATTATAAAAGTAATCTCATTATGGTCAAACAATAACAATCCAGTAATTACAGCTCCTGGACAATGGATTTAGAATCTTGGCTCTTTCACTGCCTTTCTGGGGTCTGCATATTTTGTCAGTAAGAACAAAAGAGGTCTGACAAACATGAAGAAACCATTCTAACCATCAAGCTCATTTGGTTAGTTGATAGCTAAGAAGTCGCAAAAGCTCATTCAGATACATTTTAAAAGTTGTCAGTATTTCTGCTGCAACTATTGTACATGACTTGGTAAGATTCCCCTAGCTCTTTGTGAGATTCTGTCTTCGATGAGCTTCCCCTTCATTTCCACCAGTGTCCTTGAATACACATCCCACTAACTGAAAGAAAGCTGCTGGACAAACTGCATCTCTGCCCTGCCTTATACCGCCTGTGCGGGTTAAGCTGAATAGTCACTGACCCGGTGTGAACCAATGTCGAGGTTTATGTCACAATGCCCTGTCATCAACTGACGCCCTGTATGCTGTTGGTTCCTCCTTTGCAGCTGATGCTGCTAGGACAGATCCTTCATTAACACTAAAATTAAATGTGGGTCCTGAAAAATTAATGCATTTTTTATTTATACATCTAAAATACATTTTCTGTTGTACATCAGGAATGCATTTATTTTGGCTGAATTAAATTTCCTTGACATTCAAGCAATTCCTTCAGCTTTCTTAACTCCTTAATCTTCACTATCAAAGCATGGTAATTTTTTTTCAAACAAAATTATATAAATAAAGTATATTTTCTCTGCCAAAGAAGCAACATGTAATAGCAAAGATCATAATACTATGTGCAAAAATAAATAAACTTTAGTGGTATCTTTGTTTTAATAAAGCATGAGTTGCTTTGTGTTTTTTATTATGAAGCCTACAATTCTGTTTACATCATACAACACAGTTCAGAAGTGATCTACTTTGGTTATTGGCATTTTTAAAAACCATAGAGTATATTCTGCTTTGTTTTAATATTGCCAAAACACATAATAAAGTTTTTCAAAGAGTCAGTAACCAGAATGTTTACGGTTTTAACTTCTGGAATTTTTAAAATGGATTTTGAGTGGTCCAGTATTTCAGTCTTTGAGCATAAGCAGTGCATACTTGTTGTTTTGTCGGAGCAAATTCAATGACTGACTCTTATCTTTTACAGATGCAGCAACTGTTGTGTAAAATCTATTACATCAGCTCCACAATGTAACTTTAGCACAAGGCACTCCTAACCTGTGCCAGTGCTAAAGTTTAGCAGAATTTGCACTCAGGATTCCTTTAATCGTTTACTTTTTTTGTGTTTCCTTTCAAGCAATTTATTGCGGAAGCCTGGAGTGAAATTAATAAATCATTGCTACTGTGATAACTGAGACACTTGGACAAAATATTTCCAGTTTCTGGAATGCCTTTGTTGTGCCGTTACTGTTACATTGTGCTTATCGAATGATTACAAATCATTATTATTCTGAAGTTTAAATTTTACTTATTGTGCATTAAAGACATCTTTTTGGATTCCATTTGCACTGCTGTCCTTGTTGAGATACAATTCCCTTTGCCAGGCATTTGTGTGTAAACTGTCATTTGATGCCATGGCAGCACCTTCTTTAAGGGTGAGCTTTGCGTTAGGAGCTTGTCCATATCTTGCTCATAGGGAAGGATAATTTTAGATCAGTTAAAACTTTTTTTGACCAAGAACTGTCTAGTGTGATTTGCCCTTTATGTCTACAGAAACAATTATTTAGTTTGTTACTTTTTGCCTGATTTAGACATTTGAGTATTTAGTGTCCCAAATAAAACCTCTTCAAGTTCCAATATAGAAAACTGTTAAATCAATACGTTTTTGTGGAGCAAACATTCAGAATTTAATAAGTTAAATTTATGTAATAGCGAAAGTGTAGGTTGAAAGTCAAAATTTGAAGTGATTCTATGTTCACTGAAACTTTACATTCCTAGACTAGCTGAGTAAAAGAGCAACATGTGGGCAATGGGTGTGTGACTAAAAGAGAGAGCTAGATAAGAGAGATAGAGAGAGTGAGAAAGAGTGAGAGATAGCGTGAGAGTAGGATAGCAAGAATCACCTTTTCTCCCCCCGACCAGGCCCCCGCAGTAGAAGTTGAACTAACCGAGGTCGGGGAGCTGCACTCGCTGACCGACTGACACGTCTCTGAGGCTTCAGAGGATGCTGAACTCGACGACTTCTTCACAGACAGGCAAGCAGAAAAGAAAAGGTTTGTCAGAATATGTAATAAAGCACAGACACAAGGAACGACAAGCCCATCACCACTACCAGATTCTCGTACACACATACACAGAGTACAAATGCACAAATACAAAAGAATAAACAAATCAATAAAATGAGTTAGATTACTCTGTTTTTACTTACCTGGCTGGTAATGTCAGATGGCATTGGGGAAGGAGGTTTGGAATATACTGCGGCATCCTGTGAGATGAAGCCAGAATCATGTGAAGACACGCTGCTCAGCCGCTGAGTTCCACCGGCAGGGGGCTGGGCCAGGCTGCGGTAGCGATAGGACGAACTGGGTGAGTGAGTCTGAGAGCCGCCAGATGAACGAGACGTACTACTGTGGGTGCTGTTTACACTGCTGGGGGTCGGGGGAGGCAGGGGAAGAGAGATTGGGGTTTGGGGAGAACAGAGGCAGTTTCAGAGTAAAGAGGACAGAGTTGAAATAAGAACACAGGAAAATGTGGAGGATAGTGTATGGAAAGAGACAGGTAGGCATAGAAGGGGGTGGGATGTGGGACCATCGGGAGTGCCGATTGAAAAAAATAGAAGAATGAATGTGTGTGTCAAGTCAGTGGAAAAGGATCATTGAGGGACCAGATGGGAGATGTAGACAAAATTTTAGGAAATGAGGGTGTATTAGGTAACACAGAGGGTGAATGTTTAGTGAAAGGTGGACAGAATGGGATAAAGGAGTGGGAGAGTGGGGGTGGGATTTGTTAGACAGGGGATGGGGAAAAAAGTACGGAAAAGACAAGTTGAGAAAAGGTGACCACAAGTAAACACGTCAGCAGGCAGGAAACATGCCGACACAGACCTCAGTGTCCAGACATGAGACAAACAGAGTGCATAAACTAGGAGCTCAGCATGTAACACAAGCAGCCCAATGCACTATGAGAACTTAACCTCCTATTTCCACAAACCTTAGTACCCAGAATCCAAAGCAAACAAATACAGAGTAACACAAAATGATTCAACCAGAACAAGAAATTGTTTCATATTAGAGCCAGCTTAGATAAAACACATGCTGCTAATTCACAGTTAAATAACTATAAGCACCATATCTGGGCTTTTGAGATCCAAGAAACAAGCGAAAATATGTGAGGCTGGGTAATGAGCAATGCACTATCCATTGAGCCGGAGTGATAAGAAGGAATTTAGTTATACAGCAATGTAGCAAATTGCAGCAGCCTGATACCTTTAAATCATTTTGTTTTTGTTTGACAGAAAGTACATTGCACCCAGATGTACATGTTTAAAGCTCACAAAACTAAAAGTCAAGAGGTCCTCTGCCATCCAGGCTTATTGCACATAAATTTAGTTTTTATCATAAGGCTACTGAATAGTCATACTAGTAACTGACCATGTATTTCTTGTATATTATCATATGATAATGTATTTAATATAGAATTCTGTATTCATTGCCCATAGTTAATACTTTACTATCATGACTAGTCTGTGGCTCTTGTCAATTAGTATTAGTCAATTACAGAGAAACTATGAATTAAAATGATGAGCTTTTTTACAAACCTCATTCACTGTATGACATTTTTATTAACTAATTATTACTATTTGCAATGTTTTTTGAATTTTTGAGAGACATGCAAATCTGGTTGTGACAGAAGAGACTCATATAATTCCCCCTTATCCAAACTGAAGTGAAGTAAGTTGGACAGCAGGCCAGTATGCTTGTCATTACACAGCCATCCTGCTTATGTGTAACTAGTCTACAATTCTTTACAGATATTATTAACCTCGGAAGAGGACGCTCACAACTTTGGCAAACTTTGCATTTCAAAAACATAAATGCATAATTTCTTATATACAAAAGCATGGCCACTTTCTACTTTCACAGTGATATGCACCATCTTGCAGTCTTAGGAATTCAAAATAAAGTGCCATAAGAATTCAAAAGAAACACAAACCAAGGGAGGAATTAATATAAAAAGTTTATCAATTCAAATGCAAGGGGAAAAGAAAGCTCTGTTGTTACACTAGACATAGTGAAACACAGGACCTTGTCCCCTGTCTCTCCAGTGTGGTGGCTTGCCTACTTTGTCACCATCATAATCTAAACCCAAAGTCAGTTTTTCTAATACATCTCTTGTTTGATACTTCTTTCAAAACCTGTCACAACAATACTTACCTGTCAATTGAGCTTTTTCCCCACTGGTACAGATCTTTAAAACACCATCAGAGATTTAATTTTTGGTCAGTTCTCTGAGTTACATTCAGGGTCACAGGAAAATCTAGAAATTCTCAGAGGTGCCTGTCACCCTAAGCAGTAACCTGTACTTAAAGGACTCTTTTACAATAGCTTATAGGGTAGCTGCCTTTGTTTCACCTAAACAGTTCTTTATACTTTCTCCATGGGGTCTGTCTGCTGACCACTAGCATTGGGAAAATGTTTCTGGCTTCATCACAACATCCCAAAGCTACTCTATCACTCTGGCACCTTGAAAAAAATTACATCTACCCACTTTCATATATATGCAAGCATGATGCCCTTCTGCCATCCTGACTATCCAGTAGTTGGAAGTCCTCTCCATTCTACCAATCGAGACTTATCTCTCTATTATAAAAAAAATATCTTGGAAGAGGATGATACGTGATTTTCTCGGAGACACTTTAACGTCCCACGAGACATGGCAGTGAGACAAAAAGACAGCTGCTGCACAGGCTTTTAAATGATCGACATGCAGCGCGACAAGCAGAACACGCAGCTTGGCAGCAGCTGATCTGACCACATCTCCTTAGCGTATGTTCAGCCCCCCCTTTCACAACACGAGCGTCAGAGATGCGAAGTGGCAGGCGCGCAAGCGCACTGCATGGGAAGGGGATGGGCGAGCGAAGCAAGCAGGCGGCACAGCCCCCTAGTCTGTCTAAATATAATGATGCCTACCAGTTATGTGCTAACATAATAATCATTAACAGTTGGAAAATCTGTTCAAATTAATATATAGGCGCTACAAGACAAAAAAGTATTAGATAAGTGTTTTTCAACCAGTATGCTGCTGCACAGTGGTGTGCTGTGAGATCTCCCCAGGTGTGCCATGGAAATAATAGTGTAGTAAACCTGGATCTGATACTAAGAGGGGCAGGCTCCTTGGGAGCTCAAGACCTGTCTGAGGAGGACAGGACTACCTGGAGCAGCTGGCATAAAAGCAGCTCTGTGATGAGTATGTTACAGACACACCACTTAGTGCACTTCCGACACATCTCCTGGCTGCTAGAGTAGGCATACAAGTTGTCTTGGGATGAAGTAGCTGGGAGATGCCAGCAAAGTGCATAATAAGTTCTGTGTCTCTGAATGCCGATTTCACAGCTGCCTTTTTACTGGACTCTACGGTAGTCCTGCACCGTTAGACAGTTGAGCACACGTATCAGGTATGATGTGTTTGTGATTAGTAAGAGAGGTATGTGCATTGGGATGTTTTTGGTTACAAAAAGTGTGCCACTATAGAAAGAAATGTTGGGAAACACTGTATTAAAGAAGATTTGTGCAATACCTCATACTACCTTACTTGTGAGTATAGTAGTGCACTATGATTATTCAATATAGTCACCAGCCAAATTAAATGTAGTCCCCTTTTCCTATAAGGAGGCCATTTAATACTTCAGGCAAATCTTCTAAAAGATTATTAAAATTATTCAACGGATAGTTTTACAGACAAGGTAGCTCATATATTTAATGGACAGAGAGTGGCCGAACATTAATATATGCTACATACGTTAAATGAATCGAGATCTTGTTATGGACTATTTAGCACTTATCCCTTTTCTTTAATATAGAATAAAGCATTGTACCATAGGTTATTAAGTACATTTTGAGGGAGAATGAGATACATTTTCTTGTTCTAAATTTAATGTAACTATTTCACAAAACATGAAGTGAGACTGCTGACTACTTTAAGTAAATTATTTCTTTATATATAAAAATGATACATAGGATAATAAAGAAAATAATGCAGAAAAACATCCAGACAGGGTGTTCTAAATGCCAATTACTGCGTGAAAACCTGTAGCCACAACAGAGAGATGGGAAGAGTAGCCAATGAGATTCCATGATTCTACATTCAGAAAAGCCCCCCTTTTCCTTAAGTGTTTTCTTAGGCTATGCATAGTTCTTCCCACCAGTAAAACACAACTCCATTATGCTTTTAATAAAACGTTCTTTTCAAAGGGGAAAACATTCTGGTCTCAAATTCTGCCAGTTCCTATAAAGAGAAAACACTTCAGCACTCACTGCTGGGATATTCCTATTCATTTCTAAAGTGGAACAGCGTTCAAATACTTCCTCCTCCCAGGAACTTAATGTGACTATACACCTTCACCAGTGTTTGAACATTAAGCAATGATAAAGGAGTTTTCCTTCTGGGATGGATCTGTACTCATAAACTTTTATGTGCCTTAGCCATTGTTCAATTGACTTATTTATCTTTAGGAGAGGCTATACTCGACTGTGGTGATCCTTCCTTACTCTACATGTGCAGAGATCTTGACATCCCTCTTCTTAGGTACGTAAGAGGCTGTTCCAATTGGGCCCTCAATAATTAGTTTAGGCCAGAAACACATGGGTTCGGAACACAATGAAAACATTGTATGATAAATAAGTTCATTCATACCTATACTGTATACACATATAATTTCCCATATGGAGTAAATACACATTCTACGTAATAGAAGTATCTAAACTGTATATATAAAAATGTTGCTATATTAGTTTATACTGATTTACCAAACACAGGTCCAACTCCTGAAATGGCAGAAACGATACGTTTTTCAATATAAATAGGGTTTTCTTTTTTCACTCACTGTGGTCTTACCTGCACATGCTGGATTTTCTGGATCCTGAGCTGCTAGGTGACGAAGGAGGTGTCTGGTAAGACCAGCTGTAGTCAGAGCCTTTCAGGTCCTTAATCACCTTAAGCAAAAGATCACATTTACCTTTAAATATATCTCTATTTGTTAAAATTAGATTTTCTTCCTTTATAAAATAATAAATGGTGATGACTGCTGTTAATGTTGCTGAGCTGACCGATAGTGCCATATGGGGTGTGTTCCTGCTTTGTGGCTCCCGTGACCCCGATATTCAGACTAAGGGAGTTCAGAAAATGGAAGGCTGACTCTCCACATTTCACTAGTACATTAGTTTGGCACTTTCTAACTTTCCAGTAGGTGACATTACAGGACACATTTAGTCGGACTGACCTAATGTTAAAAGTTGAAGAAGCTATTTCCTGCCTCATTTCACCAGATAAATTGAATGTTAAATGTTGATGAAGTGGCTTTTCTGACTCAAGCAGCAAAGAATTACTGCACCTGCATGATAATATTAAAACATTAATTAATGAAAAATCAGAAAATTAAAATGTAATAAAATCTTCAGAGAGACAGAGTAGGTTTTCATTAAAAAAAATCAAATATGCAAATGTATTTTTTGAATTGACCATACAATTGATTGATTATATAATTGTGCATTGTTACAGATGTAAAGAAAGAGATTTACTTTTTTTCACCATTTATTGATCAAAATGCTGTCCAACATAAAACAAATTTTTAATCCTGTTTTTGAAATTTGCACTTTTATTCTTTGTCCTACTATGGACTGGCACACTGTTCCAGGTTGGATCATCCTTTGCAGATAATGCTGCCAGGAACAGCTCTGGCCCTGGTAACCCTGTAATGGATTAATCACTTTCAAAATAGTAGGAAACGGGTATTTGTTTTTCAAATTACACTAGTCATCGTCTCCTCTCAGAATGCACAACTATAAACATCAGCAAAAATATATATAAAATCCATCCATCCATTATCCAACCCGCTATATCCTAACTACAAGGTCACGGGGGTCAGTCTGCTGGAGCAAATCCCAGCCAACACAGGGCGCAAGGCAGGAAACAAACCCCGGGCAGGGCGCCAGCCCACCGTAGGGCACACACACACACCCACACCCACACACCAAGCACACACTAGGGACAATTTGGAATCGCCAATGCACTTAACCAGCATGTCTTTGGACTGTGGGAGGAAACCAGATTACCCGGAGGAAACCCATGCAGACACGGGGAGAACATGCAAATTCCACGCAGGGAGGACCCGGGAAGCGAACCTGTATCTCCTAATTGCGAGGCAGCTGCGCTACCCACTGCACAACTGTGCCACCCCTACATTCATTTTTTACAATAAGTAGCATTACTCCTTTACAGGAGTAGTACTGTGATAACAGTAGACATCTTGGCTTAATCTTTATCAATGTGGAATCTCCATGCCCTCCCTGGTTTGAGTACTCCAGTTTCCTACCACACTTTAAAGTGCAGGCAGTCCCCGGGTTACGTACGAGATAGGGACTGTAGGTTTGTACTTAAGTTGAATTTGTATGTAAGTCGGAACAGGTACATTATTTTAATAAATGCTATTTTTGACCGACTGTGACGAAGTACTCTGCCAATGAATGATGGAGTTTCACCTCTCTCTGACTTTTTATTTCTACTTTATTTTCAGTGGTGATGGTTTTTCTCTTCTTTACTGTATCACCAGCACTTGCATCAGATTTGTGTTTCAGAGACATTCTTGAAGGGTGAAGACAAAAGGTTAAGATGAGCTCTCCTGCACAGCACTGTACACGCTATCACAGTAGTAAGGCACCAGTCATCAACACGTCTGATGTACTGACAAGAGACAACTTCCTCCTATGTACGTAAAAGTACAAGCAGTCTTGCTATTGAGAATGAATGGGGGCGGTGAGGGGCGGTTCATCACCAGCCCACCTCACAGTCACCTCCACTACAGTATGCTGTAGAACGAACACAGGTGCTGCCAAAGGTGAGTAGTGAATCGCCTAACCCCAATTCAACAGGCAGACATCCGAGGCACACTACAATGCCCCCCACCGCCCCGTTCAGCCACAGCCGGGTCACCACTTGCAGCATTACCAGCCGTGTGTGCTGGGCGAGCACTGAAACGCCCCCCTCCGCTCCATCTAGTCTGCGTCCAGTCAGGAGCAGCAGCTGTGGCGGCATAGTGGGTGGGCAGCGAACCTTCGTCCTGCACACGAGCGATAGCTGTGGCCCCGGTGACTATGGACCATGAGTCACTGCTTGCCGCTGGGAGCCGCCCGAGGGACACTACACTACGCGAGCAGCGAAATCGCCCACCTCCAGCCACCGCTTGCAGCATCCCCAGGCCGAAGATAACGGAACGGCAGTTACTGAGGCGCATGCGTCGCAGCTGCGTCCTCGTTCGTAAATTCATAGGTTGGGTGTCTGTAACCTGGGGACTACCTGTATGATGTTAGGATTATTGGTAACTTCAAACTGAAAATAACGAGTGTGCCATGTGATGACCTGACATCCCATTCAAGGATTGGTTTTACTCTTGCATATCCCCCCATGAGGCACTGAATCAGATAAAATGGGTTCAGCAGGTAAATGGATGTGCATTTTCAAAAAGTACAATAAACATTTAGAAAGACAGGTTTGCTGAATAAGGGAGAAGAAGTTAGTGAGAAATAGATTCCCTTTTTAATTTGACTTAGTCCACCTGACATCCATATGTTTAAAAACCATACGAAGTGAAATATCTGAACTCCTTTCAGTCTCTTACCTGCTCACTAGCCGGTGGCAGTTTGTGAGGGTCAGCAGTCAGCACAGTGAGGTCATCAATGATTGCCTGTAGGTGAGTAATTTCACCTAGCATGGCAATTTCACCATTCTGAGGAAAGAATAAATAATAGTTACAAATTTAAAATTCAAAACAGGCCACGCTCTTTCTGTTAGCACTGGATTAAGTATTATGCTGTTACAAAACCAAGAGCAAAACATGCCCTGAAAAGTTGGAAATGCAGAATTAGATGCAATCACATTTGCTTCTATCTGTTTAATCAAACTAAAATCTTACTTTCAATTACTTAAAATGCCACAATTAATATTATTATATTTTATTTTATAGACACAAGTCTACAATCAAGTATTATGTGTTCTTGATTATATGATTCACATATTGGAAATATGTGTGTGTGACATACTGAATATAACAATGCTAATAAGACAGTCTTTACTGATTGTGTCTCTATTGAAATTCACAAAATTATTTTGTAACCACAAAACTAGTTATTATCTTTATTTATCTTAGTTAGGATAGATAGATAGATAGATAGATAGATAGATAGATAGATAGATAGATAGATAGATAGATAGATAGATAGATAGATAGATAGATAGATAGATAGATAGATAGATAGATAGATAGATAGATAATAGCAGTTCGCTCTCATTTTATCGTCATTTATCTATAGATTGGTTGACAATCAGACATCTTGACCATTAAATAATATAAATAACACACTTGCATAATTAAAAATGGCATTATTATGGCACCAATCAGTATCATCATCCTCTCCCTTAGCCCTCTATCTCACCACAACTGGTTGCAGGAATCCGATGAAAGTGCAGAAGCGGGCTCTCTCTTCAACCAGTGCCCTCCGCACAGCCTGCTTCTCTGTTTCCTCCAGCAGCAGGTACATGTCATTGACATCCTGGAGGGCACTGTCCAGCTGGGGCTGCAAATCTCCCTTTCCTGTAAAAGGGGTAGGGGATAGGCAGAGAAGATTGGGGGGTTGGGGGGTGAGTGGGTAAGAAAGTTATGAAGAAGTGGGATGGAAAGAAAGAAAGAAAGAAAGAAAGAAAGAAAGAAAGAAAGAAAGAAAGAAAGAAAGAAAGAAAGAAAGAAAGAAAGAAGTTAGTTTGGCAGCCCTGCAGCAAGTTACTTTACTTGAACACTGAAAAAAACAAGAATGAAAACTACGAGATGGTTCAACGTTTCTACATTCAACTGAAAAGCTACTGTACATACAAGCAAGATAAACTGCAAGAAGTGTGGTGACACATGCAGGGTTAAGAGAAAAAAGCAAAAGGCCAACAAATGAAAAAGGATGGCGAAAAGGCAAAGAAACAGTGCAAAGATATTTACATGCTCTCATGCCACTATGCAGCACCTACTGTAAATAAAAAGTTATTTTGTTTATGATGCCATGCACTTTATAATGATACCGAGGAAAGAAAAAGAATTAAATAAAGACAAAGATGGGATTTTCTTCTGACTGCCCCAAAAATGTGTCTTTTTCACAATCCATGGGGAAAGAAATGAAGTCCGGTCTTTGTTGGGTTTTTTTTTGGGGGGGGGGGGGGAAGGGGGTTTGGAGGGGTTCCCACATTCAGTGCAGCAAAGCAGAGAAAGGATGAAGATGTAGACCTGAGGGGAACTGGTGTTTCATACTCACCCAGGAGTTCTAAATGAAGGAATTTGTGGGGAGAGACAGAGGGAAGAGGAGGGGAAGGGAGAGAAAGCAGAAACAGGAACTCAGTGTCAAAGTTAGTAAAGAAGGCCGCTGGCAGGAGATCATATGGCTTTATACCTGAGGATGAAAATTAGGTAAACCCTGAGGGGAAAATTAGAAGCATTTCAGTAAAATTCCAGCAGCCAGTCCAGAAAAACAGGACAACCAGCTCCAAAAGCAGAATTCAGGTAAGTATGTAAATGAGGTTATGTGGCCTTCCTGCAGTTTTGCCAATAACAGAGCAGTTGATAGATCAAAAGGCACACCCAACTGAAAATGGCATAAATGTACATGTACTTCTGTCAGTTTGCTTGGAAGGGTGTAACCATTACTTCTGGAAAGGTAAAAAAAAAACACCCTGGCATATCATCATCAATAGGAAGGAGGAGTCAGTTATCCATCAATTACCCAAATTAACATAAAGCATCACTAGGGTTATAGGGGTTCAGAGGCTATCCCAAAGCTATCCCAGAGGCATCAGGTACAAAACAGGAGAAAACCCTGGACACTTTGCAGTTCTATCACAAGGCTAACCCATACACATACACACACACATACACACACACACACAACCACACACACAGTGCCAATTTATTTAGCATGCACATGTTTGGGAAGTGGGGAGATAAGTGAGGCCCGCAAAGAAAAAATCATGGATGTGGACAGAATTCCAGTGAGTTGTTAACCAGGCTGAGATTTTGAACTCAGTTCTCTGAGAAACTCAGATTCGAACTAACAGTACTACATAACATGCACTAGTGTACCAGCTTCATCAATGGGATATACGACATAACTATATATAATTCTTTTAGACCACCCACTAGACCCCATGGGCTTCTGTGTGGCACACTATTCTCAAAGCATTGAACGGTACACAGATTCGATATAATGCTATTTACCTATTTCATTTTACACGGCAGAACCCCAAAGTCTAAAGTGTGTAGGGTCTCAGAAAATAAAATTTAGAAAATGTGAAGCTGTTAGAAATGACATATTATGGGTTTGTTAGAATGTACCGTACAGGTTTTGCAGGAAGTCAGGAAGTGTTTCACAGGCTGGGGGTCTGAGAGGCAGCAGTCTTTCTGGTTAGTGACTTTCATAGAAAACGAATAAATAAGAAATGTCAGGTATTACCTTGATCTTAGTGATACTGGAGAGTGTGACAGTGGGTAGCAGAAAGTGGAGAAGAGTGCTAATACTCTGATTCTGGTTTTATTAGAAAACAGCTTAACCGTTTGCCTTATGCACTCTTAGTTA
Source organism: Erpetoichthys calabaricus (assembly GCF_900747795.2). NCBI lineage: Eukaryota > Metazoa > Chordata > Cladistia > Polypteriformes > Polypteridae > Erpetoichthys > Erpetoichthys calabaricus. The sequence goes on from NC_041402.2 coordinate 68,131,725, forward strand.
ACTGGAACTGTAGACTGGTCTGTGGTAGGCTAATGAATTGGTTCATGGCACACAATTATTTCAATCCGTATGATAACGTAGCCATTTTACTGTTGCACAATCCAAATTTAAATGTGCATATTTAGTGAAAATGTACAGTTCTGTGTGATTCTGGTCAGAAATACAGGGATAAGATGAGCAACCTGTTAGCATTCTCCATAGCTAACTTTCTGTCTATTCAAAGGTACCAGACTTTACACTGCTGTGTTCAACAAACACTGGAGCACTGATGGGATCCCTAAGTTATCAAGGAGTATTTCACACATTGGAGATAGGGTCAGGGTGCCTTCTAAATACATATTTGTGTTTATATTGCTTTTTGTCCTGGCACTGTCCTTCGCATACATTTTTTTAAAGTAAAGTCATCATTCCACTTATGGCTTTTCACTCCACCTACATACATTTCATGGATGTTTTCCATTTCAGCCCTAATAAGATGTTGGGAGAGGCTCCAGCTTTACCTTCTATGACGATAAATTGGATTAAGTGGTTTTGAGAAGGTTCTTATATGTTATACAAATTCAGAAAACACAACCTCCTAAGTGGACACATGCCAGCACAATGAGGGGCATACCAAGTTATCCTAGACCTTGAGCTATTTACTTAAATTACGGCCACATCTTCAAAAGCCTTGAAAGATCTCTGAGCATAGGGCTGTTTTCCACTGTACGTTTAAGCATTGTCATCACCATTTAACTATACAGCAATTAAGCCATAACTTCACTACTTTGTTTAAGGGAATGATCTTACCTAATACAACTTGAAGTTTCAGACACTGTCAACCATGTTAGAATGTTAGGAGGAAAAGCTTTACATTGCAATGTAATGGCAATTATTAATTGTTCATGTCAAACTTGTAAATATTTTAGTAGTCAGTCAGACAGTCAGTGTCCAACCCGCTATATCCTAACACAGGGTCACGGGGATCTGCTGGAGCAAATCCCAGCGAACACAGGGCACAAGGCAGGAACAAACCCCGGGCAGGGTGCCAGTCCACCGCAGGGCACACACACACACACACACACACACACTAGGGACAATTTAGGATCGCTAATGCACATAACCTGCATGTCTTTGGACTGAAAAAGGAAGCACCTGGAGGAAACCCACACAGACACGGGGAGAACATGCAAACTCCACGCAGGGAGGACCCGGGAAGCGAACCTGGGTCTCCTTACTGTCAGGCAGCAGCACTACCACTGCGCCACTGTGCCACCTTATTTTAGTAGTACTATACATAACAAATGCTCAAGGCTTAGTGGAAGTCATAATCTCTCAGGTTAACCAGCCAAAGGAATAAAATACAGTATATTGAATTTATGAAGCTCACTGTCCTAGTTGTCTCATCTCATCTTCTCTACCACTTTTCCAGGTCAGCCCAGTCATCACTATCTCCAGCTACAGATTCCAACTCTTCCTAATGAATTCCCCAGTGTTCTGAAGCCAGCCAACAGATATAATCTCACTGATGTATCCTGGTCTACCACAGGGTCTCTGTCCAGTGGGGCATGCTCAGAGCAGCTCTAGGGGCAACCACCTAGGAGCATCATTATAACAGGCCCAAACCACCTCAACTGGCCTGTCTCGATCCGGAGGGGTAGTGACTCTACTCTGAGGCTCTCCTGAATCACTGAGCTTCACACCCGATCACAGAGTTTCACCTCAGTCATACTGAGAAGAAACCTCATTTCTGTTGTTTGAACTTGCAATCTCATTCTTTTGGTCATTACTTATTACTCATGGACATATGTGAGGAGAGGGATGTAGATCGACCAGTAAATTGAGAGCTTTGTCTTTAGACTTGGCTCCTACTTCACCACAAGGAAGGTCACAGTCAGTTGTAGCAAAGAGGAAAATATTATCTACATAAAGCAACAATGCTACCCTAGCCTCCACAACTGACATCCTAACATCCAAGGGTGTTTCTTGATATGCTGTCCACAAAAACCACAAATACTCTAGATGCGTTGAAAAGAAAACTGCTTAAAATTGTGCTTTGGTCTGCTTGGGGTCATTGGAATTATTGTGCAATTTAATTTTTGTTACGTCCATCAGATTCCTTCAGTTTTAAGTTAGGAGGTTCAACCTAGCTATACTTTAAAAACCTTTTAGGAAGTTTGAAGTAACCACACATCCATTTACAAAACTGTGTCAATAACAATGGCCTCCAGCCTATTTTATCTCATACCAAAATATATATTTATGTATTCTTAACCAGTAAGATAGTAAGCCAATGAAATACACAACTAATTGATAAATGCAAATTCTGCGTGCAGCAGAAAGCATCTCAGTTTCCATTAAAGACCACAGCCCAAACACTTTAAAGTTCGGAAATAACATACCACTTCCTTGGCTGCATAATAGTTTAATCATATGATTTATACTATATATAACATTACTTATGCATAAATCATAAATTGTTTTAGATAAGGGCTCCTTCCTGCATCATCCACAGCTTCAACTGCCATTTACCAAGCAGGTAAATGACACAGAAATTCAACTGCAGACCTTAACAAAGTGGAAGAGGGTAATGGCTGACAGTTAGTGATTTTTTTGTGAGGGGCTTAAAAGCTATTTACAAAAAAAATAAAATAAAATAAAATGACATTGCAAACATTAGGTGAAATGATATAAAGCACTTAAAGTAAAAGGCAAAGATGTCCCTGATGTCTGCTTTTATGCTAAATAAGATTTTCAACTTTTAAAAACATTAAAAACAAATGTATATAAAAATATTTTGGCTTATTTTTGTATTTCTTTCTGTTCAATTATAATTTGAAAAAGAAGAAAAAGATTTTCAATTGTTTATTGTTTCATTTTATTTACTTATCATCCAATGTTATTTGTCTAATTCTTCCCTGCTGGCTAGCTTATGAAATTGCATAGAGAATGGGGAAATGTTGCCTCCTGCTGGCCAATAACTAAAAGCTCACAGCACTTGATATTCCCAGGCAATCAGCCACCCAAGTACTATCTGGGTCCAATTCCCTTGCTTGGCTTCTGCAATCATACAACTGTGTATTCAGGAGACATGGCGTAAGCAGGAGATGCTGTTTTTCTGTTTATCAATATAAACCAAATACAACTGAGGCTAGAAACAGACAGATAAATGAATGATACCATCACATTGTACCATAGCATCATCAGAAATATGCACAATTCTAATATTTTGCTTTTTTTCTACATAATTATATATATTTAAATAAATTTCTATATAATATAGCACTTGACCTCCATTATAGGTAAAGTAGCAGGAGTGGCCTCTGTGTAAAGTTTTGAAAGATCCTCTCTCAATCCAAAGACTTGCTGCTAAGCCAACCGGTGACAGCAAACTGCCCTTATGTCAGTTAGTATGGACTTTTGCCTTGCGATGAATTGATATTCAGTCTCAGAAAGTGACCTGCCTTGTACCGATTGCAGCCATTATAGGCCCCCCACCTCTTCATGAACCCATACTATGAAAATCAGATTTCCATAGTATGCAACACTTAAAATATAATAATACACAACCTTATCTAGAAATGTTTTTACATAAGAATTTTTTTTTGTATATCAAATACACTCTTAATGATCATGTATATTTGATATATATATATTTTAGAAAACAGACAAATTAGCAGAGTGCAAAATTTAGACTTAATAAAACAGGTTAACAGTGTTGAAGGAAAAAAAGATGCAGAGCAGCTTAATCAGTTTTTACTGAGAGTTACAACATACTGCATTTTGGCACTGTGGCACATTCCATAACATAAATGGGAAGAACCATATGGACCCTCAGCAATTTTCTACACCTTGTACCTCTGTATAGAACATGAAGAAAAGCAGCAGAGTTTGTTCCCATCCTGGCCCATTGTTGTCTAGATAGGCCATGGCTCCAAAATCCTAAAATGATTTAAGAAGGCAAAGTGATGGAAGGGTTTTTCTATCCACATGTCTGGACCATTTGTCAGCTCATACTTTATTAGCATCCATCCATTTTCTGCTGTTTTTCCAGGTTTGTGTCACAGGGTCAGCAATCTAAACAAAGATGTCTCTTTTCCTACCATATTCTCCAAATCTCCTGGGTGGCTACTGAGGCCTTCCTTACACTAGCCGAGAGATATAATCTCTCCAGTGTGTCCAAGGTGGGCTCAAAGGTCTCCTCCTGGTAGAACATGCCCAAAGTACCTCTCAAGGAACACATCCACGAAGTATCCTAGTCAGATGTCTGAACCAAATCAAATTGGTTCCTTTCAATGCGGAGGAGCAACGGCCATTGCTTGCACTCCTCACCCTATCCCTAAGGCTGATTTTAGAAATTTACAACATTTTAATTTAAAATTTAGAAATTTATCACTTTTAAGGTCCTTGTTTAAATATAATGCTCTGTTCTTGCAATATTTTCCTTGAATGTCCTAAACTGAAGCATATTAGCTATTTTCTACACGTTGCAACTCCCTACAGAACATGGAGAATAGCAGTACAGCTTTGGTTCACACTGTGTCAAGGCACCTTAGCATTCCGGTATGTTTCTTTTTCAAATATATTTTGAGTCTTCAGATTTAATCAGTGTGATTTGTCTTCAGACACCACATAAGTGCTTTTAGATAAAGTATAGTGGCTTTCATTGACGAAACTACGGGGTCTCCATACATGTGAAACTAATTTTAAAGTACCCATGATCAGATTTGATTTCACTTTGAACAGTTTACCCAATATGGAGATTTAATGTTTGCCACTCAACACTTCTTAAATTTCATAATTTGTTAAATAAATGTCTAATCTTAAGATAAACAGCCCCTTACCAAGATACATTCACTTTTATGTGATTATCATTGTAATTTTCGAGCATCACTCACATGCAAAAATCTCTCCAGCCATACTGGGAAAGCCCTGACCAGTATCACTTTCTTTATTCACCACCTTTCAATATACAAGGTAAAAATTAAAATATTTATAGTTTGCTTTACCTGTGACTGATGTTCAAGTATTGGACAGACTATTTACATCCCTTTTACCAAGTAAATATTACACTTACAAAATTCAAAAACACCTCTGCGACCTCTGTGGTCCCTGAAGGAAGTGACTGCTTTTCCAATCTGATGAGAGACACTTGCAATACACAGACATAAATAATTGCACTTCACGGAAGGCAGAACACTTTTATGTCACTTGGGCTACATTTTAATTAACATCAGTCATGGGATTGTTATTTCTGGAGTGGAACAAAATATTATTTTTCATAGGTGTCATAGTGTTTTAAGATTGTCTATGCTTCAGAATACTTCAAAAGGACAAGGGCTGAATTAAAAATGCATTACTTCTTGAGGTTCCCAGAACTTCCTACCTTTCTTGGCTTTTTTTTGCAGCTTCAAAGTATCTGAAGATTTCTTCTTGATCTCATGACGTGCTCGTTTATACTCTGAGACACAAAAAGAAATGAAAACCATTTAAAACACTTTGCTTTGCTGGGTTTTACCAAAAAAACACACACTCCAAAGCTTCTGATGTATAGGACTAAAGAAGTGCAAAATATAAATAAGGGAATAATTAGACCAGAGATTGAACAGCATAAATATTCTTAATTATTACAAAGCATATTATAACATAAGCATAAGATTACCAGGGGTACCACAGTTCTATTACTATCTGGTATAGGAATGGCAACATCTCGGACCACGCGGCGCAGTAGCAGATGGAAGGGTCTCCTCTACTATTCAGAACATTTGCCACAAGGATGACAAACCTTGGACTGTTTGCCCTCTTCTGCTTGTCAAAAGGCATGGCGGTATCCGAACCAGTTCTGCAGGACTTTGTAGCACCTTATACTCACAGGCCTGTCATGACTTCAACACACTGGTGCCCTCATCCACCCACCCCTAACTTAATAAATGTGGAAAATAATGTCCTATTGCACTTCCTGCTTTATTGTACTGCCTATTTTACAGCACTAGTCACTTTATTTGCCGCTCAAGTCTATGTACTTACATACATCTACAGAACATTTATGTGGTCTGTTTAACATGGAACTCAAGTTGTACACTTGTTGAGTATTATTTAGTGTATTATAATGCACCTCTCTAACGGCACAGCGCATAGTCTTGTGTAAAGTGCTGTATTGGTTTTATACTTTTTATAACTGCACTTACCCTTTTTAAGTCTCAAGTACAAACATAATGCCTTGTATATATCACTAAGGTCCAGAAAAAGTTTTTTTCATTCCACTGTATACGTGCATACAGAAAGACTAACAAAAAAGTTTACTTGAAGAGAAGCAGAGAAATAAACTATACAGGATCATGTCTCCCTTCAAACAGACATGTCATGTGCACTCCATCAAGTCGCTACTTTAATTCTTAGTGCAAAAATGCAGAAAACTCACTTATGCAGCTCCAATTCAAAAAATATTTGTATTGGATTAGAAAACATGTAATGTGAATCAATAATGAAAAGCAATCATGCGCAGAGAGGTTTTGGAAATTTGTTTCCATCAACATGCAGGTGACAGCTTTGACAAAGCCTAGTAATCACAAAACTGGCTACAGGTGACAAATGTGAAGTACAGTGGACAGATTTCACTAAATGTGACAGGAGAGGACAGCGCACAGAATGAGCAGGTTATAGAGTCTGAGATGAAATGTGAGGAAACGGAGCACAAAAATACAATTTTCTGCTTTTTGGCAGAGAGTCATTTTATTAAAAGGGAACAGGTCATGAGATCAGGCATGATCTATAAATTGCTTTTATTCATTTTCTCAATAAAGAAACATGCATCTTGTCAGAAAGTGTATAAAATTGTACAAGTCCAGGGTAGGCCGATTCTAAACACATGTGACACTATGAATACGACTCACATCAAAATCGAGGGTTACTTAAGAAGGAAAATCCAAAATGTGTAGTTCACACCTGAAAGGATTTTACTTACAATTTTATAAAACAAATAAATCTAACTTAAGTGTCCACACAATTGAAAAAGAGAGAGTATCCTAAATATTAGAGTAAGGTGCCAACAAGGCAACAGCCTTCATTCATCCTTGTGTGAATAATGTAAAGACCGATTGAAATTCGTTATGGTTTTGGAGTAAATAGACAAAATTTATATTGGGGCCTGGTTTCAGCTTTGGATAATAATCATGTAAACAGTTAGCCATGGTGACACAGTTGTGCTGCCAACGTAGAGATAGATCCATTGCTGTACCCAGAAGCTGTCCTTGTGGACTTTGCACGTTATCTTCATGCCTGTGTGGGCTTTCACCATGTGGGGTTTCTTCTAAAAACTCCAAAAGACGTGTGGGTTAAGTTAACTGGTGATTTGAATTTTATGCTTGTGGGTGAATGTATGAGTGAGCTTACAATAGACTGGTGTCCTGCCTTGTAGTCAATGCTCCAGACCCCATGACCCTGAATAGGGTTAGGAAAGTATGACAATGTCATGTTATTTTTAAATTCCACAAATAATTTCAGTTTTAACTGTAGGTGAATGTTTGTATTCAGATACATTCCAAAACTTATGTGAGTATCATCACATGGAAAAAAGCAAAACATCAGTGTGACTGATCACTCCAGTGACTGTCAAAATCCAAATAAAAGTTAAAAAACAAGTCTTAATGTAAAAACAATTTGTAGAAGAACAAAAAAAAAAATCAAGCCATAAATAGGCATCATACACACATTTTTACAGTAATATTTTCAAGTTTTTTCATTAATCTTTTATCAATCATTACTGTTTCTACAGATTAATCTGCATAAATATTAATTGAAAGAGATTAAAATAGGTAAGACACATTATTCTAGACAGGTAGCGATGCTGGTAACTTCTTATGACAAGTGATAACATTTCTGTGCATTGAATCTGTAGAACAAACAGGCTCTGGTCAGCCACCAACAAATGAATGCTCGTCTCTGAAGGATGGCTGGATTTACTGTCAAATGTGAATAGCTGAACTCATGGCAAAGGCCACACACATACGAATGAGATGAATCACCTTTCGCATGGTCCTTGTCAAGTTGGGTGGCAGTTTTCTTCCAGTCTTCTATGCGGTCCTGAAGAGGAGTGATGAGGCTTTCCATCAGGGCGCTGTTTACATGCGGGAAGAAAAAGAAGAAAACTTTGTAATAGATAATTTAATTTGTTTAATACCAGATTCAGTAAACCTCGTGGTAATATGAATTATAATGTGAAAAAAAAATTAAAATGCATGGCACAAGAAGCAAAATACATATATAGCGATACAAATCTGTATTTTGTTGGATTTATGAGGTTTCATAGTTTCCATGGGAAAGAGAAAAGATAACTTTGTATTACAGAAATGCCCCCAGATCAAGAAATAAACAATCTACAAGTGTTGAGCGCATTATCAATATTTAAATGTAACTATAAATCATAAATTAAATATTTACCTTATGTTAAATTTGTAAACAAAGAAAAAAATCAATTTAGATTACTAAGGTGTTCCTTCCCATAGTGATAAAGACAAATGTTTGATGAGGATATAACGTGAAAATTAGCCTTCAGTCCATCACATGAAAAAGAATAAAGCTTTGATAACCATATGATTTTTTACATTTTCAGATTAATTATTAATATTAGATTTTCAATTTCTCTATCAACAGCAACTTTCCTTATGAAAGGTTTGCTTGAACTAAAAATGAATGATGTTTGGATTTCGTAACCACAAAAGTACAAACTAAACCTGAGTACGTGAAACTAAGAATTAGCTTCTACGTGTGTGTGTGTGAGTGTGATGATCGCTCACTTTCTAATGTGTGTACAACACTGAGAATTTACTGTTCGTCTTCTGGTAATTTGCTCTCTTGTTCTTAACTTTACAAAGGAGACCGTGCAAGGAAGTATCTGCTAATCATTTTGCTGAAGACTGGTGCTCACTTTTGACAAGACAAGACACATTATCCAGCAGAACAAAGTAAGTGTTGACTTTCTAAAACAATTGATGAGAAGCAGAGGGACAATATTGGGAAATCAGCATCAGGTCACATTTTAGATAACAATCCCAGGTTGCCTAGGGTGCAGTGGCATTCATAGGACTTGGTTTGGTTGCCACACTTGACATTTTCTTGTGGACCTGGCATATTTGCCTCCTATTTTGTAGTTTATTTCCTTCTACATCTCAACAACTTGCAAGTTAGGCAAAATGATTCCTCTTCTGTATCTCGGTATGAATGAGCATGGGTGCATTCTTCAGTCTGCTCTACAATTAATCAAGTGTTGATTTGGTGCCTGTCATGTACCTAATGCTGATTGATATTAGAGTGAGAACATGACTGAGTACCAGCTAATCTTCTTGCTTCTAACTTTCCGTGGCACTTGTGGCATTGCTTACCTGTATGCATCTAAATTGTGTTTTGTACAGTTTGAACACTGCATGCATGCGCAAAAGGCAAATAATTTATCAGTCACTACAGTTTTGTGATAAATCCAGTAGCTCATGGTGTTACCATCCCTTTGAGGATTTTTTCCATTGATGCTCTCACGCTAGGCGTAGGGGCTTGTCTCCATCATAAGTGTTTTCATTGTGTTGTGGAAAAATATACTTTTGAAATGTGAAACCGGTAGTATAGAAAGGGTTCATTTTTATTTAATAAGGCCATTTTTAAATGAAAATGTATATCTCTGCATATCTCTGCATATACATGGCTATAAAGTTCAATTTAAATAATTTGCAAAAAATATTAAAATTAGTGGACAATAAAACTACTGTGAAATTAATTAAAACAGTGATGAGTATTGTCCATGGGTGCTTAAAATATACAGTACTGTATATGAATGACCAGAATCACCTTTCAAGCTACGTACATTCATTTATCTGTTTTCACAATTATGGTATACCCACAGTGAACCCATCATTGTCTTGTGCCATTGCTGCATTGATCTAGGATTTCATGACTATTAACTATTAATAACATAGATATTCCTTTTACACAGGGTTGTGGTTTAGTCTTGACTCAAACAGTATAGCATTAAGTTTATTTAATTAAAAAGCATTTCTCTAAGTAAGCTAAGAATTATTATGAAAGGTTAATAATAATGACACAATCATCCCGTCAGCATAACAAAAGGTTTATTCTGCCGCTCCTCTAAAATTGTCAGCTGCTTGCATGACCAGCAGAAACCCAAAATGACAGCATAACTTATTTCTGACAATCTCAAGTTTGGCAGCTAAAAACAAACTGATAGTGGAAAAGGATGTACACCTTCGATCTTATCAGATTTATCGGACAGGAACTGGGGTGGGCTTGCATGTCTTGTCTTAAAATAAATGTGTTTCTTCACTTAAAAAATATTTATTTAGAAGATAATGTTATAAATTTTATTTTCTGCCCTTTCATTCTACCCCCAAACATATGACTATTATCAACATATTTAATTTGCTCTTTCTTGTCTATGTATTATTTATTTAACTTATGTCACTAAAGGATTAAAATAAAGGCATTTCATAAAGATTATAAAAAGAAACTTCAAAACTGTAATACTGGCATCAAAGGAATACTTTATTAAACTAGAAGATTAGGGTCAATCAAAATAAAATGTGTTAGATGAGAGCCCCATCCAATCACCATGGAGGTTCAAAAAAATCAGAAAACGAGAACAACGAGCTAGCAAAGACAACAAATAAAACAGCCCGAAAAATCTGCAGAGCCTCATCTTGAAATGGTTCAAAGAACGCATCCATTTCACCAGTCATGGCACACTCTTCAGACACCCAAAAAAGGTGCTGCTCCATGGGCACAATTAGCAAAGATGGTTCTCGAGAGGGGCAGAAACCATGCAATCCACATTATCAAAGTTAGTCAAATTAAAAACACCAATATATTTATCATGTTTTGGACTTCATTTCTTAGTAGGTATTTCACTAGTTTACACCATAAATAGTAGAAACCCCACTGTTAAATGAGAACATTGACTATTTTTGCCAGGCTGCATAAGAAAAAGAATGCCTAATTGCTTAGGTCTGGGTCTTGTCATAAAAAAGTGATGTGGATTGACTATTTATATTTAGTTTCAGGATTAACATAAATACAACAATGTTTAATTTTATATAGCATCTTTTTACAGAACCTGTGGACCTGGGTTCGCCTGCGTGGAGTTTGCATGTTCTCCCCGTGTCTGCGTGGGTTTCCTCTGGGTACTCCGGTTTCCTCCCACAGTCCAAAGACATGCAGGTTAGGTGCATTGGCGATTCTAAATTGTCCCTAGTGTGTGCTTGGTGTGTGGGTGTGTTGGTGTGTGCCCTGCGGTGGGCTGGTGCCCTGCCCAGGGTTTGTTTCCTGCCTTGCACCCTGTGTTGGCTGGGATTGGCTCCAGCAGACCCCCGTGACCCTGTAGTTAGGATATAGCGGGTTGGATAATGGATGGATCTTTTGATAGTAAACACCATCTTAAAGTGTTTTATAGGTGCATAGCTACTGTACAATCTTTTTTACATTACATTATAATTGGAACATAAGCAGGGTGAGTGCCTTGCTCAGAGTAATGCAGCAAGTGAGTACTTAGGGGCTGGACCTTCATCTTTATGGTCGGAAGTTCTAAGGTCTTAGTCATTATAACATACTGTCTGCTCAACAGCTGATTCACTCTTCCATCCATTGCCTAACCCAAGAGCCAGTTAAGGGTCATGGGGAGTCAGTGCCAATTCCAGCTTAAAAAAGGTAGAAAACAATCCTAGATGAGGGCCATTCTTTCACAGTGCACATATCCATGTGCATTCATATTGAAACATTTTGGAAATAACATGTTCTGCATGTCTATAGGATGTTTAATAAATGCCCACACGGACATGTTCAGAATGTGCAAACTCTACACAGTCAGCAGTCAGGCTGAGATTCAAACAAAGAAATTGAGCTGAGAGGCAACACTGCTAACCACTGCACTATAGTGTCCTAATACGCCATACAGTATTTCAACCCATTCAACCTATTAATACAATTTAAAATTGAATTCATTCATTTAATTTGTAAAACTAATTTGAAAGAAATGTGTTATTTAGAGGGGGGCATTTGACATGCACAAGTAAGAGCAAAAAAGCACAATCAAGCTAAATATTCAGGTTAATGCAAGTATAATAAAGACATGTGTGCAATTACATTGAGATGCTACAAACAAATGAAAATAATGGAGAAATACACATCAAGAAAGAAAATAAGATTATTACACTGAGAGTTTTGCATATGCAGTCCTCTAAATGTACATGGTAGCGCTAAGGGTCAGTTTGTTGACACTACGTTGTGGTGGCTGCACATATATACTGTCGATTTTACCAGGTGGCACAAAAACCTGCTGCATTTAAGAGCATATAACCTGTACTTTCTGTGACATTCAGCTAATGTGGCACTGGATTACACATACTAGACTAAAGGCCAAAAGGTGCCCTCAGTTACATCAAAGCTATGCTGTTCTTGTCAAGTAAAGCCCAAATTCTCTATCATCATATCTAGTTCTACTGTACAGTGTCCCTTAATGACTTCCATAACTCTAGTAGTCATAAGTCACATCAAAGTGGGTAAAAAAGAAATGTCTGGGGAGTGTTAACAGTTTAGCTTATGCTTCTGGTGCCAGAGTATGAATTGTCAAGTTTTTGAACGTATATTTCTGTTTTAACTTTTCAGATTCTCACTTTTTACCAATAAATATTAACACTGCAAATGCCCTTCACCAATTTAAGGACCATCCTTCTGGATGCCAGTTTGTTTCTGTTGTGCTGTTCTGGGTTTATAGCCAATCGCTGATGGACTCTGCTTCGTTTATGCCACCAGCTGACACATAGCCTATCACTTTAATAAATCCTGGGGATTATTTATAGCGGCTAGCCGGCTGTGCAATATGGAGTGCTTAACCTTAGGATGACGCCTAATAGGTAATCAGGTTTGTAAGTCGAATCGTTTAGGGCAAATGTACTCCTAGATGCAAACATAACTACTGAGATACCACTGCATGGTGACTTCAGACTTACCAAATTTACATTTATTGTTACATGCTCGAAGTATAATTAAATGCTCACTTATATAACTCATTAGAACAGTGACAGTGATTTAATACTAGCATATTAAGAAAAATCATACACAGAATGCAACATATATGTGTGTGTGTATATATATGCAAGGTTCCGGCACCAGGCCCTTTGTTGACGTCACTTCCGGTCCAGATGACATAACTTCTGATTCCGGCCCTTTTGATGATGTCACTTCCTATACGGGCCTTTAAAGCCTCTATCTTTGTCTCTTGTGATCAGGTCTGTTTTGGACTCTGTTCTATGCACATCGTGCTACTTATTTCGACTTTTGCAGCCAGGAACAACAATATACGGGTGGCTGCCCCAAATCTTTATGATGTCTTGGACTCTTTCTTGCACTATATATATATATATAAAATAATAGACAGATGTATATATATATATATATATATATATATATATATATATATATATATATATATATATATATATATAAAATAATAGAGAGATATATACATATATATATACACACATGCACACATACTACAATTAACAATATTATTCTGATCATTAGAAGTGGAGGTTTTCCTGGAAATTCACTATTTTTTCCATTACATTCTATGTGTTATAATACTAAAGTACATATACAGTATAGTATCGAGCAAACAGGCGCCGCCGAGAGTGGCAGCCTTTTCAGCTACCACTCCAACCAGCATAGGAGAGACATCCCCACCCACAATTACAACAGCGCAGGTGAGCAGAGAACTGAGGAGACTTTGTGCCAGCAAAGCAGCGAGTCCAGATGGAGTATCGCCACGACTGCTGAAGGTCTGTGCATCAGAGCTGGGGGGTCCTCTACAGTGCATCTTCAACCTGAGCCTGGAACAGGGGAGAGTCCCGAGGGCTTTGGAAAACATCTTGCATCACCCCAGTCCCAAAGGTATCACATTCTAGTGAGCTGAATGACTTCCGGCCTGTTGCTCTGACATTACATGTGATGAAGACCATGGAGAGGCTGCTGCTTCACCACCTGAGGCCACAGGTTCAACACGCCCTTGATCCTCTGCAGTTTACATATCAGGAGAAGGTGGGAGCGGAGGATGCCATCATCTATATGCTACACCGATCCCTCTCCCACTTGGACAGAGGCAGTGGTGCTGTAAGAATTATGTTTCTAGACTTCTCTAGCGCCTTCAACACAATCCAACCTCTGCTCCTTAGGGACAAGCTGACAGAGATGGGAGTAGATTCATACCTGGTGGCATGGATCGTGGACTATCTTAAGACAGACCTCAGTATGTGCGTCTTGGGAACTGCACGTCTGACATTGTGGTCAGCAACACAGGAGCACCACAAGGGACTGAACTTTCTCCGGTCCTGTTCAGCCTATATACATCAGACTTCCAATACAACTCGGAGTCCTGCCACGTGCAAAAGTTCGCTGACGACACTGCTATCATGGGCTGCATCAGGAGTGGGCAGGAGGAGGAGTAGAGGGACCTAATCAATGACTTTGTTAAATGGTGCGACTCAAACCACCTACACCTGAACACCAGCAAAACCAAGGAGCTGGTGGTGGATTTTAGGAGGCCCAGACCCCTCATGGACCCCGTGATCATCAGAGGTGACTGTGTGTAGATGGTGCAGACCAATAAATACCTGGGAGTGCAGCTGGATGATAAATTAGACTGGACGGCCAATACTGATGCTCTGTGTAAGAAAGGATAGAGCCGGTTATACTTCCTTAGAAGGCTGGCATCCTTCAACATCTGCAATAAGATGCTGCAGATGTTCTATCAGACAGACGGTTGTGGCGAACGCCCTCTTCTACGCGGTGGTGCGCTGGGGAGGCAGCATTAAGAAGAAAGACGCCTCACGCCTGGACAAACTGGTGAGGAAGGCAGGCTCTATTGTTGGCATGAAGCTAGACAGTTTGACATCTGTGGCAGAGCAACGGGCGCTCAGCAAGCTCCTATCAATTATGGAGAATCCACTGCATCCACTAAACAGTATCATCTCTAGACAGAAGAGCAGCTTCAGCGACAGACTGCTGTCAATGTTCTGCTCCACTGACAGACTGAGGAGATCGTTCCTCCCCCAAACTATGCGACTGTTCAATTCCACACGGGGGGGTAAACGTTAACATCATACAAAGTTATTGTCTGTTTTTACCTGCATTATTATCAATCTTTAATTTAATATTGTTTTTTTTTGTATCAGTATGCTACTGCTGGAGTGTGTGAATTTCCCCTTGGGATTAATAAAGTATCTATCTATCTATCTATCTATCTATCTATCTATCTATCTATCTATCTATCTATCTATCTATCTATCTATCTATCTATCTATCTATCTATACAGAGTAAAGATTTCCTGTTACAAAAATAGAAAACTAGATGCAGTACCGAAATTGTCCACTGAGGGGAGTCAGAACTTTACATTTTAAAATAAAATTCAGAAGCTTTGCACTTTTCATCACTCCTCATATTCTTTCAAGTAGTGAAAGCCAGGAGTATTTGGACTGCAAGGCCTTCTTTGACATTTATCATTATCTTAACTAATTTACCCCAAAGTAGGATGCAGACTGTCAGGGTTCACCTGTCACTATTGAGCTCCTAACAGGTAATAGCAATGAACTGGATGCCACTCCATCTTGTTTGTAATTGACATCCAATATATTCATCCATTTACTAAGCCTTCTAAATACAACTATAGGACTACCATGTGCCAAGGCCAAACCTGGCACCATTACAGATAAAGTAGAAGTCACATTTGAACAGGGTGCAAAACAATTAAAGTCTCCTTTTTTATATGGAAAAAACACATCCATCCATTAATGTCATAACCTATTGAAGTTCAATTTAAAGATCCAGGATGTAGGAACCTGTCCCAGTGTCATCAAGTGCACGACATAAACCACCGTTAAACAGGGTGGCGTGTCAGTTATTCACAGTTCCCTCT
Organism: Erpetoichthys calabaricus; assembly: GCF_900747795.2. Taxonomy (NCBI): domain Eukaryota; kingdom Metazoa; phylum Chordata; class Cladistia; order Polypteriformes; family Polypteridae; genus Erpetoichthys; species Erpetoichthys calabaricus. Next base: position 68,147,672 of record NC_041402.2, read on the forward strand.
TCATTATATCCATTCACTTGATAGTCCATTTAACAAAACTTATAGAGTTATGAGGAGCCAAAGCCTACCCTTGCATCACTGAGCAAAAACAGAAACCAAACTTGAACATCATGTAACAGATTAGTCTTCTAATTAATTAAACCTAAAAACAATCATCTATCTATCCACTTTCTTATCCATTTAACCCAAATTTAGTGTAGTGGAGAATCAGTAATTACCCAGGCGTTATTGGGCGCCCTGGAAGTGGCAATAGTCCACTGCATGAAACATTCACACACACACACACACTTTACTGTGTTCATTTTCACAATTACCAATTATTTCAGTGTCTTCAGATGCACACACATAACTAGGATAAGGTGAGTAACCTGGTTAAGATATAAGCCTATTTTTTTAAATATCTGTGTTTACATACGCAAGTAATCTTCTGTAGCTTTCCTTTTGAATAAACTCTCTGATGTTATTAAACTGTGCAAAAAAACAGTTAAACATTATCATCAGCCACCATTAATCCAAAGGCAAGCATGGAGCCAGTTATCATTTTCTTATATTTATAAATATATTTAGTCCTCCATGTGTTCAACCTGAACTCCCAATGATTTATAGGATGTACACCGTCTGCTGCGTAACCCAATCGCACTGTTTCCGTGTATCTATTGCAAATAGCTGGATGAAAACTAAACTGGCATTTTATTTATAGGTGTCTGTTACTGTAATTGTATGCTACGCACTCGTTTGTGTTTGGCTGTGTCACTGAGCCCTGCAAAGGACTGCCATACCAGTATGTTTGCTAGGTCAATTAACATCCAGTGCTGAGCAATAATAACAATACAGGCATTTTTTCTTAAATAAAATAAGTATTGTGCTTGGTTACTTGTTATTACAAAACTGCTTAACACACATTACTTTTAATGTGTTACCAGAACACTTCTCTTGAGATTTTGCTGCTGTTAGCATTGTAAGTCAGCTCATCAACATCAGTTGAGGGATTTTTGAAATATTAATACAGATTATTTCAACCAGGAGGAGGAATAACGCGGTCACCCAAGCATTTGCCTCAGGACATTTATCTTGTGGACGCTTCTATCTGTGGCTGCTTAAAGCGTATGCAAAGCTAAAAGGTGAACAGAGTGCAATGGATAAGGGAAGACTACAAAATCCTTAACAGAAACCCAGTTAAGGGTTTATATGGCCACATAACTGGGTTATTCCCAGTGAAATCTACCTCAGTCAAATAGGTTTTTCAGAGACCAATAACCAGGTTTCTATTACTGGATTTTACATGGCATTTTAGAAACCAGGTTTCTAGTCTACAAGAATGGACGCTGTATAGCGCCCGACCCGACACAGATATAAACAAAACTTTTATTTTCTTAGTCTGTGGGCGCACATCTTCCCTGTGTCCCACAGGCAATACACAGTCCCAATTAAAGCACACCAAGCACTCTTCTTCTCTCTCTGGCACCACCACTCCTCCCAGGCAACCTTGTCCTCCTCCACCCAACTCTGGCCCCTGAGTGGTGGTCACTGGCTCCTTTTATAGTTCACCCGGAAGTGCTCCAGGTGCTTGATCACTGAATTCAGGCTGCACTTCCGGGTGTGATGTATATGCTGCCCAAACGGGCTCAGGAGTCCCAAACACAGCACCCCCTGGAGGTGCCTGCAGGACCCAACAGGTCTGCACCCAGCTCCAATTCCCAGGGAGCCCTGTGGGAAAGCGAGGCACTGCTCCACCCCAGGGGGGGCGGCCATCTAGCGTCCAGGGGGAGGTATTGCACTGTCCAGGGCTGCTCCCCCTGAATATAGTGTGCAGGGGTGTCCCAGCTGGGCATGGACGCCAGCCGCCTGCCACACTGGAAATAACTGGATTATGAAGGCAAATGTAAATGTACTATATATCATGCAGTATTTCCATAAATGGATTTTGAGCAGTTTCTATTTCTTATTCACTTAAGTGCAAGCTTTACTCTGTGACTATCGCCATAATTCCTGGAAGACCAAAGCAAGCATAAGCAAAACAATTCTTAGGCAGGTTTGCTTTTTCCCCAGCACAAACCACTGAAATCAACATTTCTTCTTTCATCTATTCATTTTCTGAGCCCACTTTCCCATTACAGGATTGACTGACAGGCATTGTATCCTATCCAGGTATTACCAGGCACACGGCTGTAATCAATCCTGACCTTGGTGTCTATGAAATCAACATTTATTCTACATTCATAAAAACAAATACATGTACCTGAAATCTTGACAATGAGTTCCTTATTTGTAATCATGTTGTAAAAATGGTGTCTTCCGCTTTGCCATTCACTACAGCGACCAGTTCCCTTTGCCAGAAAAAATAATTCAATTGTGCCATGATGACTGTCACTGCTAATTGGACTGTCTCAAAAGATAGGTGTACCGTATGAAGTTTGAAGAGAGAGAGCGAGACACAAAGATCGACGAGAAAAGTGACCCTGCTGTGTACTCTGTGCTGTCTACGTACTGTACACATCATCTCTAATGAGTACCTCAGGCCATAGAAAGTATATTGCTCATTTGTTTCAAAATAATAGTGATGTGTGTGAATATTTTTGTAAAAGACAAACCTGGCCAAAAAGCTGTGCTTCCAGGTGACGACAACATGTAAACTTAGTATCTGCAGTGCTGCCATTTCTGGCTTTAAATCTCACCATTTGGAGACTTTTTTTGGCTGGCTGTGCTTGATTTCTATTGAAGTCCTGAGGCAGGGTGCTTCTTGCAGAATGACAGAAGCTTGCAGCTGTTTGGCTTTTCTTATTCTAAATAACAAGAAATGTGTTGGTGGTCTGCTACTGTAACAATGTGACATATGCAGGCACATCACCGTATGTGCTGAACAGCAAGCAACAGAAGATTTCCGCAGTCTGTAAGAAACTGCCATCGGCAAAGGTGGAGAGGGGCAGTGCAGAATGTGAGGTCCAGCGCCAGTCAGCTCACTCATTATGCCAGAAAATGTCCTTCACTGACATGATTAAGGCAGCACTCGTATAAAAGAATTATATCAATTATTAATTGAATCATTCATTTATTTATTCTTTCATTTTACAAACCCAGCTACTCCAATATAGGGTTATGGGGAGCAGGAGAATATCCAGTCAATATCTAGTAAAAGGCTGGAGCCCTACCTGGAGGGGACACCAGTCTGCCAGGGGGCACACTCCATCACACATCCATACCAATTCCTGTTCAGTCAATTTAGAGTTCTTAGAATGTTTGAGAAGGAGCAATGTAGCCAACACTTTACCTTTTTTTTGTTAGTTTTTTTTCTGGTCTTCTTAAGGAGTAAAGGCCTGGGGGGCTTTAAAAAGCAGGAACTATTAAAGCCCATTGCTGCATTTCGTGTGATTTTTGGGCTATACAAGAAATAAATTGTTGTTGTTGTTGGATATGTGGCCTTCTGACCTAGACAGTCATTGACCAGGCTTAAAACTGAACCCAGGTTTCTGGAGCAGTGAGGCAACAATGCTAACCACTGCATCACCATTCTGTTCAAATCTATATATTTCATAAATAAATTGCTTCAGCTACCAATTACTGAACTGCCTAACTAGCTCACTTGTAAAACTGGGAATAATTCCGGGAGAAACGTGAAACAGAATGCCAATCCCTTACTTGGTGCACTGAAGCAGTCACCCATAATTGGGGAATCAAAGCTGCAACTAACCAAACAGGCATGTCTGAGGAAGGAAACTGAGATGAAATCTACAGATACAGACAGTGCAAACACAACTCCTTACTGATGGGACTCAGCTGGGAATCATACACTGGAGCTGCAAAGCTTAGATTTTAACCAATTGTGCCATCATGACGTCTACAAGTTTGAAATGTTTAGTACAGGTACTATATTACCAGTAGGATCACCGCTTTCTCCATTCCTTTTCTGAATGTTGTTTTCCACTGCAAGCCAATAGGAAGCCAAAGCATCTCAGCAGCATAGGTTGGTAACAACTCTGGATGGAATATCAGGGCATCACATGTCACACTGGGAAAAATTACACTTACCAGTCAACCTAATATTCATATTTTTGGTGGGATGTGGGAAGAACCAGACTATCCAGAAAAAAAAAAAACTGGCAAAACCACAGCCAGAAATGAAGTTCTGGTTCCTTGAGATTTTAAGCAACACCAATAAATGTATCACTTTAACACCTAAGTGTCCTCCATTAATAATGACTACAATTTTTATCCATGAATCCATTTCCTGAGCCAGATTATTATTCTGGAAGCAACTCTGGAGAGGTACACTGGCACAGACACCAACACTGGAGCACAGGAACAGTTTTTGCATGTCAGTTACCCTAACGTGTGTTTCTGGATACCTCAAGACAGTGATTGAGCCAGGAATCAAACCCAGGTCCCTGCTGACAAAATCTCTTCTATAAAAAATAGTTTTGACTATTAAAGTCATCTATTGATCCCACTTACTCAAATAGAAGCTCTGGTGTCTAATGCCAGAACCAACCTTGTATGTAATGCGAGTCTGTTAGTTGGCACACTCATACCCACAGTGGGCCAGTTTACACTTGTCATTTAAACTAACATGAATGTTTTGGAAAGTGGGAGTTAACCAGGATGCCCAGAGATGGCCCGTACAAACAGTGACCCTAGTAGGGATGGAGTCCAGGTCCCTGGACATGTTAGTAAGCATATACTACCATGTCACCAATAATAATTTCAAAACATTATTTGAATTCACAATTAGTTAGATTCAAGCCACAACACTTACAAAATGCAAATACTTGGAAGAAAAAAAGACCCACTTCATGAGGCCTCCCCCTTAACAAACACATGCCCATATGTTCGAATTTAATCTTGGGCAAATCCACACTCTCCTGCTAGTGTGAAATAACAGCAAGGATTTGCTAAAGCGCTTTGTATACAATTGGCAATTATGTCACTAGATGGGGCTTTAAGTCCCTTGTGGTTGACTACTAATGGTGTCCAAGACAGCAGTTGTTACACTTCGCACACAGCTACAATAGAACTGTGCACTGAAATGTACTTCTTGACAAACCAAAAAATGGTGCAATGTAGTGCAGTGCATCATTATCTTAGTGACAGGAACACCACGGGGTGTCCTCCAAAGGCGAGTGTTTCAGACTGCTATTTCTCATGCATGTCCTGCTTTGAGACCCACTGTTAATGTACAGTATAAACTAAGATGATGCCCATGCCATCCATTTCAACTAAAGTCAGTATTCCAGACTGTGGCACTCAATTTAGTTTTTAAAAGTAGGTTTAAAGGTTTCTCAATGTGGCTAATGCAAATACAAGCACATGACAAGTTAACAGCCCCATTTTTATTTCAAACTGTTTCCTTTTTTTGGTGACATTTCCAGGTTTTCCAAAATATGCTGTACCATAAATCACAAGAGGAATGAGCCTGTCACCAGACAGTCCCCCAAAATGCCAGCCACCTTAGCTTGTTCCACTTACTTGGTGAAGTGACGCAGCTTGGCCTCGATGCTGCGATGCCGCATGCACATCCGGGTTAGTGCTGAGCCAATGTCTCTCGTGGCACCTGGGGGCAGACAGTTAAAAAGACAATAATGAGTTCAACATTTTCAAACATAAACTCATCTCCAGCATTTTGAACTGCATGAATACAAGCTTTAAATAGAAAACAAAACACATAGCTTCCATTTGTCCTGGGAAAACAGCAGTATTTATCCAATTAACTAAATAAGCAAAATATGAAACTGAGAGTACAAAAAAAATATAATTCTACATTCACTTTTCTGGCAGTCAAGTGTATTGTGAACCACAGCCTAGTAAGGGCCAGCATCTCCGCACACATTCAGGCCCCTGCAGTACAGACGGGAGATGGCAGCTCTGGCTTTATAAAGCAATTTGCCTTTGGTGAAGAAATCGAGATAAGGAAAAGGAACTGGGAGGTCAAAGGATTTATTTGGAAATGACGATGATTATTTCCAAGCTGATGGCCTGTATTTTCACCAATGCCTCCTATAACCTGAAAGTCTTTATTTACTATCCTGCCACAATCAATGCATTGAAATGTTTTTTATTTTTACAAGCTACAATCTTGAATTGCAGGGTAAAGCTCTCTGCAACTGGATTTCCTTTGGAAGGCACTCTAAAGAAAATGGGTTTCCCTTATCAGGATGTGCACTGTGATTTGTCTGCAGATGACAATAAGATGAAGATAAAGTCAAACCAAGATGTTAACAGCTCAGCCTTTAGCAAATATGTAATAGGGACAAACCAGGGAGCAAGTGTGGTGAATTAAAGGGCATGTTGTACTTCAAAACAGCCTGCTGGTTTTGTGAATTTTGTTCTTATTGATCCATTATCAGTGGAGCTAGGTGTTTAAGAGAGATGTATCCATCCCTCTCTTTGCAGAGCTGCTTATATGGTGAACACGCACTCATTCTGGAGGCATCAGATTTAGGGTCAGAGCCAACTCTGGATAAAGCACCAGCCCATCACAGGCCACACTTGCACAAAGACACACGCCTACACAAACCAGTGTAACACATGTCTTTGGGATGTGGGTAGAAAAAAGAAGGATCCAGACAAAACCAACAACATGGTCCAGGAAGAACATACAAATTTCATTCACACTTTTGACTCTGGAGCTGTGAGGCAGCAGTACTAATCACTGAGCCACTGTGCTGCCCAAAAGTGTGCCCCATTACTTAATTTCTATATCATAGACACTAAAGGGAGAAGAAGAAAGTTTGTGAACATCATGGTGAATATGGAGTGCCTATAAAATGGACACTCTTGTGAGTTTAATTAGAGAATTCAAACAGGAATACGGTGTTCTTGAGAGACAGTCAGGAAAATAAGGCATAGTAATCCAAAGAGGAATTGTGGGGTTACTTTTGAATGCAAAGTGATTAAAAAAATAATACAAGAAAGAAACAGTGTGGCATCCTAAGCAAGACTCATCCAGCCAGACTGGAAGTTCTTTTCAAAATAGCCAAGTAAATAAGGCTTCTTTCAATAAAATCCAATGCTGATTATAACGGAAGTAAGACTAATTTATATGTGCAGAGTAAAATGTCTGTTGATGGGACTATGTGCCATTTTCACTTGGAACAAAGTGAAAGCCATCCATTCAGTGCTGTCTCTTCACAGGGCCTGCACTTACAAAATTGAGGGGGGGTTAGGGGGGAGCGTTCTTCGGTGAAAGTCTTTAAATTTCAGTGTAATTTGAAGAAACTCCTGAATTTAAAACAACTTTGCACCGTCCTTCAGCAGAAGGTATGAAAAGATTGCCCTTTAACATGTTCTGCCAATAAAATGCAATTTTCTCAGCCTGAGCAAATGTCAATTTAAGCATGTTCCTGAAAGCAATTTATTAGGTATTACTAAAAAAAATAAAAGATGCAAAAAAGAATTTCAGAGAGCAGGGGCACATTTGGAGCTGTTTAGCAGCAAATTCTGCACAGATGCAAGAAAACACCTTTTGAATGTGAATAATGGCCAATACCTGGAAACCATTAGCTACATAGGTATTATGGTGCCAGCTCATGCCACCGGGAGCACTGCCTTCAGTTTCAGCCAGAGAATCAATAGAGGAAGAAGAGGAAATGAACACACAGAAAATGTTATTTCTCAAAAGTTTTTTTTTTCTTCCTCTTATTTATTGAATTTCATTATTACGTGGATATTCTGATTAAGGTTTGGAAATCCAGGACTCGGCCAGCAGCAGCATGGAAAGAACAAACCTCACCTTGCCTGGAAAGCAATGCCTAAGAGAGTGTGACCAAAGACACTGCCCACACCAGGGTGGGCCATAAATTCATGTCCATCTGGACCAAAACATGAAATAGTAAGAGTGAATTTGTAAAGTGCACCTAGAGCCCTGGGTCTAAAGGCTTTGTAATATTACGTGACTTCTCCAGCGATTTTCAGTCGTAGACTTTATTCACATAATCTTAGCAACTTGGAGGCAGTTGGTGGTGAACTCCCATGAAGGCCAGTCATGGAATGTGAAATGCCTCTCACTGTCACTCCTTCTAGTCTATGAAATGCTCCAATCAAATCAAACAGGTTTGATTTTGTCTTTAGTTTTAGGCGTGGGCTCTATGTGCATGAGAGTTGACAAGCAATGAATGCTCATCCCCAGGTACACTAAATATAATGCAGGGATGAGGAATGAGGAACGTGGGGCTTGAACTTTCCAAACAGAAGAGAAGCTCATTCGTCTGATGTCTTGTGTGTTACATAACACAACAAAATTGAAAGAAATAAATAAAAGGGCAGAGATTGTGACTGAACTTGCCATAGCTGTTAACCCTTCAAATAGAACCGACTCTGTTAGGCAGCATGTTATTGACTGTCACAGGAAAGGGACAAGCATGGCAGTGTTGGAAGTCGGCACTCAGTCGGCACTGACTTTTGGTCATTAAAATTGACATGGTATGACGACAAGATCAGTGACTGCAGTCAGCAAATCTGATATACTTGTGACTGGAAGACACGTAATGTGACATCGTGAAGCAGAAGATGATGCTGTCTGCTATGTCTTCCCTCGATGTCTGAAACTATTATTATTTATATGCTAATTATTATTCATTCATCGTCAAATTTGTTTAATCCAATTCAGGGTTGAGGTTTGGATGCATCAGGCACAAGGCAGGAACAAACCCTGCATGGGGATCCAGTCCATGCACACACTCATACCCATTCATGGAGGGCCTATTTGGCGCCGCCAGTTAATCTACCACACATCTCTTTAGAAAAACTGGAGAACCTGAAGGAAAACCCACAGAAAGAACATGCAACTCTATGCAGACAGGAGTCTGACAAACCTGGCCACTATGCTGGCCATTATTAAACAGTTAATAATATCTAGCAAACAGACTGATAATTTTTTTGCACTTTTTACTACACAGTGTTTTAGAATATGTGCATACTAGCTAAAAACAAAACAAAAAAATAAACAAATTCATTCAATGGGGATCAGGCCTCTGCTTTTGCAAAGTTAATCTGTCTGTTATGGAGACAGCTTTGCTTTTTTAATCTTCAGATCAATATTAGATTTTAGATCTTTATTCAGATTATTAATGTCCTAATTGACTGTTTAGCAAGGAAAGACAACAAATGTATATATTTGGAGGGAAGTAAAGTATAATATAGTATAGCGATAGGGGTAATGAATTGCTGTAACAAATCTTTTTGTTTTTTGTTCTCATTCTTGCAGACATCTGTTTTCTGCTTACGTTCGGTGCAACTTTCACCCTTTCATTAAGGCATGGGGGTGGAGCACGGGGAAACATTTCCTTTTATTTTCGTGTTTGCCGGCAGCTCCATGTTAATTTTCACAGTCAGGTGAAGAGGGGGCATTTATTGGGAGCGGTCTTCTCGGCGGACCCTGCACAAACATCACACGCTTCTCCATCTGAAGACTTCAGGCTGTCTTGATTAGGCTACCGCTAGTCGTGTTATGCTTTGTTCCTGCACTGCGCCTCCTTACTCTAAACATCTGTAATTAATATGTCAGTTTCTTCAAATCTGGCTTCTGAAGGCTGCTTTAGACTTTAATTCAAATGTCTATGTTTAATACTAAAATCATTGGGAATCTGCATTTATTGCAAATAACTATTAATTAAAAGGGTCACTCAAGGGCTAGCTGTGAGGCCGATCTGCCCTTACTTGATTAAAAAAAAGTATTGCTTGATTACTCTTATAATGTGAAGTGAAGCACTCCTTTTGTTACATTTGCTTGCTATAAAAGGTCATATTTAAAATAAAGATTCACTGAGTGCCGGAGTGGCTAAAGCTAAACTGAATTAAAATTGTAATACCAGACTTTTAAACACACAGTAGTCCCTGTTCTTGCAGTTCTGATGCCAGCAACTGAAGCTACTTACAAACCGGGCTGGGCCTAAATTAATTTTCCACATTTACAAGACCTTTACTAGTTCATATTTGATTGAGCTACAGAAACAGTTTTATTAAGTGTAAATACATCAGCCCAACTAAGCGGTACTTAACTGACAGGAAAGCCTCCATTCATTATTAGCACGTACTCAGATGGCGTTGCACCTTGTGCTAAGTAACTCTTCATTAACGCTCCTTTGGGATTCCTGCGATTGTGTATGAGTCAGCAGTACCACTTGTGAAAGGGAAACCTTTTAAAAATCTGACAGGCCTTTGCTCCAAAATGAAACATTTACACTTTCTCTCTCTCCAATGTACCGATAATACAACAGCAAAAGACACTAAAGAATGAAACTAATGCCTTCTGATTTTATCGGTTGGTATCAGTTATATTGGCCTATGAACTGAGCTGAGCTTTATTATCTTCAAAATGCACTAGTTTGTCTTAAATATTTTTTAAAAGTATAGTATGTTTGCATACAATCCATTTTCAACGTAAAGGAGCAATTATCTTTTATTTTAAATATATCCCAAAACACTTTAATATCTGTTGCTTAAAGTTCTTTAGAATTGTGACCTTCCTTAAACATGCATGTTTTAAAAGTGATTTAAAATGCGTTCAAATTTTTCCAACTTAGCATTCTATTAATAATTTGTCATATGTCATAGTAATATTACATTATTCAAAAAATGTAAACCTCATATTTGTAAAGACCTACTTTCAGGCCACCACAGCTTCATTCTTCTCTTTTGTTCTCACAGATGTAATGTATTACTCAAAGGAGCATCTTTATTTATCATCACTCTCAGGTAACGCACCTACATTGAAAGTCACACATGAATGTTGTCACTTTCTGCAGTTCACAACATAAACAGCTTACTATATCACAAAGTATTGAAATAATTTCTCTGTTATGATAAAAAAAATCCTGGGACGAGATGTGACTGTTTCAGAGTGATACTTTCACATCCCGCGAGACAAGACTTTGTGCCACGAGATTTAACCATGCCTGGGGCCGGAAATAAAAGACAAAGAGTAGATGACAAAGTAGAACGTCGTAAAGAATTCAAAAACGTTGGTGCGATACACATGCAGAGCAGGTTAGAAATAATGAAAATACTAACATTCGAAAGTCTCAAAAAAATGACAGTAAAGATTGCAATAGCGGAAACAAATGGAAATTATTACTCAGTGAAATAACGGAACAGCAAAAGGAGATTGAATATATTGTTCGGATTTAAACTTTAAGTCGGAGACTTGTAGATTGTCTAATTCGTGTTGCCATCAGGGAAAAGTAGTGTTTCTCCCAATGAAGAGGCAAATTAAAAGATTGGTTGTTTGGTGAAAGTGAAATCCACATACGTGAGCAGCAGAGACACAAAGTGGCTGGCATGTAGCGCAGTCCAGGGTGGGTTGGCGAGCGAAGCCCCTTAGTATACAGTAATCCCTCGCTATATCGCGCTTCGCCTTTCGCGGCTTCACTCCATCGCGGATTTTATATGTAAGCATATTTAAATATATATCGCGGATTTTTCGCTGCTTCGCGGGTTTCTGCGGACAATGGGTCTTTTAATTTCTGGTACATGCTTCCTCAGTTGGTTTGCCCAGTTGATTTCATACAAGGGACGCTATTGGCAGATGGCTGAGAAGCTACCCAGCTTACTTTTCTCTTTCTCTTGCGCTGTCTTTCTCTGATCCTGACGTAGGGGGATTGAGCAGGGGGGCTGTTCGCACACCTAGACGATACGGACGCTCGTCTAAAAATGCTGAAAGATTATCTTCACGTTTCTATCTTTTGTGCAGCTGCTTCCTGAAACGACATGCTGCACAGTGCTTCGCATACTTAAAAGCTCGAAGGGCACGTATTGATTTTTGCTTGAAAAACAAACTCTGTCTGTCTCTCTCTCTCTCTCTTTGTCTGCTCCTGACGGAGGGGGTGTGAGCTGCCGCCTTCAACAGCTTTGTGCCACGGTGCTTCGCATACTTAAAAGCCAAACAGCCCTATTGATTTGTTTGCTTTACTCTCTGTCTTTCTGACAGACTCTGCTCCTGACGCGCACTCCTTTGAAGAGGAAAATATGTTTGCATTCTTTTAATTGTGAGACGGAACTGTCATCTCTGTCTTGTCATGGAGCACAGTTTAAACTTTTGAAAAAGAGACAAATGTTTGTTTGCAGTGTTTGAATAACGTTCCTGTCTCTCTACAACCTCCTGTGTTTCTGCGCAAATCTGTGACCCAAGCATGACAATATAAAAATAACCATATAAACATATGGTTTCCACTTCGCGGATTTTCTTATTTCGCGGGTGGCCCTGGAACGCAACCCCCACGATGGAGGAGGGATTACTGTATTACAAAAAAAAAAAAAATCAAAGCCAGCCCTCGATTTACAAGGACAGCCACTGCAAGGATGTCTGTGAAGTGTGTAAGATGGGATTTTAACAGCCAATATATTTCTATGGAAAGAAGCCCAGGCTTTCAGAAGTGGCATTTTTCACAAGCAACCTCTTTAAAAAGGGAGTGGTACATCAACAAAGGCCATGTGCCAGCATGTCACCAACATTGCGTTTAACAGTGCTACCCTTTGGGAGTAGAGCTGGGCACTTGAGATATTCATGTACTGAGATAACTCATCTTACTGAAACTAATGAAAAGACCTAAACCACAAAATGTAATAATTTACAACAAAGTTAAACCTCTTGGTCAACATTCTGAAATGCAGTGCTTATATACACTTTGATGGGCAAACATACATCAATCTCATATTGTGGTCATGTCACATTATTTAATAACCCGCTTAGTCCTGAACAGGGTTGTGGGGGTTGCTGGAGCCTATCCCGGTTAGAAAAGGGTGTTAGGCAAGAACAAACCCTGGGCAGGGCACCAGTCCAATGCAGGGTGAACACACACACTCACCCACACACCAAACACACATTAGGGCCAATATAGCATCACTAATCCACCTAGCCTGCATGTCTTTGGACTGTGGGAGAAAATCCACGCAGACATAGGGAGAACATGCAAACTCCATACAGGGAAGACCTGGGATGTGAACTCTGGTCTCCTTACTTGGAGGCAGCAGCACTACCACATGGTGGTCTAAATCAAAAATGGTGATTCAGTTTGTAAGATGAATCTTACAACTTTGTGGTCTCTAGTCACCCTCAATAGAAGAATAGAAGAAAAAGAAAATAATAACACATTTCCCCAAAATGTTGTGCACATATGAAGCATGTATGATGACGGTTAAATATCTACACTAATGTTGCACTTTGCCTGTACTGTATGCAGCAAGGTGAATGTCAGAAAGACAACATGCACATAATTTAGAAAAGGTATGTTGTCAATGAACAGTAAACAGTAGAAACTGAAGTTTCACCGTCTGTATTCTGCACAATACATTATGGAGAATTTCACTAACAATACATTTTGTACATACAGTCCTGTTTATAGAGATGACAAAATGGCATTGCCAGAGTAAAACACAAAACTGTTTTTAAAAAATATTGGACTTGTGTCATAAGCACTCTGTTTTGGAGCCATTGAAGCGAGAAGCCTTACAAACTAATGAGTTTTTTTTTTGTTGAGTTCATTTAGGCCTAGTAAAAATAAACCACTAATAGTGATTTTGATGGGTCCAGTAGGGGAGAGTAAGGGGTAGAAGCCCCAAAAGAGAAATGAATGAAATTTGCCTTGCTGTGTTACTCTCCGCTACACTGTCATGGAAAAGCAGCCTCAGAAGACACTCAATGGGAGGAAGATGTGTTACTATAGTGATGGGAGATTCAGACGTAAATTCTGAAACAGAAGAACACAATAACTTTTTGAACAGAATTAAACATTAAAGTCCATATAAGTGCCGGATGGCTGTTAGTAGCATACTTGGCTAGTTGGGTGACACCTTGGCAATGCTGCAGATTGGCCACACTTCATTAGTGAGGAGAGAACGATGGCTTATATTTACAAATTAAGGTGAGAAAGCTGACTGCAACAAAAGACTTACCATCACGGCTCTCATTTGTTATAATGTGCATACACTTTTTTGTTGCTGAATAACATGCCTATGAAATAATGTAGCTACAATAAAAACATCTGATGGCTCACACAGCCAGTTATTTCTAGTCATATAATCTCTGATATTGTTGACTCTTGCAAAATCCCTTCTTTAACCTAAAATATTATTTTTGACAGTACTGGTCAAACCACATGCTCTGGGGAAAAAAAAAAAAAAAAAAACAATATCAAAGTCTGATTCATCCAAAAATGTTACAACTGAAGATCATTACCAATAGCTGCAAAATGAAAACAGCAACATGAAATGAAGCACCAGAAGGCGGCCATCTGCAGAAGATCCAAATTTTGAACGTCTGAACTTTTTTTGCAGTTTGTCCTGTCATCTCACATTTACACATGTGTTAGACAACCAAAGCTGTAGTCTGGAGCGTTGAAATTACACAATAGCAGCCACATTTTACATTCTTTCCCAAATAATGATGACACAAATTGATTTCAGGTTCTTCCTACCACAAAATGCATCACATGAATTTCTGTATTGAGAGCCACTGATAGGTGAGGTAGAGTTTCTTTTGGCTCACAGAACTGGTAACCTTAGATCATGTATCAGTAAGACCTGAGGTGACCTACTGCATAGGTAAGATCATATTCCTTAACCATCAGTCTCTTTAACTTAACTCATTCTTTGATAAAGTTAACAGTGTAGTGTGGCACCAGAAAGGGGCACAAATCAAGTGTCAGTAATATTTACATCATGGGGCAAACTAAACTAATTAAAACTACCCCATCAACTTTAGCTAACTGAGGAAAGGAGATGTGACTAAAAGTGAGTGAGAGAGCGATGGCACACTGGGGAGATAAGCTGCCAGCCCAAAGTTAACAAAATATCCTGAAGTACAACATGCATAGGTTTATTCGCATTTGTGCTTTGTTAATTTTGTGTAGTGAGTTTGATGCCAGGAAGATACAATCTAGCAGTCTGAAGTCTAATTAGACCCTTGAGCTGATGGAGGTCTCCTTCAGCTTGACTGGTTAAAGCTGTTATTTTTCACACTCCAAGTGCACACCCAAGATCATGTGAATGAAGAGAATCTAGTTACATTTACATTGCTTTTTTGGTAACTTCTTTTATTTCTCCTTCCTTTCTTTAAAGACACATATAAACTGCTCAAAAAAATTAAAGGAACACTTTGAAAACACATCAGACCTCAATGGGAAAAAAAACATGCTGGATATTTATACTGATATGGACTGGGTAATGTGGTAGGAATGAAAGGATGCCACATTGTTTGATGGAAATGAAAATTATCAACCTACAGAGGCTGAATTCAAAGACACCCCGAAAAACAAAGTGAAAAATGATGAGGCAAGCTAGTCCATTTTGCCAAAATTTCATTGCAGCAACTCAAATTTATACTCAGTAGTTTGAACGGCCCCCACATGCTTGTATGCCTGCCTAACAACATTGGGGGGGGGGGGGGATGAGGGGGCATGCTCCTAATGAGATGATGGATGGTGTCCTGGGGATCTCCTCCCAGATCTGGACCAGGGCATCACTGAGCTCCTGGACAGTCTGATGTGCAACTGGCAGCATCGGATGGACCGAAACATAATGTCCCAGAGGTGTTCTATTGGATTTAGGTCAGGTGAGCGTGGTGGCCAGTCAATGGTATCAATTCCTTCATCCTCCAGGAACTGCCTGCATACTCTTGTCACATGAGGCCGGCATTGTCGTGCACCAAGAGGAAGCCAGGACCCACTGCACCAACATAGGGTCTGACAATGGGTCCAAGGATTTCATCCCGATACCTAATGGCAGTCAAGGTGCTGTTGTCTAGCCTGTAGAGGTCTGTACATCCCTCCATGGATATGCCTCCCCAGACCATCACTGACCCACCACCAAACTGGTCATGCTGAATGATGTTACGGGCAGCATAACGTTCTGCATGGCTTCTCCAGACCCTTTCACGTCTCTCACATGTGCTCAGGGTGAACCTGCTCTCATCTGTGAAAAGCACTGGGCACCAGTGGTGGACCTGCCAGTTCTGGTATTCTATAGCAAATGCCAATCGAGCTCCACAGTGCCGGGCAGTGAGCACAGGGCCCACTAGAGGATGTCGGGCACTCAGGCCACCCTCATGAAGTCTGTTTCTGATTGTTTGGTCAGATACATTCACACCAGTGGCCTGCTGGAGGTCATTTTGTAGGGCTCTTACAGTGCTCATCCTGTTCCTCCTTACTCAAAGGAGCAGATACCGGTCCTGCTGATGGGTTAAGGACCTTTTATAGCCCTCTCCAGCTAACTGCCTGTCTCCTGGAATCTCCTCCATGCCCTTGGGACTGTGCTGGGAGACACAGCAAACCTTCTGGCAATGGCACATATTGATGTGTCATCCTGGAGAAGTTGGACTACCTGTGCAACCTCTGTAGGGCCAAGGTATGGCCTCATGCTACCGTAGCCAAATGCAAAACTAGTGGAAAAACAGATGAGGAGGGAAAAATGTCAGTGGCATCCACCTGTTAAACCATTCTTGTTTTGGGGGTCTTCTCATTGTTGCCCCTCGAGTGCACCTGTTCTTAATTTCATTAACACCAAAGCAACTGAAACTGATTAACAACCCCCTCTGCTATTTAACTGACCAGATCAATAGCCCAGAAGTTTCATTGACTTGATGCTATACTCTGATTAAAATGTGTTCCTTTAATTTTTTTGAGCAGTATATATCAAAAATACATTAGAAAATATTGTTTCAGAGTAATTTAGCTGGGCCAAAACAAAAAAGCACAGAAGAGCAATGGCTTATCTATCCTTCAACATGTGGAAGCATTAACATACAAAAGAACACAAACTTTAAACAAAAGCACAATGGCCAAACTGGAACTGGAAAGACAACCAAGTTTCATTAATCTGGATGACATCAGTCATATGCCCCACATGAGATAGCAATGTCTTGCTTCAGATATCACATGAAGAGTCAACTTGGAGATGAGGTTTATTGAGACTTTTAAGTGCAAAATAAAGCATAAAGAGAAAAAAGTAACACCACATTCTCTATTGGTGTTTCTTCTGAGGTTTTCATCTGTGAAACTCTTCACTGCTTATTAAATGCATAACGTATTATGCAGGATTAGACAGAATAAACAGAAAAGGGCTACTGCTTTAAAAAGGCCACAACAAAATCAACCAGTGGGATGGAGCTGCAATTATCGTGGAGTACACAAGAAAGCTACTACTTACAGATGCAAAGGCTAAAGTTTATTTCAAGAAACCACTTCACATGGGGGTGATTTATAAACAGTGAAAGGTAGAAAATGTCACTGTTATGCAAAACAAGTGTTCAAACAAACCCTGGTAATTGTGTATCGATATAAAATGAATATAATACATTACTACAGACCACATAGAAAAAATGCAACTCCAGTACAGTTGGGTGTATTAAGGAAAGGTTGGCATGGGCTTTGAAGAGGTGAAATGATGTTTCAGTTATATGAATGAATTTTGCAAGGAAGTAGCCATAGTATTTGATTACAGTGACACATATGATATTACTTATCTTGAGATTCAATAAGAATTTGACAAGTGGCAGGGATTCAGGCTGCAGTACAAAAGGCTGAATATAAGTTATGAAACAAAGAGCTCTTTCCAATATGATAATGTTTCCTAAGGACTCAATCATGTATAAGAAATTTTGAAAAATTAAATGATAAGCTGGCTAAATACACAGATCACACAAAATTAGATGGAGTCATGGATACCAGACTGGAATTAGAAAAAAAAAACCCATCAGAGATGGACATTGACAGAATTCAGATATGAGTAGGTATGCGGTTGATAAAATGTGCCATTAGCAAGTGCAGGGAGATGGGAAGTAAAAATATGTGATGTTATAACATAGTAAAAGTACACCTAATGCTAATGAGAAGGCTTAGGCTAAGGAGAAGGTCAATGTCCATAATCAGACAGATTGAAAGGCTAATCAGACATTTAGTTACATCAACAAGGTTATGAATAAGATTTACATTGACCTAGTGAGTCCTCAACTGAAATTCTAATCGATAAAGAATGGGAAGGCTGTTGGTCCTGATGACATACCTGCAAAAGCATGGGAAAGTTTAGAAGAGATGGCTGTGGAGTTTTTAACCAGATTGTTTAAGGCAGTCTTGGAAAGTGAGAGGATGCCTGACGAGTGGAGAAGAAGTGTACTGGTACTAATTTTTAAGAATAAGGGGGAACTACAAAGGGTTAAAATTTGTATGTAGTATGGTTTCATGCCAGGAAAGAGCACCACAGATGTGATGTTTGCTCTGGGGATGTTGATGGAGAAGTTTAGAGAAGGCCAAAAGGATTTGCATTGTGCCTTTGTAGACATAGAGAAAGCATATGACATGGTGCCTAGAGAGGAGTTGTGGTATTGTATGAGGAAGTCGGGAGTGGCAAAGAAGTATGTATGAGTGGTACAGGATATGTACGAGGGAAGTGTGACAGTGGTGAGGTCGGTGAGGTCTGCGGTAGGAGTGACGGATGTGTTTATGGTGGAGGTGGAATTGCATCAGGGATCGGCTCTGAGTCCTTTCTTATTTGCAGTGTTGAAGGACACAGTGTCAGAGGAGATTAGACAGGAATCTTTATGGACTATGATGTTTATGGATGACACTGTGATCTGTAGTGAGAGAAGGAGCAGGCTGAGGAGACCCTGGAGAGGTGGAGATATGCCCTAGAGAGGAGAGGAATGAAGGTTAGTAGGAACAAAACAGAATACATGTGTGTGAATGAGAGGGAGGTCAGTGGAATGGTGAGGATGCAGGGAGTAGAGTTGGCAAAGGTGGATGAGTTTAAATACTTGGGATCAACAGTACAGAGTAACTAGGTGGAGTGGGTGGAGAAGAGTGTCAGGAGTAATTTGTGACAGACAGGTACCAGCAAGAGTGAAAGTGAAGGTCTACAGGACGGTAGTGAGACCAGCTTTGTTTATATTGGTTGGAGATGGCGGCACTGACCAGAAAGAAGGAGACAGAGCTGGAGGTGGCAGAGCTGAAGATGCTAAGATTTGCATTGGGTGTGATGAGGATGGACAGGTTTAGGAACGAGTAAATTAGAGGGTCAGCTCAGGTTGGACGGTTTGGAGACAAAGCTAGAAAGGCGAGATTGCGTTGGTTTGGACATGTACAGAGGAGATATGCTGGGTATATTGGGAAAAAGATGTTAAGGATGGAGCCCCCAGGTAAGAGGAAAAGACGAAAGACTAAGAGAAGGTTTATGGATGTGGTGGGAGAGGACATGCAGGTGATGGGTGTAACAGAGCAAGTTGTAGAGGACAGGAAGATATGGAAAAAGATCATATGCTGTGGCAACCACTAACAGGAGCAGCCAAAAAAAGAAGAAGTGCAGTTTTGGTCTGAATCTCATAAAAAGAACATTTATACAGTGCATATATATAATAGCCACGGAGAAAGTCTACAGAACAGCTCCTAGACTGACTCCAGGGGCTAAATCATTTTAGTTCACACAAATGAAGATTAAGAGAGATGACGTGATAGAAGGGTTTCAAATTATAGATGAAATTAGTAGAGTGGATGTCAGCTGTTACTTGAAAATTAGACCTTCATTAACAACATAGGGGCACAGAGGGGTGCTAGTTAAAGGTAATTTTCAAACAAATGTTAGAAAATGTTTCTTCACACAAAGACCTAATTACAAAGTAGTACAGTTAACAGTAGCGCTTTAGAAGCCAGCAAGTCTGAAGTCAATATGTTGCAAATTAATGAATAGGAAAATAATAGAAAATAAATAATAGAAATATATAAATAATACAAAAAAATAGGAAAAGACATGCTATGATTGGATGAATGGTCTGCTTTCTTAACAAACAAAAAAAACTTCTATGTGCTATAAATATATAACATTAGATATTACATTGAAAATGGTCACATTGTTGCCTCATAGTCTCAAGAAACTGAGTTTGGATCTGAAACCAGGCCCCACCTTTGTGGACTTTGGAGGTCATCCCTGTTTCTGCACGTTTTTCTACAAATATACCAATTTTAAAGTTAGGCTAGAACATTACAACAATGTTACGAACAGGCCATTCAGCCCTACAAAAGCTTGTCAATCCTATTCACCTAATATCAAGTCGAGTTATGAAGATTCCCAAACTAACACTGTCTACCACTCTACTTACTTACAGTGCCTAAGATTTTCTCTGTGAAGAAAAAATTTACAACATTGGAGTGAAATTTACCCTTCACAAGATCCCATCTACTGTATGTCCTTATGTTCTGGATGAGGAACTCAGTTTAAACTAATAGCTGGGATGTGCTGCAATAATTTGCTTCAGAATTTCAAACACTTCAATCATGTCACCTTGAAGCCTGTTTGTTTAAATAAAAGTTTGGTTCCTTTAATCTGTCCTCCAAGCTCATACCTCTTAGTCCTGGAATCAACCGGATTGCTTTTCTGTGGACCTTCGCAAGTCTGTTATACCTTTTATGTAACACGGAGATTAAAACTGTACACAGTGTTCCAAGTGTGGCCTCACCATTGAGTTATGGAACTTAAACATAACCTTCCTTGACTTGTACTCTGCACTTAGGGCTATATAACCTGAAATTATATTTGCCTTCTTAATTGCTTCTGCACACTGTCTATGATTCCTATGCTCTTTCAATCCTTCCACCATGCAGTCAGATCTAATATTTTTACTTTCTATCTGTAATACTTTACATTTGTGTACTGTATATACAGTATGAATTCTCTTCAGGCAGGCTCTATTGTAAGCATGGAGCTGGACAGTTTGACATCTGTGGCAGAGCGACGGGCGCTGAGCAGGCTCCTGTCAATCATGGAGAATCCACTGCATCCACTAAACAGTGTCATCTCCAGACAGAGGAGCAGCTTCAGCGACAGACTGCTGTCACTGTCCTGCTCCACTGACAGACTGAGGAGATTGTTCCTCCCCCACACTATGCGACTAACATTATACAAAGTTACTGTCTGTTACACCTGCATTTTTATCACTCTTTAATTTAATATTGTTTTTATCAATATGCTGCTGCTGGAGTATGTGAATTTTCCCTTGGGATTAATAAAGTATCTATCTATCTATCTATCTATCTATCTATCTATCTATCTATCTATCTATCTATCTATCTATCTATCTATCTATCTATCTATCTATCTATCTATCTATCTATCTATCTATATAATGATTCAGCTGATTTTAGGTTATCTGGCCTTCCATGACA
Organism: Erpetoichthys calabaricus; assembly: GCF_900747795.2. Lineage (NCBI taxonomy): Eukaryota > Metazoa > Chordata > Cladistia > Polypteriformes > Polypteridae > Erpetoichthys > Erpetoichthys calabaricus. Next base: position 68,168,806 of record NC_041402.2, read on the forward strand.
AAGTAGGGATATATTTGTTAGTCTGACCTCTAATGGATTGAAGGTTCATTCAGGTTTGGTTCATGCCTTGCATCAAATGGTGTTGGGATATGCATTGGTTCCCACAAACCTCTGAACTTAATAAAGTGGTTACAAAATGGATGGGGGGGGGGCAATAAGAATGGATAGATGGTTAAATATCCATAAACATACATATTTGCACACAATGACACACATCAACATTAACAATATTTACATGCTGTTTCTAAGATTGGATTCATATGTTTGGCGGGATGAAGCTCTTTCCCCACACCTGGGACCAAGCATCAACTTTTAGACACATGGCCCTTCTGGGGCCCAGATGGAAAACTGACCTAACTAGCTGAATTAAGGAAGATCGTTTTAAAGACTAAGCAATATGCATTGCTGTTATCTTTGGGAAGGATACCATCTCTGTATTATAAAAGGTTCAGACACTCTTTGTTTTTTAATATTACCACCTTCTCCAAACAGCATTGTACTTCTGGTGCACCTGAAAGAGAAGTCAGATTTAGTCCAACTGGCGACCATACCATGGGTCTTGAACAAACAAGTGGCCTAAACAGTGAATTTAAAGTAAATATGGAAATATGCAGCAGGCTTCTTTAATTTTGCCAATGAAAAGCTGTTCACCCTTTATAGCCAAACGTGGGATCAGGTCTTAGTTTTGGCTCTATCAGTCCCACTATGGATCTGACTGGCTGAGCTCAAAATAAAATTCAACAACTCAGGCAATTGCCATTGCTCTTACTTGTGGGGTGGGCCTGGCAGTCATTTGTAAAAGGTTGCCATATTAAACATTGTTAAACTAACATTATGATTCAAGGGTTGTCATTCTGCTTCTCAGGTAAACACTTAATTGATAAACACAACAAATAGAGGCCTTTCAAAGATATTGATATATGAAATGATAGGATATGATACAACACTGCACAAAAATACCTAAGCAGATTCTCAAACACAAAAGCACACAAACTGCACTGCAGAAAGAGTTTGCTATTCGACTGTGAAATATAGGGTTTGTTTTATCATTGTCTCACTTTAGCAGCTCCAATATGCAGTGGTGCAATCCAGACAGAAAAGATATTGATTTTTCTCACGGTGTTTGGCTAGGCTGTCTCCAGGATATCAGATGATTACAGAGAGAAACAAGGAAATAAGAGTGCAAAAGGGAAACACAGCTGAAAAAGGAAACAAAGGCTCGTCATCTCCTTGAAAGTAACGTTTCATTTCTCATCGAGAAGCCCTCTGATTTGCTTCTGTCAACTCTAACTTCTAAAATGACAAGAGGAATTCCTCTGGAAAGTTTACACAACTGCTAATAAGAAAACCTAAGCTCATTTATGATGATGAGTGTCCTGCACGTATTAAAAAAAGTTGGGAGGATCCACTCTCAGAACCACTGCACCGTGCCATAACTGTGTGTCTCAATAAATAACTGTTTTCTTTTGCAATCATAATTAATGATGTGTACTAGGAGGCCCACAACAAATGTCAATAAAAAGAAACAGTGATCTTTTAACAGAAGTGGATTAAGCTCTTTTTACACGTCCACCCATTGTCTGTGAAACTTGAAATAGTGTATATTCTATTAGAAGGCCCGGTGTCAAAAAACTGCTTCAAGAAAATAAACTAGAACTCTGATGACATATTAGAAATATAAAACAGGTACAGAGAACTGATTCAGGAAAAAAAATGATATGAGTTAAGTAGTATAGTAATGTAGTATAATAGTCATTTTTTTACCCTTCACTCTATTAATGGACCTCCAGAAACTCCAACATGTCCTGTTATTCCGTCAGACAGTGTTGTACTAATGGAATTCCACAGCAGTGGGCTTTCGTAATTTCCACTAAGCAGATTCCTGAAAGTGAACAGAACAAATCAGCCAGTTCTTCATGTGAAGGACAGGCCTCCTTTTTTAGGGTTTTTTAGTTTTAGATGGTCCTTTTTTTATTTCAGGGAGAATAAGTAAATTTTCATCTTTCCCAGGCACACATTTCATGTTTACCCTGTAAACAGAACATCTTTCTGTGCAAAATGTGCAATTATTCATGCACTACTTACAGTCACGCAACCTCTGAACAATTCATCTCACAAATTATTTCTATAGCATTCACTTGGAGGCTAACAGTGGCCTACTTGGGGGTGATCTGTGAACGAAACAGGGGCATAAGGAGCTCCTGATTTATGTAGGGCATGCTTACAGGCATCAGGCCAATCTTCCTTCTGGCCTATGTGAACTGTTAGTCATTAGCTAGTCATATTTATCCAAGTTTGACCTTTTATATTTAGAGTGTCAAGGATTCCTATTGTTGTTAAACTGATTTTCAGAATCCATGCATGCATGATCAGTTTTTAATATTCCTTGCTTTAGCAAAATGTTGCTTAATATATAAGAAAAGTAGTGAGCTCTTAGGCACAAGTTAAGATAAGGAAATTTGGGCTTTTAGTTTTTAACCTTGTGTATCAATCAAGTACACTGTATTTGCATCACATCTGAATTACTGAAATACTATAATTTTGATATAGGAAAAGCTGAATAGAATCTTCTTTCTTACTGATATGTTGTTGTGATTACTGTTATAAAATGATATGTTACAGAATTTCACCTTACAACATACAAGCATTACAATGATGTTTCAAACCAATTCCACTCTGATGCCACAGAAAAAAATACTTTATACTGGAAAAGAAATTAAATCCATTGGTAAGTTCATGTACAGTAAATATTCCTAGTTCACAGAGACTAAAGTTGGTGGAGTGGTGAATATGAGGCTAGGGAATCAAATCCCGTAAAATGCCAAAAGGGACTCTGCTCTGTTGGGCCCTTGAGCAAGGCCCTTAACCTGTAATTGCTAAGCGCTTTGAGTAGTGAGAAAAGAGCTATATAAATGCAAAGAATTATTATTATTAAAGTTTACATTTAGGCACATTTACTCAAACCATTAATGTGTTTTTTTTTCTATACTGCCTAACCAACCATCCACAAACTCCTACATCCATTGAAATTGCCCAGTCCATTAAAAGGTCCTGTGTATGGCAGCAGCAGCAAAGCAGAAACCAACTAACACATTTAATAAAAATGAAAAATTGATGATGGCAAAGCATCAGTTCGGAAGGTTGAGAAACAATTCCCAACACACATATATTCAAAGTAATTCATGCTAGGCCAGTCTGGATTTGCAAAAAAAAAAACTGGTGTACCCAGAAAAACACTTATTTAGACAATGGAGGAACGTGCAAGCACCATGTCGGGAATGAGCACAGCAGAATTCAAACTCAGGCTCATGAAGTTGTGAGAGAGTAAAACTAATCTCTGGCCCACCTTGAAAGTGTCATGTTATACTTAGTGTCCAGTATGTTTGTTAGTTAGTTGGTCATTACTGACTGAGCCATCTGGCATTAGAATATGTTAGGGTGACCGGCTCTACAGACCTACAGTATGTGGCAAAAACAGACATCATAAGACGTATGTGGCTTGTGGCAAAGCACTTGTAAAGGTGCACAATATCAATGGATGGGCAGTATAAATCAGGCAGGAACTCATAAAGGGTGAAACAACACCAACTCTGAAATAAAATTGGAGTAAAGCATAGTGTCAGGCTAATCACCGCTGCCTGACAGATCCATAGCCCTTGCTTCAATTCCCAACCTGACTTGTGTCTGTGTGGAATCTGATCTTTCCCTCATGTCTGTTCTTCCCCAGGTATTCCAGTTTCCCTCTCACGTTTTGTGTTTCATAAATTGGCAAGTTCTCATTAGCTAGAACGATTCAGTGTTAGTTATGTGATCGATGTTGTGCCTCCTGTCCAGGTTTGGTCCTTGCATTCTGCGCAATGCTGCCAGAACAGATTCTGACCCCCCACAACACTATATTGGATTAACTGGGATTGTTAAAGTATGGATTGATAAAGCTTTTCAAGAAGGCACCACATGCACCGATGCACAGTTCATTGGACGCAGACTACTGTCCTTTTTATAAAGTAGTGTGTTCAGAGCACTAGGTTTAGCCAGATGGACTTACAAGAACGTGCACCATGTATTCATGCTAGAGGACTTTTCCAGCTTTCTTATTCAGCTTACTTATTTAAGAAGGCTATACGGTGTATTGAGTAAACTACAGTCTTTATTTATGACTGTCACATCTGTTTTTGCTTTGCATGTCAACAATACTTAATAAAAAGTAATCTTTGCAGTTTAAGTGGCCGCCTGTAGCAGGAATGTGCAACTCGGTTGGACATTCTTATATAGCCTGGTCTCAAGTGCTGAATGTAAATTTGTCCTTAAATAATGCTGTTTATTATATGCCACTTTTGGCGGTTTAACACACATATCATATGTGGTTCTTAAGTAAAGGCCAAAGCTCTTCTCAACTCAGCCTTGATTAGAAGAACTGGTTAAATGTGTGCCTACTGCTTTCCTAAAATGCATTGCCGCCTGGACCAGATGAGAAGCTGTGCACAGCCCTGTGGTCAGGAAGCCTAGCAGTTCATGCAGATTTACAGAGGAAGCTGAGACACTCCCTGCCTCGCCTTGCGGCAACAAAACCCCACAAAGGGAAATCCATCTATTCACCTTTATTCACTCTCCCTTTCCCTTTCCTGAGAATACATAACGTACTGCCCTGCTTCCTAACTGCTATTCTTATAAAACAACACAGTATTCTGGTAAAATAAGTTGTATTTCCTGGCAATGCAAGAAGCACACTGGAGATGAAGCATTAGGCTCAACCTAATAGCAGTAAAGATGAAGTGACCATCATGGACTTGTAATCACTAGATGCACTGCTGGTGTTGGACCTTCAGAAAAAGCTTTCAAAAAATGTTATAGAAGGTAACGTGTAGGTAGTTTTTGGGAAAATAAACTGAAAATGGGAATTAAGAACGGAAAAGCTACCAATGGAGGCCAGGGTTCTGATGACAAGCAATCAAAAAGCTCAATGAAGCCCATTTTACATACACAGCAGATTCATCTGCTTCCTTAACTCATTTAATCCAATACATGAAGCAGTATCAGGTGCAAAGCAGCAAACCAACCGACGGAACATCTGGTTTTGCAGGGAACATGCACAGGGTGCCAGGCTTATCAATAGATGGGTATAGCTAGTAATACTGTGCCAGTTTAGAGGTGCCAATTAACCTAACCTGCATGTCTTTCAGACGGCAGAGGAAACTGGAAATCCCTTAGAGAAATGTCACACAAACAATGACTATGTTGAGACTCAAACCCATGGCTCATAAGTTATTATATGATATATATATGTATTGTGATGGATGGCCGGCTAAATATTCCGGCCCCCACCTCCAGGCCGCCAGGTGGAGCCCTCCCAACAGCATGTAGGTTCCCCAAATTCCAGCAGGGCCTTATGGGCCTTGTAGTTTGTATACACAGCCCTGCTGGACACCATGGGGACCACCAGGAGCCGCTGTAGGGAGGGTTGGGGAGTACTATGTGCCCTATAACCTGGAAGTACGTCCTGGTCACATGAAGAGGAGAAACGACGTGCTTCTGGGTTGAAGAAAGGAGCTTTTATCCGACCCGGAAGTGTTCACAGTCACATGGAAAGAAGAGAGAAACGTTTCTGGGTCATGGACTATATAATGGACTCGGGGAGACCAGAACACTGAGCTGAGCTGGGAGGAAGGGTGGCTAAGTGTCTGGGAGAGGAGGAGGGTATTGTATTGATTATCAAGTATTGTATAGTGTTTATGAGTAGTGTGGAGTGGAGGGTGCTTAGTGCACAGTATTGTAATAAAAATAATAAGTATTATACTTTTACCTGGTGTTTGGCGTGGTACCTGAGGGTTCAGGGAGCTCTAGCGCCCCCTACTGCTACAGTATATATATATACCTGTATAGGCCACTAATGATGCCTCACTGTTCAACCTCTGGACTAGAGAGTGACATACACTGATACTCTGTTCATGGCTGAATTCAAAGTTGTGCAAAATACTGTCAAGATGGAGTTTACTTATGCCCAGATATTTGAATACAGTGGTCTGTTGAATTGACACTTTTAGACAAATACCATACCATATCATTTCTAAGCCTGCTTTATCCTGAGCAGAATCACAGGGGATGGGAGCCTTCCATTTATGACTGCTGAACCCTATTTAATAATTACAAATGTAGTACGTGTATGTAGTCAATGGATCTAGTGCATGAAGGCAGGAGCATTTTAGATCATTACAGAAATTGGAAAACATTTTTATTTTTTACATTTAAAAATTTAAAGACCATAACCATAACCTTTCACCTTTGGATTTTTCTTTTTTTTTTTTTTTTACTATCACCTCTTATCTACTGGTTTTTACCCCTATGCAAACAACACAGCTTGGCTAGTATCAAGAAGGCTCACCAATGCCATAATTTCCTCAGGTATGTTAGGAGAGCATGGATGTCTCCATTTATGTTCATCAGCTTCTACTATTGAGTCCATCCTAAATGGCTGCATAACATCCTGGCACAGGACCTGCTCAACTCAGGATGATAAAGCACTGCAGAGGTTGGTAATGTTGGCTCAAAATATTGCAGACAAGCATAAAATATGCTGCCTTAGAAAGACAAAGTCAAAGTCAAAGCAAACTTTATTGTCATCTCAACCATATACAAGTATACAGATAGACGAAACTGCGAAGCTCAGGGTCCACAGCATAACAACATGAAGTGCAAAAATAAATTAAAAATAGAATTAAAATTTTAATTTAAATTTAAAAATTAAAACACAAACAAGACAAGACATTGTGCAAAGACAAGACAAAGAAGTAGCAGCAATATTGACATGTAGTAAGCAATATGAACATTGATGCAATGTATGGCATTTGCAATCTAGATAAATACAGTTAATATATATGTAATATAATAAATAAATAAATAATAGACATAGCTAATACAAAAAATATCAGTGTATGATAATAGTTGTTTAAGACATGTGTAAACAATGACAGGTCAGAATGTTTCACAGCAGAAGGATATTAAGAGTGTAAAAATACTTAAAAGTCAGTATGAGATTTTCAGTTCTTTTTTACATGCACACTAGTCTTTGCAAAGGGAGAGGCACCCCAATAATGTTCTCTGCTGTCTTCACTATCCTTTGCAGGCGCTTGTGGTCGGATATGTTGCAGTTGCCATACCAGACTGTGATGCAGCTGGTCAGAACACTCTCAATGGTGCCTCTGTAGAACATGGTGAGGATGGAAGAGGGAAGACTTGCTTGCTTCAGCCGCATCAGGAAGTATAGTCTCTGCTGGGCTTTCTTGATTAGTGATGAGGTGTTATGTGTCCACGTAAGTTCCTCACTTATGTGCACACCAAGGAACTTGGTACATCCATCTATCAATTATCGAACCCACTATATCCTAATTACGGGTCATGGGGGTCTGATGGAGCCAATCCCAGCCAACACAGGGCGCAAGACAGGAAACAAACCCCAGGCAGGGCGCCAGCCCACTGCAGGGCACGCACACACACACACACACCAAGTACACACTAGGGACAATTTAGGATTGCCAGTGCACCTAACCTGCATGTCTTTAGACTGTGGCAGGAAACCCGAGCACCCAGAGGAAACCCACACAGACACAGGGAGAACATGCAAACTCCACACAGGGAGGATCTGGGAAGTGAACCTGGGTCTCCTAACTGCGAGGCAGCAGCGCTACCCACTGCGCCACCGTGCCACCCAAGGAACTTGGTACTCCTAACAAACAGTGTTATTAAAGATTTCAGCCATCCAGCACAATGGCTCTTCTTCCTTCTCCATACAGGCCCTTAGAACTCACATCAGAAGTTTCATCAGGCTACTCAGCTACTCGTATTGATAACTGCGTGAGTGCACATGGTGTGCATGTGTGTTTTTATCTACAATTTCTGTTGTTTGAAATATACTTCTACCTCAAGTCTTTACAAGACAAGCAGATAAGAATCTCATGGCAGTTTGTACACATGACATGCAATTGAACCTGATTTCAGACAGCAAGAGAAATTGGTGAAAAGGAATAATCAGTGATTAGTAATTTTTCAATTTAAACATGTGAAGCAAATTCAAAGGCATTTAACTTTTAAAAAGTAATAGTATATTAAATATGTTAATGTGAAAAAAAGTCCTAAATTATTTCACAATGAAATCTGTTTAACATTGAAAATAAAAAAGAGTAGCACAGTAACACAAAGGCTAACATCAGTGTGTGACACGATTTCATTCTACATTATTTCTACTCGCGTGACCTCCTTGTGAAATCTGCATGCTCTCTCTGTGCTTGAATTTCTTTTGCTCAAGCAGCCCAAGGCCATACTACCTGATAGACAGTTACAATTAAACGTGAATGATGAGTGGAAGTGTGGCCTCAATTGACGACATTAAGGGAAACCCTGCAGACACCATGACCCTGACCTGTACTAAATCAATTAATCTTCAAAAAATATTACAGAACCATACAACTTTAAATGCTGGCTAGGAAGGAAAACTTCAATAGAAAAAAGTGATCATTGAAATAAAAAAGTATACTTAATAAAGTACAGCCAAGAGCACACCATGCTCAATGGCCCTTTAGATACAGAATAGGCCCATAGGTAATCTTCAGTATCCATTTCCTTCACTTCACTTGTCAGTGTGATTGTAAAGAATATTCTAAGGACTGTTTTCTGATGTCTCTTCATAGCCTTCCAGAAGGGAATAGGTGGGCATGAAAATTCAAACGAGAAAACTGGTGCATGTAAAAGGAATTTCTTCAAAAGCTACTGTATATAAGTTGATTCCCAAAAGAGAATATAAGAAGGAGTCAATTAAAAAAGCAACGCATTTGCAGATGTGTGATACTGAATGGAGAGGCGAGGGGCACCGGATGAAATAAAAAGGAAAATTAGGCTAATTAAAAACAGAGCAGAAACACATTTGACTAAAGAGAACACCACTTTTGAGCAGTAATGAGGAGGCCAAACAAAACTCAACTCAGTTTTTAATGAAGAACTAAGTATACTCTCTTCAGCTTACGAGCAGGAATGTCCAAAACCTGAAGAAAAAAATGGTAATAATGAAGGCTTTCACTGAATGCTAGCTCAGATAGGTAGCTACTGTACCTCTAAGCAGTGAGGAGCTCCTAAAACTGTAATTATCTGCAGTATATTCAACGCAGCAGCTGAATTAACGTTCAAATGTGCAAGCCTAACTGTCTGACACCCCTGCTGATAAGACTATTGGCAGAATTGTCAAAATCACACTCCACAGTGACCAAAACCATTCACCATGTTGCATATTACATGTTTCCACATATCACAGAGTTTACATAGTTCATCCACCTTACAGCAAATTTGTGAATAATACCCAGATTTGAGCGTTTTATGTAGTCTTTTGCTACTTTGCTAAGACCACATGGATTTACTTAGTCTACATCTGTACAAAAACATTCCATTAGTTAGTCTATAACTAAAAAGAATATAAGAAGCTTGACAAACGAGAGGAGACCATTCAGTCCATCAGGCCCATTTGTTGTCATTTACAATCTGCAGCACTCAGATTTGGACATTTTACAATGAATTGGTATTTGGAGAAATTTTCCATTTGAATATGTGAACATGATATTCAAAGATTAAATCAAAATTAACAGATGGCTCCTGTTTTTCATGCTGGAGGCACAAGACCAATGTACTGCTTATCAAGGGGACTCCTCTCATATGCTCCCATAAAGCTTTGATCCTCTGCGGCTTCTCTCTTTGCCAGCAATCTCATAGCATAATATCATTTACTTTAATAAAGATAAATCAACAGACAAACTTTGTGAAGGACATATTTTACTTGACACCACTTACACAAAAAGGCCATCACCTCATTGTTTAGTTAAGCAACAGCTTGACCACAGTGCAGGGCCTACTTAACATAGTGGGCCTCTGGAAGGCGGATGTGATCAAAGAGATCCAGCTGCAGACATTCCTGTTACAGCTGTTGCTTTGCCACTTCTTGGGCCCAATGGGACAGAGGGATTTTTCAGAGAAAAAAGAAAAATCAATCTGGTTGTTAGGTTTGCGGGCGTCCTTTTTAAAAATTTTGTGCTGCTAATTTTACCTCTTATTTTAAAGAAATATTCTTTTGGTTCTTGACTACCACCTTTTTACCAAGAGATAAGTGAATACTCATGTTCATCCCTTGCATTGACATTGATGTTTGCATAGATAGACAGACAGACAGACAGACAGACAGACAGACAGACAGACAGACAGACAGACAGACAGATAGATAGATAGATAGATAGATAGATAGATAGATAGATAGATAGATAGATAGATAGATAGATAGATAGATAGATGCCCTGTTGCTTTATTAGAAGAGAAACATGGAGGTCAACACAGCAATAATTTTAAATACGCAGCTAACAGATGGTTTAATAATTAGAAGAAAATATAATCCATGAAAATGATGGAAAAAACATAATCCATCATTACCAAAAATGATTTAATCAGCAAGGAGATTCTATTCTTGACAAATCATGACCTTATTTTGGACTTGGCTGTTCTTGATTCTGAGCAGCACTCATGTAAAAATATAATGTAGCAGGCTTCCCAGTTTCCACAAGGAATGCCAACATAAAAGTGGCCAAGGCCGCCTACAGAGAATGTGACTTTAAACTGTTGATGTTCTTACTTGAACATAAACAGAGCCTTGCAAAAGTATTCAGTGCCTTGATCAGTTCTCTAATATTTCTGAAATCCTACACTAAAAATGTGTTCTCTTGTTTTAAAACTCTGAAACAAAAAACATTTGTTTAATATGACTTTATATTATATTTGAAAACATCGTCAGAAGACAAGGAGACATGCGTTATGCATATGTATTCAATCATATGTACTATTCTGTAGATCATCTTTCTGCGGTATTAACAGCTCCAAGTTTTTTGGTGTAAGTTTGACCCACCTTTGCTCACTGCTCAAAAGTGATTTTGGCCCATTCTGCCAAGAAGATTTGCTCCAGATTGTTCGATTTAGTTGGATTATGCTTGTGTGCTTCAAGTTTCAGATGGTGCCCTAGACTCTCAAATAGGATTGAGCTGAGGGATTTGGCTGGGCCATTGCAGGACATTCACCTTTATGTACTTGAGCACCTCTAAGGTTACTTTGGCCTTGTATTTGAGATCATTAATCTGCTGAAAGATAACATTTTAACCAAGCTTCAGTTTTTAGCTGACTAAAACAGTTTATTTTCTTGCATCTTCCAATAATTCTTCTTTCTGTTTTAAACAGAAGACATTATCCAGCACAGGGGTGAAGAGTGCTGTACCCTAAGCCAACACTACTAAACAAAAGTCAGGAACAAACCCTGGATGGGGTACCAGTCAACTGTAGAAGGGTATTTCGGGAGTAAATATAAAACCAATTAAATGCAGAGCCTCCAAACAGTGCAGCATAAACAAAGACAATCATGCTTTTACAAAAGTATTAATGTACTTATATACAAAACTTGCATCACCCACATTATAGACCAAAATCCAAATATTCTAGCCAATGGATCTTGAACATAAAGGTAGGAGCATTTTAGACCACTAAAGCAATTGGAAAACATTTTATTTTTTACAAACCAAAAATAGCCACCAATGGTTATGAGAGAATCGACTAAGTCCCTTGTTTCCCTCAGATGATCAGTTATCACACAAAATCTTCAGGAGTTCACAGCTAATTCTGAAGTTGAAAGGGAGCCGTGAATTGATGTGAGTAATACAGTGGGCAAGCCAGTCAGAGGATACCAAATCTTACATTAACCAAATAGTATTTCATGTGATACAGGGCAAAGCTCCTGGGTGTGGATGTTTGCTTCTTACACAACAAAGCTGTGAGCGGCCTAGTGAACAACAGGAAGTACTCTTGCTGTGCAGCACAGATCTTGTTTACTTCTTCCTACTGCCCTGGGGGACTCTAGAAGATATCTGAAGACATCCAAAAGAGATCCTTATTAAGGCACCCAAGGTGAGCAGAGACGCCTCGTGAAGAGATGCAAAGGCCATTCCTTAAGGTGAGAAATACATTTCCAACACAAAGAACAGTCAAGGTGCAAAAGCAGAGGTCATACTAGCATCATGCTAACATACTCTAATGCCACAATGCAGTAGAATAAGGCAAGCTGACCACCAAAAAGAGAGGAAGTTCTTTGATGGAACAGCACCCACCAACAAAAGCATAATCAGACTCATCTTGTCACATCCTAAAGATGCTTTGACTGGAGACTTTACACTGGGTTTGAGAGAACATGGCTGTGTGGCTGTAATAGACTGGCACCACCCAACAAATTATCTACCAGAACTGATAAAAACAAAAAAAAAACAGTTATATTCATAAAGATTTCTTTGTCACCTTGGATGAAGGCTCCTGCTAAATTGAAGAAGTGAGTAATGAACAGAAAAGCAAGCAGATGCATAAACTGAATTATAAAGCGAGATAAACTAACTGCAATTTTAAAGGTCAAGAAAAAAACAGACTTTCCTTTGGTGATGAAAATTTCTAATCGTTCTAAAATTTGGCAGTATTTCTTACTTTACTGTTCATTTAAAATAATAAGGAGTAGCCACTACACTTAGAGATGGTGAAGACCTACATTAAAAAAACAAACTAACACACATTGCAAGGGGTCTGTTTTTAGAAACAGATGAATGCTGCTCTCTTGCTCTATAATCCTGATTTCTATTAATGGAGACATACATAAAAATGCTCGATTAATTCTGCTATTTTTCATGAATTTAGCCTCCCTCTCCATAAACTAATTTGTTCAACTTACAATTCAGTTCTGCTTATTCTTAAACAACACTATTCTCAGCAGAGAAGCAAAAGAATTTATATTTAGATTCACAAACATAATAGTGATATAAGAATACTGCTCCACACAACACCCCTCCACCCATCCATTTGCAAACATGGTTAATCCAATTACACGGTTCCCAGGGTGCCATAGCACACCTCGGTACCATTGGGTAAAAATTAGAAACCAGCTCATATAACAACAGGCATATTTTTATACAAAATACTAATTGGAAACACACCTAGTTTGGATTTGAGAGAAATTTCTACACAGAAACATGTAGAAGTAGCAAAATTCATACAGAGACTGACCAGGCAGGGATTTGGACCCCGCATCCTGGAGCTTCAGTGTAGCAGTGCTAACCGAGGCTCACCAAGTGAACATTCACCTACACATACAGGAGCGATTAAAAAGTATTCACCCCCTTGGAAGTTTTCACATTTTATTACTATACAACACGGAATGACAGTGGATTTCATTTGTTTTTTTGGCATTGATCATCAAAAAGATTCTTTAACATCTAAATAAAAGCAAGTGACTACATTGATCACAAATATAATACAGAAAATGAGTATACAGTTCCAAAGGTTAATACTCTTTATAGGCATTGTATACAGAAATATCCAATCACTCAAAGCCCTGAGAAGGCAATGCTGGTCAAAATTAAGAGTACACAGAGATGCTAACTCTAATGTCTAAAAATAATCCTTGCCTTTGGTCTTATCTTTGGCTAACAAGAGAAATGTAAATGTCTGCTTTTTTATTATAATGATAATGCAAAAAATGTCAGCTATCTATTTAATAACTTGCCCATGTGATCCCACATTGGATCAATAACCCAAAAAGACAAGGAGGGAAGAACATGGAGCAACCTTCTTGTCAAGTCGTGGTGTTTCCCGTCTGCCCTCTTGCTACAGTCATGCCAACTCTTTAGAGAGATAAGTTGCTCTCAGCAAAAAAAAAAAAAAAACTGCCTGGCCAAAGGTGTTTCTATGGCAACCCTGGGAATGGCCTTTCCTGTTAAGGCTTGTCAGTTGCCAGGCTCCGTTTTGGAAAGGATTCTGTTTGGTGGTCACCCTGAGAACAGGACAGTCCATTACTTTTTGAAAATTATTATTTAATTTTTTTTTATTCCCTTGTACACTCATGCCAGTGCAACATCTTCTGGAAGCTAACATTAAGTATTTCAGATTTTTTATTCTGTACTGAACAGGGTGCGACAGGCAGAATTGAATGCTGTTTTTTTTTTTCTTCATCACACAATGGGGTCCTTGGCAGAGCAGGGAGAGTGGCAGCACTCATTGTGTGGCCCTGCTTGTTATTCCTATAGTTAGTCTGCTTGCCTTTCTACACACACCAACACAAATTCACACACCAAATGCACAAGCCTGTTCTCATCTGTGCATGTAAAAACATCCAAACATGCAAAAGATGCTCTCATTGTTGCAGCAGCAAGGCAAGAATGAAGTCCAAAAAAAAAAGGTAATTCAGATAGCACCACTGAACACAGCTCCACATCACAATACACACACTGGCCCCAGGAGCTGACAGAACTTCAGCTTGGGACCTCAGGTTTGCAATAACCATTTGTGGGCTTAATGTAAAAAAAAAAGAGACTTAACTGCAGAGATGTTATGCGTAACCTGATTGGAAGAAAACTGTAGAAAATGTAATCAAAATCATGCCACACACAGAGAGCTCTTGTGCGACCTCTGAACTTGACATCATCAATCTACTGATGTTCCGCATTGCCGATTACAAGCCTGGATTAAGACCCCCATAGGCCCCTGTGTGACTTAACACCTTAATAGAGAGTTGCAGTGTGCGGACACCCAGTAGGTTAATGCTGCAAGGTATTTCCCACTTTTGCGTTCCGTGTGCAGAGACTCAATTATTTCATGGTGTTGGGGGGTGGATTGGTGAATAGTCCCCATGCAGTAACAGGTCTCTGAGTGTGCACCCAAAATGTCTTGATGGTAGATCCATCCTTGGCTATTTGTTACAAGACCTGCTGGGCAGCATCCAGGTCAGTCCAGATGAACAACTGTGCTATAGACATTGAGGCTCTGCCACATTTGTACTCATTCTCACATACAGTACATAGCTCTCAGGCTGTGTTATATCATGATTACATCAATAAGTGTGAATGCTCAGATGCATCTTATATGAACCTACTGTATGGGATTTATTGGCAAGGGCAATAGACTCCAAAATATGAATGTGTAAGTTGCGTGTGACCTTGAGCAATTCACCCAACATTGTGTAGTACAGAATGAAACAACATTCTCAATGGTGAAGGCTGAGTCTATCCCAGCATTACTCTGATCAAAACAGGAACTGGACTTAGGTGGGGCACCAGTCCATGGCTAGATTAACTCATATCTACTTTCAAAATCGGCCAACTTACAGCTGCCAAATAACCTAACATGTAAATGCAGCATTGTGGAGAAGATGCAAACTCAACACAGACAGTCTGAGCATGGGATCAAAACTCAAGAAATTCTAAATGTAAGAGGTAACATTCCTAACTATTGTACTATTATGTTAACTACTGTCTTAGAACTGAAAAAATGTACACCTTGTAATGCACCCTGATCTTGTAATGCATCTGTCTGCACTAGGCAGATATTTCGCTGCACATTCATGCTGTGAATCTACTGATATACCTCTATATATGCTCTATTAATTAATTAATCAATGACTTTGTTAAATGGTCCGACGCAAACCACCTACACCTGAACACCAGCAAAACCAAGGAGCTGGTGGTGGATTTTAGGAGGCCCAGACCCCTCATAGACCCAGTGATCATCAGAGGTGACTGTGTGCAGATGGTGCAGACCTATAAATATCTGGGAGTGCAGCTGGATGATAAATTAGACTGGACTGCCAATACTGATGCGCTGTGCAAGAAAGGACAAAGCCGGTTATACTTCCTTAGAAGGCTGGCTTCCTTCAACATCTGCAATAAGATGCTGCAGATGTTCTATCAAACAGTTGTGGCGAGCGCCCTCTTCTACGCAGTGGTGTGCTGGGGAGGCAGCATTAAGAGGAAAGACGCCTCACGCCTGGACAAACTGGTGAGGAAGGCAGGCTCTATTGTTGGCATGGAGCTGGACAGTTTAACATCTGTGGCAGAGCGAAGGGCGCTCAGCAGGCTCCTATCAATTATGGAGAATCCACTGCATCCACTAAATAATGTCATCTCCAGACAGAAGAGCAGCTTCAGCGACAGACTGCTGTCACTGTCCTGCTCCACAGACAGATTGAGGAGATCGTTCCTCCCCCAAACTATGCGACTCTTTAATTCCACCAGGGGGGGTAAACGTTAATATTTAACATTATACATAGTTATTGTCTGTTTTTTTTCACCTGTATTATTATCATTCTTTAATTTAATATTATTTATTGTATCAGTATGCTGCTGCTGAAGAATGTGAATTTCCCATTGGGATTAATAAAGTATCTATCTATCTATCTATCTATCTATCTATCTATCTATCTATCTATCTATCTATCTATCTATCTATCTATCTATCTATCTGTCTATCTATCTATCTATCTATCTATTAGATTGTGATCTGGGAGCCATGCAGACCAACATAATCAACTGAAGCCACAGTCCAAATCTGCAACCAGCCTGAGACGATGTGCACTTTGTGACATGCTACATTATTTTCAGGCTGGAAGTATCCATTTGAAAAAGTCTAGACTGTGGCCATAAAGACACACACATGGCCAGCAACAATGCTCAGATATGCCATGGCATTGCAATGCTGCTCATTTGGTATTGAGAGGTCTAATATGTGATAGTTAAAATTCTCTACTCCCTTACAATATCACCATCAGCGCATATCAGTGATAAAAGGCAAGATGGCTTACATAGAACCATGCTGTCTATACCAAATGATCCTGCCATCATAATGCCACAGTACAAATCGAGATTCATCAGACCAGGTGACACTTTTGCAATGTTCAGTCTTCTCGTTTTGGTGATCATCTTTTCCACTGCAACCCCATTTTCCTGTTCTTGGCTGACAAAACTGGAAAGCTGCCAGTCTTCTGCTGCTGTAGCCTTTAGCTTAAAGTTTCAATGTGTTGAGAGGCTCATGAGGCTCAACACTGTTGTAAAGAGCTGTTATCTGAGCATTTGTGGCATTTCTGGTGATTCTACTCTAACTTTTGTAATTAACAAGGTGTTGTGTTTTAGCCCACAGAACTGCTGTTTTTATATATAACACTATTCACTGTAAACTCTAGAGACAGTAGGACATTAAAATCCAAGATGGAAAGCTGGGTCTGAGATGTAGGAACCTCTGTGTGTTGTAACAACAATCATACCATGGTCAAAGATGCTTAAATCATGTCTCTTGTCCATTTTAATGTCATGTCGAACAACAGCTGAGTTGCAGTCATATGACTGGCTGTTTGGAGGAGCAGGACATTTGCTTTAGCAAGCAGGTGTAGCTAAGAACGTGGCCAGTAAGTTCAATTTGGACCATACTGGTCAGTGTGATATATGGAGTGTAACATAAAGCTAAGCTTTCCCTTGTAAACAATTCGCTATGGTGGAGCAGTAATGTGTAACAGAACAACTTACTAGGCACTGCTAGTTATGGAAACGGCAAATTTCAAAAAGTCATGAAAATTGCAACCAAAGCATTGGAAAAAAAGGATTCCTTTTGTTTGAGTAACATGCATGAAAATAAATGTATGACACGTCGTAAGTATTTAGGTTAAAGCCATTCTTGCTGCTTGACAATCTGTGGGTGACATCACAAGCAGTATATCCGCTCTGACATTGTCAGCCTGTGGGGGCCGGAGCTTTTGGGAGGGCTTTACACTATTCTGAACCTGGCAGAGTGTGTTCTCAGTCTCATCTTCTTTCTGGGGGCGCTGAGGCAGAAAGAAATGCGCCTGAACTCCGCACGTCCCAGTGCTCCCAAACAAACCCAATCATTTCGACTTGCTGAATATTTCATACTACGAGTTTTTTTTTTTTCCCCTCACTCCGTGCTAAAGCACTCTCTTTTTGCTTTCATTTCTATGTGACTTTTCCATTTCTTTCATTCAATGCTTCTCTATAGAATACAGTATGCCATTCTGACATTCATTTCGCCGACATGTTTTCCTATTCATGTTTTCGTAAATCCCATCAATTGCTCGCTCTCTTTTACATAAGCACACACACACACACACACACACACAAACAAGTGTACTCATCGACACTAGCAATCCCTGCGCTTCAGGCTTTTGGCCTTCCCACCATCGTGTCTCCATAGCAACTCAGGAGATGGAATCTGCAGAGGGATTCAGAGACGACAGAACATGCAAACCAATGGCTCTGTGCTTCCATTCTCTCCACTCACCCTGCACTTCCACTCACATCTACGATAAAAGGGGTATGACTGTATCGTCTTCTATCAGTATTCCCGTCCAGTTCACTGAAGCCATTAAAAAGTCCTGTCAAGCTCTTAGCATAAAACCAGTGCAGTTTTCTTTAGCAAAAAGAGAAAAAAAAACAACCATTGCTGCCAACATTCCTAAAGTTGCTTTAGACACCACGTAGCCGGAAAGCAATTCTTCATTTAAAATAGATACTTAAGAGCTTACTTGGCTGAAAATGCTGTCTTTACAACCGAGTTTTAAGGCAATTTGCCATTAATTTGTTCCACTTAATAAAAATCACTTATTTCATACTTGGAGATACTATACTTTTATTTTAAAAAAAGCATATATTTTAAATACAGGATTTTTTAAATTGTGCTTGTGCATGTGTCACCATCTATCCATCTACGCACTTTATGCAGCCTGGGTAATGGGGCACAAAGCTTATCGTGTCAGTTTTGCATAAAAGGCAGAAATCCATCCTGGATGAGATTAGGGACCTGCACACACACACAATAAACCACACTCACTTATACTGGGCTAATTTACATTTGTCATTTAACTTAACAGACACTTACATATATGATTACAAAACAGACTGGAGTTGATTAGTGTGGGAAATGCAATGGTGGATGGGTAGATGGCTCACATACACACTGCAGCGAACTCCTCAAAAGGCAAGGGTGTGTAGTAAACAGAGGAGACAAATGTATGGCACAAGACATGCATGAAAAGAAGAATCTTCATTGGCAACTGGACAACTTCTTCAAATACCAGTATAGGTTTTAGACCACCCAGGGTTATAGGTGCTGCTAGAAGTCTTTACTCTGACTGTACCAAAGTAAAAAGTGGAGTAGTGGCTCTGGGGCTAGGGATCTATTCTGGTATCTGAAAGGTTGCCAGGTCAAATCCTTTTACTGCCAGAAGGGATCCTACTCCACGGGGCCCCTGAGCAAGGCCTTTAACCTGTAAATTGCTTCAGGGGTACTATACAATGGCTGACCCTCCATTCTGACCTTGTGGTATAGCAGGTCCATAGCTCATGTCAAAAGAGACAGTTTTTAAAATAAATAATCACCACACTTGTGGCTTGGTGAGGGGCCGTGGTGGTGTGTGGCCAAGCGGTTCCTGGGGAATACGTGATGCGGGCGAACCTCGTTTAAGTGCACAGGTGAGGAGTCGTCTGCATCCATAATTGTTCCCGGGAGCTGCTGATTGCCACAGCTGATCCACGTCCTCATAATAAAAAGAAGTGCAAGGCTGCTAGGAAGGGAGAAAAGAGAAAGAAACGGAGATTGCAGGAGTAAGGAAAAAGGCAAGAAGCAGTGAGGGGAAAGCTGGCGTGTGTGTGTGAGAGAGAGAGCGAGCAAGTGAGCGCTCGCAGGCAGCTGGACAGTGAGCCCTAGCGGGGTGTTTGGTCGACACCTTGGGCAGTTGGTAGTGGTCGCTCCTGCTGAGCATTGTGAGGAGCGGGACTGACCGAAAGGAGGATGGCTCACCACGGGAGTCAGGAGGCTTGGAAGGTGGATTCCCCAATGTGAGCGTCCTGGCCGTTGGGGGAAGCCAAGTCTTGGTCTGGAGAGAGTGGAACCGAAGCCAGGGATCGGCAAGCGTCCAGATCAGTCAAGTGGAAAAAAAGTTCAGCTGCAGGTAGGGCGACTCTCCTGTTGCGAAGCCCAATGGGAAAAGCAGGGGAGCTGCCAGGTAAAAAGAAGACACCAGGCTTTGTTTTTAAAGAGACTGCTTCCAGCCATTGTTTTAACCTCGTTTTAAATGATTCATTTATTGTTTTTAATCTCCATGTTTCAATTTTACTGGTTTATTTATTTATCGAAGGATTTTAAGAAGGGGGATCGGAGGGTGTGTTCCAACTACAGAGGGATCACACTCCTCAGCCTCCCTAGAAAAGTCTATTCAGGGGTCCTGGAGAGGAGGGTCCGTCGGATAGTCGAGCCTCGGATTCAGGAGGAACAATGTGGTTTTCGTCCTGGTCGCGGAACAGTGGACCAGCTCTATACCCTTAGCAGGGTCCTGGAGGGTGCATGGGAGTTTGCCCAACCAGTCTACATGTGTTTTGTGGACTTAGAAAAGGCATTCGACCGTGTCCCTCGGGGAATCCTGTGGGGGGTACTCCGAGAGTATGGGGTACCGGCCCCCCTGATAAGGGCTGTTCAGTCCCTGTACGATCAGTGCCAGAGCTTGGTCCGCATTGCCGGCAGTAAGTCGAACCCATTTCCAGTGAGAGTTGGACTCCGCCAGGGCTGCCCTTTGTCACCGATTCTGTTCATAACTTTTATGGACAGAATTTCTAGGCGCAGCCAGGGTGTTGAGGGGGTCCGGTTTGGTGGGCTCAGGATTGGGTCACTGCTTTTTGCAGATGATGTTGTCCTGTTTGCTTCATCAGGCCGTGATCTTCAGCTCTCTCTGGATCGGTTCGCAGCCGAGTGTGAAGCGGCTGGGATGAGAATCAGCACCTCCAAATCCGAGACCATGGTCCTCAACCGGAAAAGGGTGGAGTGCCCTCTCAGGGTTGGTAGCGAGATCCTGCCCCAAGTGGAGGAGTTCAAGTATCTCGGGGTCTTGTTCACGAGTGAGGGAAGAATGGAGCGTGAGATCGACAGGCGGATCGGTGCGGCATCCGCAGTAATGCGGGCGTTGCATCGGTCTGTCGTGGTGAAAAAGGAGCTGAGCCGCAAGGCGAAGCTCTCAATTTACCAGTCGATCTATGTTCCTACCCTCACCTATGGTCATGAGCTATGGGTAGTGACCGAAAGAACGAGATCGCGAATACAAGCGGCTGAAATGAGTTTCCTCCGCAGGGTGTCTGGGCTTTCCCTTAAAGATAGGGTGAGAAGCTCAGTCATCCGGGAGGGGCTCAGAGTAGAGCCGCTGCTCCTCCGCATCGAGAGGAGTCAGATGAGGTGGCTCGGGCATCTGATCAGGATGCCTCCTGGACGCCTCCCTGGTGAGGTGTTCCAGGCACGTCCAACCGGGAGGAGGCCCCGGGGAAGACCCAGGACACGCTGGAGGGACTATGTCTCTCGACTGGCCTGGGAACGCCTTGGGATTCACCCGGAAGAGCTAGAAGAAGTGGCCGGGGAGAGGGAAGTCTGGGCATCTCTGCTCAAGCTGCTGCCCCCGCGACCCGACCTCGGATAAGCGGGAGACAATGGATGGATGGATGGATGGATTGTGGCACTTTTGCTCCATCCCCTGGATAGCGCTTCGAGTACTAAGAAAAGCACTATATAAATGTAATGAATTATTATTATTATTGTTTCATTGTTTATGCCTCACTGCCAAGCTCATCGGTGACATTACCGACGGTGTTGGGTTCAGGGCTCCCAAATGCAAGATGGGAGCGTGGAGCGAACCCACATTGTCACAGACCTACAAAGGTCATACAAAAAGACAATTTCCCCTTGAGGATTAACTGTGTACCAAAATCCAAAATAAAAGAAGGAGGGCTGGCAGTCTGGGCCAGATGGAGGACTAGTAGATCTCATTCATCACAGATAGGAATGTGGCACTCTGCACATAATGATGAGCTACTTCATACATGATTCTCACTACATCTTCTACCATTGAATGCCCACTACTGACAACTGCAAGAACATAGACAGGGTATGGAGTGTAAGCTGAAGTGGTATCAGCATTGAGCTTCTCTTCTCACTTGGGGTTGGAGACCACTGTACATGAAAACAAGGCAGTGAAATTAGCATAACATGCCCAAGCAGTGCACAATTAGAGTTTAAGGTGTGAAAGGCTATGGTCTCATCTCCTGTAATAACTAGTTGACTATGGTTTTTATTACAGGAGGTTTTGCAAGGCAACACAGCATAAAGGAGATCCTGTTAATTCCATGAATTTCTGTCTTTACATAAAATAGATTTTTCAAAGATGTTTCTCATGTACTAACTGATAAAGCATTAGAAATAACAGAAGGAGGAAGTTGTGCAAGTGTTGGAGATTTTTAATTGTGATTGGAAAGAAAGCATTTAGGGTTCTTAACTGAAATGAGGTAGTCAATCATATCAATAAATCAATAAGTGTAACTCACAATCACTAAGGAGGTGAAAAGTCAAAACTGACACTAAAAATGAAACGGCCTGATAAACCAGTTTTCTTATACCAAAGCGTAGATGACACACGTTAAGCAGCTCATCATTTAATAAAACCCCCAATGACATCACACATATGAACTCAACATGTCATCATGTGCAAAGAATTTACCAATATTTACCCAAAACAAGAACAGCAGAAATAAGGATAAAAAAAATAAATCCCAAACAATTTCGAATCAATTACAATCCTGACACTATAACCCATTCAGAGCAGGCCTGTTTATTAGTGCCATTTTCCATTAGGCAATGCCAATACAACAAATCAGCTATTATCCTAAAATAACTTTGTGAAATTAGTAGATCCTGCTGGTTTGTGACGGAGTGTTTGAAGAATGCTGAGATGCCACTTACAGTCTCTTCCATACTCTCCCAGGACATCTCCTTCCAGCTGGAGGAGCAGTACAGTAATCGGCTAAACATTACACAGGGCGTCATTCAGCACCTGTATAACTTCATGCCATATAGCTACTTGTAATGTAAACATGGGGGTTGGGGGTGTTAACCTAGTATTAAAGACTTAATGTTGCAGAAGCATGTAGGACATTTTAAACGAACTACAGAAAACAGACATTTCCTGTTAACTTTGACAGGTGTATACAATGTGTTGTGAAACTGTTTGGGCAACCGTATAACAACTGCAACAATTGTATAGTAATCTGCAATTAAAACATCAGATTGATTATGCCAACTGACTAGTGCTTGAACATCCAATATAATAATATCCAGTGCCCAATTTCTTATTAGGGGTTTGGCTGATACCCTTTAATACTATATAACATTTGTGGTCACCAGGGGCACACCCGCTCCCCAAACCCGACACAGACAGATGCCAGGCACAAGTTCAAGCACAACACACGTTTATTTAAGTGGGGGGAAAACGTGGATTGGTGATTCTAAATTGGCCCTAGTGTGTGCTTGGTGTGTGGGTGTGTTTGTGTGTGTCCTGCGGTGGGTTGGCACCCTGCCTGGGATTGGTTCCCTGCCTTGTGCCCTGTGTTGGCTGGGATTGGCTCCAGCAGACCCCCGTGACCCTGTGTTCGGATTCAGCGGGTTGGAAAATGGATGGATGGAAAACGCTTCTCAAATCATTTCCCTGTGCACAGTCCCAACACACCATACAAAGCACAAGAGTACAACACTTTCTTCTCTCCTTCTCTCTGTGTTTGCCTTTTTCATTCACCTCCACTCACCCTTTGGCAAGCTCATCCTCTTCCTCCCAATGAAAGCAGGCAGCTCCTTTTATGCTGCACCTGGGAGTACTCCAGGTAGCTGTTAGTGAGGTCTGGAATCAGTCCCAGGTGTGGTGAGAGCCCAACAAAGTAGAGCTCTTAATCCTCCCGGGCAGCTCCCATAGGACATAACAAGGCTGTGCCAGACTCCAACTCCCATGGAGCCCTGCGGTTTATCTGAGGGGCTGCTGCAACCCAGGGGGACTGCCATCTAGCGCTCCAGGGGAAGCAGTGCCCTGTGTATATCTGTTCCCGCCAGTCCTTCCATTATGACAGAGTCCTGGCTGGGTAAAAGCCCCAGCCATCCATCACACATTTTATTTTTTATTAGACAGACTGTCTCCTTCTTAGTCGTCTGCTAAACCCAGGTAACTCAAAGGAATGCCTCCAAAATACTTCCAGTGAAACTTGTGAGGCTATTGCTGTATTTTTCAATCAAAAAGTGAATGATATTAGAAATAATATAGTATATCTCCCCAACACTTAAGCCCCAGTACTCCATTATAAACAAATTAAATTCTTTCACCAGGATAGATTTACCTGATTTACATAAAATAATTTCTCAACTGAGACCTGCGTCCTTGACCCAATACCAACAAGTTTTTTCAAAGCAGTATCGGGTGTGCTAATTGATAATATTCTTGACATAGTAAACTCGTCATTAGATACGGGGGTCTTCCCAGACTGTCTTAAGACTGCTGTAGTTAAACCCCTATTCAAGAAAAATAATCTCGACCCCTCTGCTTTTGAAAATTTTAGAACCATTTCTAACCTGCCTTTCTTAAGTAAAATTCTAGAGAAGGCAGTCATTATGCAGCTAAATGAGCACCTCAATAAACATGCTATTCTTGATAAGTTTCAGTCAGGTTTTAGAACAAATCACAGCACAGAAACTGCACTCGTTAAAGTAGTAAATGACTTGCGGGTAAATGCAGACAGAGGCCATTTATCAGTTCTCATCCTCTTAGATCTGAGTGCCGCATTTGACACCATCGATCACAATATTCTTAGAAATTGCCTTAGTCAATGGGTGGGCCTCTCTGGCAGTGTCTTAAATTGGTTTGAATCCTACCTGGAAGGTAGAAAATTCTTTGTTAGTTGTGGTAATTACAACTCAAAGACGCATGATATTTTATATGGTGTTCCACAAGGCTCTATCCTGGGTCCGCTGCTCTTTTTGATCTACATGTTTCAGTTAGGTCAGATTATCTCGGGGCATAACGTGAGTTACCACAGCTATGCTAATGACACGCAGCTGTATTTATCAATAGCACCTGATGACCCCGACTCTGTTGTTTCACTAACACAATATCTTACTTGTGTTTCTGAATACTAATTTTCTCAGGCTAAATAAAGATAAAACAGAAATTTTAGTGATTGGCAATAATGAATATAATGAGGTTATTAGAAATAAACTTGATGCGTTAGGATTAAAAGTCAAGATGGGAGTAGAGAATTTAGGGGTAACTGTTGACTGTAACCTGAATTTTAAATCGCATATTAATCAGATCACTAGGACAGCATTTCTTCACTTAAGAAACATAGCAAAAGTTAGACCTCTTATATCATTGAAAGATGCTGAGAAATTAGTTCACGCTTTTATTTTCAATCGACTAGATTACTGTAACGCACTCCTCTCAGGACTACCCAAAAAAGACATAAATCATTTGCAACTAGTGCAGAATGCAGCTGCTAGAATCCTAACTAGGAAAAGAAAATCCGAGCACATCTCTCCAGTTTTTATGTCAATACACTGGTTACCTGTGTCATTCAGAATTGACTTTAAAATACTGCTTATGGTTTACAAAGCCTTAAATAATCTCACTCCATCTTATATATCGGAATGTCTGACATCTTATATTCCAAATTGTAACCTTAGATCCTCAAATGAGTGTCTGCTTAGAATTCCAAGAGCTAAACTTAAAAGAAGTGGTGAGGCGGCCTTCTGCTGTCATGCACCTAAAATCTGGAATAGCCTGCCAGTAGGAATTTGCCAGGCTAACACAGTGGAGAACTTTAAAAAACTGCTAAAAACTCATTACTTTAACATGGCTTTCTCATAACTTCATTTTAGTTTAATCCTGATGCTCTGTATATTCAATTAATTATCATAACTATTCATGGTGGCTCTAAAATCCATACTAACCCCTACTCTCTCTTCTGTTTCTTTTCCCGATTTTCTGTGGTGGCGACCTACGTCACTACCGTGATGTTCCTACATTGATGGATTAAAAGCCAAAAGTCTACATGACCATCATCATCATGTCCTTCCATGAGAACCCTAAATACAAAGAGGACTGTTCATTTATGTTAGGTAGAATGCCCAGAGGGGGCTGGGTGGTCTCATGGTCTGAAACCCCTGCAGATTTCATTTTTCTTCTCCAGCCGCTGGAGTTTTTTTGTTTTTTCTGTCCTCCCTGGCCATCCGACCTTACTTTTATTCAGTGTTAATTAGTGTTGTCTTATTTTAATCCTTACTTTGTCTTTTTTTCTCTTTTCTTCATCATGTAAAGCACTATGAGCTACATTATTTGTATGAAAATGTGCTATATAAATAAATAAATGTTGTTGTTGTTGTTGTAGTCAGAAGAGTGGCAAGAATTTATGAATACTATAATTTATCTGTTACCCAGCACACATAAAACCCAAGAACAAGTCAGTACACCATCAGTTCAAGTGAAATGCAAGCCAACCAAAAACACCTTGAATGATATGACCCACCAACAATGAACATGGTGCTCATTACAGACACGATGACTGTAGAACGTCAGTGCTCACATAGACCCATACAACCTGATATATCCACCAAAATAATACAGCAATAGAAGCAAAACTAAAAGAGCGCAACTCCTATTACTGTTGTAATCAATGATTTGCATTTAATGAGAAAAGTTCACATTTTGGTACCTACCTCCCCTTTTAGCTTTTGACTTGATTTTAAATCAATTCATAACACACAATACAGTACATGTATATTTATAAACTGCATTTTAACATAAATTATTTAAAGTTAGCAAAACTTATCATTGAGTCTGAAAGATTGTTATTGAAAACGTGTAGTAAATGAGTTAAGTACTAAAAAAAAACAGAAAATCAAGGTCGACAAGGTATTAAACGTTATGCATGCAAAATTAAGTTCTTTAACGGATCACGTGAAAAACATCCACACACGGACAGCTGACTGGAGATGTGTAACATGAGGACGTATCCTTTGACGTTTTAGTACTGTAACCTGCTCTTGCTACCTCTCTCCATGGGGTACTCCCCAATCATATAAGGATAGCACCATACCAGGGAGGCGTTGCTATGATCCGATGATCCGTCATTAGGTGACTTGCTGCTGGAAGTTATTCTATTTGACTTCATCTGCGCAACATTATTTAATCCAGCTTTGCCTAGCCTTCATGGTTTAAATTTTTGAGTAAATCCTGGAAAATGTCTGGTGATTGCCTTTGTTTACCTCTCCTGGTTATAACTTTTGCCTAAACGTTTTGACTTTGTTAGTTCTTGTTTTTGAATAGACACAGGATTGTTTGACTTTTTTGGTATTGACCCCCACTTGCTCCGACTATATTTCATCTTCAGATCCAACCTGTCTTCATCAACTACCAAGTGTTCACCCTCTGACTGTACACATACATTGATTGAAGAGTGTTGGACTGGAGTTGACTGTGCATTGATGTAAAGACAAATGACGCTGAAAAGGCTGAAGTGGGTCAGGAAGGTCTACGAGAAGGAGCTGGAGGAAAAAAACACAGAAGCTTGGAATGCATTTTTGTATGCTCCCTTAGTGCACTGATTCACATACCCATAATATATCACTGAGTTTTTCTAACTTGACGTTGCAACCTTTATATATTTTTTGAGATGCAAAATAACAAATCTTAAGTATGTTCCAAACTTAGAAGTGGGTGTTGTATTAAGTCATGGCACAAAAGGCATTTTTAGTGACACACGTGAACACACCACTCAACAGAACATGGATAATACAGTATGTCATGCGTTTAGGGGCCCCACAGTTATCTTATTAAATAGATGGATATTCCCTTTGGTGAAGTCAGTCTAGAGAGAGGCATGATGTTTAACTATATGTGACTATGAATTCCATGTGCCAGAGGCACTCGTTGGAGCTCAGAAAAATTTTGTGGATCTCTTCATCCAAACTAAACTCATTGTGTGCTAGTTAACATTAAAATATAGGAAATGTTTTTGCATGTTTATGTTATGGCAATCACAGAAGGATAATTGACAAATTTGTTTATATTTATTACTTTTCTGGCTTCCACAAAACTGATATGAGCAGAGGTCTCCATGCCATACCTAGTAAACTCAAAATAAGTATAAACACAATATAAGGATCAAGTAAACACCCAGTGAGCTTCCTTTACTAACACTGGTAATGGCCACAATGGTAATTAACACTTACCCTGCTGAAAATACTGTATGTAGTTATACCTTTTCCATCAGGCTGAGATTTTATTATTCAGAGTAAGGAATCTTAATGGATATACAGACTTAATGTAGACACAACTCATAGGATAGTAATGTGTCCTTTAATTACAGTATATAGTAATGCTTTCAGGTAACTTATTTTCCTGTTTTTGTTTATTGCATTTTGTTTTGAGTCCTTCTCTGTGTTGGCACAGTTGTCTGCTCAGTGAAGATCACACTGAAGGTTGTAATTAAACCATGGAACACTGTAAACACTGTGCATGCTAATTGGGGTGCTACATAAATGAACACAAGTCCATGGTTTGTAGATGTTTGTACAGATGTAAATAGAAATGTTTCATGTGTGTTTAGTATGCACCTGAATCCACAACAGAACCAAACATTGAAGTTAGTAGTGATTAGCACGTCTTGTTTACAGAGTGTCATGCTGATTTCACCCATCCTCAGTTTACCCAGAAATGCTCCTTTTCTTCTACACTGGGGAAAGAATGCTTTGTCAGCTTCCTTTTATTTTGGCTATTTTTTTTAACAACCAGGATTTTACATACTCTTTCCTTATTTCTGTTTTCATAATAAACTGAAATACCCACAACACCTAATTTCTCGAAGACAAAAGATGTACAGCCCATTGGACATAAGAACAAAATCAGCATCCTCATTAATATCAGGCCAAACATTTCAGATGCAATCAGTGTTATGGTTTTCCGGCCACCATTTCTTCTTTCAGGTCATGTTTTACGTGAGTGAGTGAACATTCAGGCTAGTCTAGTGGGGTCCTAATTAAAGTCTGACTATTGATTGCCAAGGCAGACATGCCACTGCTCTGTTGTCCATTCAGACTCTTCTGTCAGGCTCTCTATACTGTATTCATGAAAAATATAGGACAAGGTCTAGTATTTGCAATCTAACGATGAAACAGATATACACCTATGACACTCAGTGAGAATGAGAAAAGAAAACACAACGTGGTTTGGAAATGATTATGATAACTGTAATCACCTATTATAAAAAAAATCTATGAGATATGATATGTTCAGATGCTGTATATGAAGAGAAATATATATAAAGTACTTGACAAAATTTTTATGTTTTACATAAACGGGAAAAATGTCAAAATGTATTTGTATTGATCATTCAATTCCATTAATCTCCATCTTATAACTGAAGCATTTGACAATTTAATTAAATCTGACAATAATTAGACATATTCAAAGACATTCCAGTCAATTGTTAGTGTCATGCTACAGGAGAAGTTGCTTTATCTGAAAATAATCATGCTTATGTTTGAACGTAACTGCATTTGGGACTGAGAAATTCCACACTAGCACTGCCTAACTTTCCACATTTATGTAGTGGAAAGTGATCCTCTGTAGGTAGCAGAGCAGAGCAGTAGAGGACAAAAGCTACGAGGGTAAATTAAAAAGTAGAAGCTTCAACTCCCTCTGTCCATCAGAAATCTCACTATGATGCGTTGTTACAATCCTGCAGTTGTACATACGTGTTCATTTGACATTGGCTTCAACTTGACTAAGGGCAGAGCGCTGCATTGTGCATGTTCCAACTACACATAAACCATCATGAATGTAAGTTGTATTGCGTCAGCTTCTATCCATTGCAGTTATTGCATGATTTTCAAATTGCCTACAAATTGGACTTTGTTAAATGGTGCGACTCAAACCACCTACACCTGAACACCAGCAAAACCAAGGAGCTGGTTGTGGATTTTAGGAGGCCCAGGCCCCTCATGGACCCCGTGTTCGTCAGAGGTGACTGTGTGCACAGGGTACAGACCTATAAATACCTGGGAGTGCAGCTGGATGATAAATTGGACAGGATTGCCAATACTGATTCTCTGTGCAAGAGAGGACAGAGCCGACTATACTTCCTGAGAAGGCTGGCATCTTTCAACATCTGGAATAAGATGCTGCAGATGTTCTATCAGACGGTTGTGGTGAGCGCCCTCTTCTACGCGGTGGTGTGCTGGGGAGGCAGCATTAAGAAGAAGGACGCCTCACGCCTGGACAAACTGGTGAGGAAGGCAGGCTCTATTGTAAGCATGGAGCTGGACAGTTTGACATCTGTGGCAGAGCGACGGGCGCTGATCTACTTTTTGATTTACCCTCAAATCATTATTAAAACTGCATACACAGTATACTAATTATGTATTTGTTTCCAAAAATTGCACGTAAAGGGGCAAATCTAATGCACATGCAAAAATTTATGATGATCAGAACAAAATTAGAGTTGATGAACAACAGGCAGTGAGGCTTACTGTTTAAGTAACTGTAGTGTAAGCTGTAAGTACTGCTAGATAAATCCAGAGATTTGAGTTTGAGTTCTAATAAGAATAGGCTACTCTTGGTGAAGAGTCTCAGCTTTCTTGTCTAGTCTGTCTGGAGGTCCACCAGCTTACCAGTTTTCTTTTCATAACACAAACATATGGGCAGTACTTTGAACAGCACCTAATTTACCCTGAATATCCAAGTGGGTTTTGGGGAAGACTAGTCTTTCATTTAGAATAGTTCCAGCATTGCGTCTAGAGCTGCTAAGATAGACACCGACCATGTGTGATGTAATAATAGAAGGTGTTGAGATATATAATGGATATACAGATAAAAAAAGGAAAAGCATACAACAACAGTTTCTTAATACACATTGGCTTGATAGTCTAATATATTAAACCTGTTATAGTGTATATTACCTTTTTTAATAGGATAAGGTAAACAATAGATTGTTGAAAGAGAAATCTGCTTACTTCATTAATTTTATAGTTAAGTGAGCTAAAGTTAAAGTAGACGAAACAAGTGCACTTCTTATTTGAAGCAGTCCTGGAACGCAGACTGTGGCTGGCATGAATAAAATGCCAAGAATGGGAGAAGGGTAGAGAATGTGAGTCTGTAAATGAACACTGGGTGGAGACGCATACTACACTTAACTTGACACAGAGTTCATCTGAAATCTAGAAAGGGGGCATGAAGTTAAGGACATGTGTCTGGGAAGAGGAATTCTGCAGTATTTATTAATGAAAGTTGATTTTAGACATGTCCAGAGGCATCTGCACCTAAAGCCTTACCATGAAAATCCACAGGACGAGGACAGAGCTGCATCACAAAACTACAACGGGGGGGCTACAGTCAGCTGTCACTGGTTCTGTAACAAGGAAGTGGGAGTTTTAACTGAAAAATTGTGAGTCTATAGTATGCATAATGTTAAAAATAGAGATTTTGCTAAGTATTATTAACCAATTATCTACAGTGTTCTGTAAAACAAGAAGCTTGAAAAGAGACCTTCCTTTTTTTATTCACGTTCTATAAGACTTCGTGTCACCTGCTAGACAGACACTGTTACAGGAAATACTTTCGTCTCAAAGTGCAATGTTAACACTACCAGCCATAAAATATCCATATTATTCAGACAAGCATGCCAAAAAGGTGGTAGGATGAAATAACAGAAGTGTGTGCCTCTGCTCCCATAATCTTTAGACTTAAGAATGTGTGTGTGTGTCTACAAAAATTTTCATCTGCACTTACACATATTATATGGTGTGAAATTGGTACATTATCAATCAAATGGGATTTAATTTTAATTTATCAAAACCAATATAAAACTTGAAAAAGGCATTGCGTATAGAAACAACAATTTTTAGCAGAACATTCTTCCTTCCTTCCATGGCACGGCTCATGCCAATGCTGTCTTTTTCCTGTCTAAGACTCCTCCCCCTTCTTCCCTTGCCAGTCCACCCTAGTGCTGATTGGTGCTGTTCGTCTACGCTGCTTATCTGCTGGAGATCTTCATTTGCCTGCCCTGGCACGGCTCAAACAGGCCTGGAGTGGCTGCTAGTCTTTCTCTTTGGGCTTCTGTCAGTGCTGCGTGGTATGTTAGCATAGTGTACACAGTACAGGATTACAATGGACAAATATGAACAAAGAATAAACATGGGTTGGCTAATTTTCTTTTTCTATAATGTTACCAAGTTTCAATCAAATCAGTCAAGGTATTTTTGAGATTTTGGGATATTTACTAGTTCTGTTGTGGGGGAAGGGGGGGGGTTACCCCTAAATATTGATATATTGAAATGTCCTTTCTTAGTGGATGTCTACTGTCCTAGATGTACCATACTGCTAAATTTCAGCATTTTAACTAAATGAGAAATAGTACTTTTGTTGATAAATAAATGAGGGAGTGTGTAGTGAGTCAGTCAACTTTGCTTTATAAATATATTTTTAAAGCAAGCAGTGAATGAGGCATCCATAAAGAATTAGCAAACATGTGTGCACACAAGCAGACATTAAGACCTTGGGCCACTGCCAATAGTCCCACTACAATACAATTTATGAGGAAAAACTTTGTTAGAGGTTCGTTAGTGTTCAGAAAAATGTGCGCAAAATGTGGCAAAATAAGGAATCATATCCAAAACAATGGCAGTACAAAAAGCTGATTAAGAAAGGATGATACATAATCAAAGTAACCAGAAGATCTTATTTATACAAAAGTGGTGAGTATGAGTGAGTTAGGGTGTGGCCGGAGATGGACTGGCACACTGTCCAGGGTGGGCGTTTGCCTTCTGTGCAACGCTGTAAGCCGTAAGTTGTGGCTTCCCATGACCAAACAAAGAAAGAGATGTCCCTTGATGAATTCTGACAATGAGGAATAAGAGTGATTGAAATGAATCACAGTTCAGTGACTGGCATTAACAGCACATGGCAGAATACTGCCTTATTTATATGTTCTTAGTTACTGCTATGTGCATTAAAACAAATGTCTGACAACTGAATTATTCTCACAACTGAATGAATGCATTCTGAATATTATAAATGGCTGTCAGAGTAAACAGTTCTATATATCTTTTGAGGTGGGACACACAAGCTGCTTTTTCATTGAATACATCAGAATCTGGTGCTAAAGTTCAAGTTCTCGTGTACTTAGTACATACAATAGTGTACAGTGTTGGTGAAATTGCAACAAGGATGTTAACCAATATGCATAAGAAAGCATGAATTATCAGTTAAGCTAATACAAGAAAGCAAAATGGCGCTCACAAGTTTGACAATGATTGCTAAAAATATAACTAGAGATCTAACTGTTCACAAAATTTCAAATACAGTGTTATCCACTACCTCATCTAAACATCTAAGTAAAAGAATATGAAAACCATAAAAAAAATAGTAACATTGAAATATTGGTAAAATATTACTAATCTCTCTCTCTCTCTGCTAACATCAAACTACCGGCTGAAACAAGTAAAGACTGTGGTAGTATAAACTGGCACTGGTCCACTATAACAATAAGTTAATTTTCAGAAATTAAAAGAACTGAAGTTGTATTCTGTGTTAGTAAATTCAACTCTGATTAGGCCAACAATATTTGTACAGGATCTGAATTTTATTTGTGACTGGGGAGGGGATTCCCCATTATGTAACAACAAACTGGAGGGATTTTAGGATAAGGTTTATAAAGAGTGATGTGATCATCATGGACATGTGTTATTTAAGTGGCAATGTGCTTGTACTAAATGTATTCACTGCCATTTTCTTTTCAGTAACTAAAAAGTATTACTTCATCTATAGTATAAAAAATAAAATTCTGATATGATTATGTCATTTCCACATTAATGAGTGAATATCAAGATTATTGAGGATATTTTCATTTACTACTTTTTAGTAGTAACATTACTTTTATTACTTCATACTTCATGGACTAGTCAATGTAACTGGGTGGAGTGGTGGCTCTGAGGCTAGGGATCTGCACTGACAATCGGAAGGTTGCCGGTTCGAATCCCGTAAATGCCAAAAGGGACTCTGCTCTGTTGGGCCCTTAAGCAAGGCCCTTAACCTGCAATTGCTAAGCGCTTTGAGTAGTGAGAAAAGCGCTATATAAATGCAAAAAATTATTATTAAATATCAAATGTCACAAACTATTGGTGCTTTAATTGTCCAAATCTCTCCTTTTTTGTTTTTTGTAAACAAACAGTACATTTATCCCAACTTTAAGGCTAACTTTGTAAAGTCAAACCTTTAATTTGAAGATTAATTAAATATAGCTTTTGTTCTTTTGTTTTCAAGGTACAGTACCTCCACATAGCAAGTGGTCAATGTTTGTTATTGCTTATGCCGGTGTAAATTGAGCTGGACTGCTAATAACTGCAGTTCTTACACAGAACTACAAACAACACCTCATTTGGCCCTGCAACTTTCAAATATGTGTCACATGTTGTTCCTTATGTTCATCACATTTTATTTGTTATACTCATGACCGCTACTTTGCATTCAAAAACACAATGACACAAAAGTATCGTTAGCTGTCAATGCAGAATACTGTTTTAGCAGTTCCACTAACTGTGAATCACTGTTATTATGCTCTTCCATTAGCTTCATTAGCTTTAACTTGTACTTCAAAGTACAGAGTCACACACATATCTGGCCAGTATGGAAGATCTGATAGACTAACTAAACACATTTTATTTTGGAATTACCGTATACACTAGCCACAAGTACACATATATCCAAATGCTTTGAAGCCTTCCCCCAATTTGTATTTACTGATGACGAGTGTGGCTCTCTATGACCCTAAATTGGATGGGCTGCTTAGAAAGTGGATGAATTATTAGATGGACAACAGTGGCCCTGACCATTATATTCACAGAATGAGATCGAGAGTGACTGATTTAACATAACAGTGATTGTAGAAATCAGGCATTAAGACAGTGAGATACTAACAGAAGTAAGGAAAGAATTGAAAAACTGCGTAACCGTGCCACATAAACAGCATGGCACACTAGTCTACGCACAGGATGTGATAGGAAAGAGCATATAATGTTATATGTAAACATTATACTGTATACTATATGCAAAATGGTAGCAAAAACTGGAAAAACATTCAAGCTCATTTTCATTAGGTTTATCAGTATTGAGTTTGAGTCTCTCTTAACTGACCCTCAGTGGTTGACAGGTGTACAGTACTCATTCTGTAAAGACTGCAACCTCAGACAAATATGGAGACTAACTTCAGAGAATATACAGAAATGTCACTACTTCATTAGAGAAAATACTGAGCAAAGAAAAAAAAGCAATCAAAACAAAGATGTAATTTCCATTTCAAGCTTATATTTTAACGAGCTACATTATAATGATTTCAGTGTAATCAACTGATAACATTCATGGAAAATGAAAACAATTTGATTTAAATATAATCAATTTCAATGCATAATGAGATCCTTTAAAATTGCTAAACATTAAAATAAATAATAATGTTTATTTTCAATCAGGCACTTAACAAAAATCATTACCATATTGACATCTGAAATTCTATAAACATTTTAAAATGTTTAATGTAATTCAGAGTGCTGGAAGAGGTACTGTATGCAGTATTTTATAAAAATCTGGCCATAGGTGTTGGGTGGGTCTATTAGAATAAGTGAAGTGGGAATTAGGGGAAGAGGGTCACGGGGGTCTAATGGAGCCAATCCCAGCCAACACAGGGTTCAAGGCAGGAAACAAACCCCGGGCAGGGAGCCAGCCCACCGCAGTTATTTAGTTCATTACATCCAATCTGCATCTCCGCTGTCTTTTTGGCTCCTTGTAGCCTGATGTCAGCTTGTCTTAGAATGTACAATCTCCAAGATGGCAGAGGGGAATTCCTGGAGAGATGACCCAGACAAAAAATTCTGAAAAGGGAGACAAGCGCTTTGACAGTTCACAGGAAGCCAAGCTGACCAGAATTTCCCTGTAGCCATGTTTAATCCAAGGCGTTTCTCTTACCCATACACAATGTACTGCAAAACCTAAATTCAGCTATTAAACTAGTGGCCATCGCATCTGTACTCATTAGAGCTGCCAGTCACTGGACAAAGAGTGAAAAATAAACTTAGCAATTGTGTCTATTATTTATGAATATAACATAAGGGTTATGAGATGCTAAGACGTTCAAAACAGTGTGGTATAATCTCTCTCAGGTCTATTTATGTATTTAGGTTTAGTATCCTGTATTAACAGTTGCCAAATTGGTGTAGTCCATATGGCACAAGGCAGAGATCAGTCCTGGATAGGCGCCACCCCACTGAAAAGCACACTCGAGCACATACACACACTCACTTAGAGGGGGTTCAGTAAGATTCCTTAGGTAAGCCGCAGAGAGTTAGGCCCATGCAGACATGGAAAGAACATGCAAAATCCACCCAGAGTGACTGGAGTGAGTATGGTGTTAAACCTATATATTATACTATCCATCCATCCATCCATTATCCAACCCGCTGAATCCGAACACAGGGTCACGGGTGTCTGCTGGAGCCAATCCCAGCCAACACAGGGCACAAGGCAGGAACCAATCCCGGGCAGGGTGCCAATCTACCACAGGACACACACAAACACACTCACACACCAAGCACACACTAGGGCCAATTTAGAATCACCAATCCACCTAACCTGCATGTCTTTAGACTGTGGGAGGAAACCGGAGCGCCCGCAGGAAACCCACACAGACACGGGGAGAACATGCAAACTCCACGCAGGGAGGACCCGGGAAGCGAACCCAGGTCCCCAGGTCTCCCAACTGCGAGGCAGCAGCGCTACGCACTGCGCCACAGTGCTATATATATATATGTATATATATATCCACCCTAATAAAAGAATAAGTGTGTTTCTGCCCAGTTGCCATGTTTATGTCACTCCAGAAGATGGTGCATCACAAAGATTTGTAATAATGCATCTTATACAAATGTTTGTGATGTGCCAACTGTTGGAATGACAAATGCACTGCATTTTCTTACTACATGCATGATAGATGGTGCACTGCAAATATTAGCATTACTTAGATTGTTTAGATGGGTAAAACAGCCAGTATATATTATATTCATATACAGTGCATCCGGAAAGTATTCACAGCGCATCACTTTTTCCACATTTTGTTATGTTACAGCCTTATTCCAAAATGGATTAAATTCATTTTTTCCCTCAGAATTCTACACACAACACCCCATAATGACAACGTGAAAAAAGTTTACTTGAGATTTTTGCAAATTTATTAAAAATAAAAAAATTGAGAAAGCACATGTACATAAGTATTCACAGCCTTTGCCTTGAAGCTCAAAATTGAGCTCAGGTGCATCCTGTTTCCCCAGATCATCCTTGAGATGTTTCTGCAGCTTAATTGGAGTCCACCTGTGGTAAATTCTGTTGATTGGACATGATTTGGAAAGGCACAGACCTGTCTAAATAAGGTCCCACAGTTGACAGTTCATGTCAGAGCACAAACCAAGCATGAAGTCAAAGGAATTGTCTGTAGACCTCCGAGACAGGATTATCTCGAGGCACAAATCTGGGGAAGGTTACAGAAAAATTTCTGCTGCTTTGAAGGTCCCAATGAACACAGTGGCCTCCATCATCCAAAAGTGGAAGAATTTCGAAACCACCAGGACTCTTCCTAGAGCTGTCCGGCCATCTAAACTGAACGATCAGGGGAGAAGGGCCTTAGTCAGGGAGGTGACCAAGAACCTGATGGTCACTCTGTCAGAGCTCCAGAGATCCTCTGTGGAGAGAGGAGAACCTTCCAGAAGGACAACCATCTCTGCAGCAATCCACCAATCAGGCCTGTATGGTAGAGTGGCCAGACGGAAGCCACTCCTTAGTAAAAGGCACATGGCAGCCCGCCTGGAGTTTGCCAAAAGGCACCTGAAGGATTCTCAGACCATGAGAAAGAAAATTCTCTGGTCTGATGAGACAAAGATTGAACTTTTTGGTGTGAATGCCAGGCATCACATTTGGGGGAAACCTGGCACCATCCCTACAGTGAAGCATGGTGGTGGCAGCATCATGCTGTAGGGATGTTTTTCAGCAGCAGGGACTGGGAGACTAGTCAGGATAAAGGGAAAGATGACTGCAGCAATGTAAAGAGACATCCTGGATGAAAACATGCTCCAGAGCGCTCTTGACCTCAGACTGGGGCGATGGTTCATCTTTCAGCAGGACAACGACCCTAAGCACACAGCCAAGATATCAAAGGAGTGGCTTCAGGACAACTCTGTGAATGTCCTTGAGTGGCCCAGCCAGAGCCCAGACTTGAATCAAATTGAACATCTCTGGAGTGATCTTAAAATGGCTGTGCACTGACACTTCCCATCCAACCTGATGGAGCTTGAGAGGTTCTGCAAAGAGGAATGGGCGAAACTGGCCAAGGATAGGTGTGCCAAGCTTGTGGCATCATATTCAAAAAGACTTGAGGCTGTAATTGCTGCCAAAGTTGCATCGAAAAAGTATTGAGCAAAGGCTGTGAATACTTATGTACATGTGATTTCTCAGTTTTTTTATTTTTAATAAATTTGCAAAAACCTCAAGTAAACTTTTTTCATGTTGTCATTATGGGGTGTTGTGTGCAGAATTCTGAGGAAAAAAATGAATTTAATCCATTTTGGAATAAGGCTGTAAAATAACAAAATGTGGAAAAAGTGATGCGCTGTGAATACTTTCCGGATGCACTGTATATATATAAATACAAAAATAGATACTGTAGATAGATTTAAGCTGATAACAAGCAGTCTCGCTCATCCCAAGGCCTCACATGTGTAACTTATAAACACGAGATACATGAAGTAGGTGATATGAGTCATTCTGTCCTGTAAAGGTTCACCTAATTTTTGTCCAGGTTTTACTTTGCTAGTTGTAGTTTAGCCTCTACTAGAAAAAAAAGTTGAATAATAAACAATGTACTGCTTACACAGAAGAATCTCTGGGAGTTTGTGACCAGTAGGTTACTTCTTCTCCTTTGGGACAGGCATGAACATTAAGATCCAGAGTATGTCTCCTCCTCTGTATGCCCCAGCAGTAAATTCTAATGTGAACAACCTTCAGAATGAAGAAGCTGTTTTATTTCTCTATTGCATTTTTGCCCTTCCCCATCGTTATCCTGTTGCTGTTTGTTCGACCTCCTATAATGATTTAGTGGCGCCAAAGCATCTGACAGCATGTTTTTTTTTCTTAATGTAGGAGGAAAGTTGCGTCAGATAGCTACAAGTTAGCTAGATGAACTAAATAGTCTGCTTTGATTTTTCACAATTTAATATATCTTTATCCACTTGAGGAAAAAACTCCTTTCAGCAGACATTCAGGCATGAAACGATAGTGATGCGATGCGGTGGCTTGACTTAGTATAAATAATACTGCATATTACTACACACATTTTATTTTTTCTTAGTGTCGTACATATTTCAGATTTATGTAAAATATAAAAACAGAATCATGTATTATAGAAAACACTATATTTTTCATTCATTCATTCATTCATTCATTCATTCACTCACAAGAGTACTTAGCCCAATGTACACCCAGAGGCAGGACACTGGGTGTTTGTAGAAGCTTAAGCCACTCTTAAAAATGGCAGAGTCTCTGCATAGCCCCCGAACTTAGGGAAAAAGAAAGCCACTTGGTACAGTATTAGCATACCATAAACATAATGATGCACAAATTGAAATTTGTTGTTTATATATTGTTTACTTTGAAATGGAAGTTTTGCCTGGAGTGTGTCCTCTGTCCTTAAATATTTTACCTCTGCCCCCTCAGAACTATTTCTGTCCCCCCATAAACACCTCTGTCAAAACCTTCTGCCACCCCCAGCATATACTGTACAGTATGAGTGAAGTGGATATGACAGGCTGTCACCCCACCCGGCATTGTTTCCTAATTTGTAACCTGCCCCCTGGATATGAATTACCTGATATAGCTGACATAACTCTGACCATTACAGTAGCAGTAGCATTGTTACACACACCGAGTGAAGTGAAAGGCTTACTTGCATTTCTAACCAATGTAATGTG
Source organism: Erpetoichthys calabaricus (assembly GCF_900747795.2). Taxonomy (NCBI): domain Eukaryota; kingdom Metazoa; phylum Chordata; class Cladistia; order Polypteriformes; family Polypteridae; genus Erpetoichthys; species Erpetoichthys calabaricus. Next base: position 68,208,598 of record NC_041402.2, read on the forward strand.
TAATGGCAGCAAGAGAAATGATTTACTTATTATTCTAAAACTAGTATAGTACACTAATGGGTAATTACAAAGGAATCTGAGGAAGACCTTACCTTCATGAACAGACACGCAATTCATTTGATTTCAGTAATTAGATGGTGACATAAGAACAGCTTAGTGATGACCCAAACTCGACTAAGTGTGTTTAGAATTTATATTACTTTTATCCTCTGTAGTTTTTTTTTAATTGTTGATATGCACTATTGACTCACATATAAGTCACAAGGGAGTATAAACATCCTAGTGAAGGGTATGGTGTGTCAACACCGTCCCAAAAACACACATATGCATCATTTTGTACAGCACACATTTTGGGCACTGTAGCTGCATTATTAAGCTTTTTATGCCAATACTCACTTCCTTGGCATATGTCAAAACAAGCATCCAAAAATATTTCTAAAATGACAGTGCCAGTGAAACAATAAACCCGTCCTCAGTTCTTCATTGCATAATGAAGTGACATAAATAGTCCGCCTTAACCTATACGCTGAATGCTACTTCTGCATAATGTTTCCATTCTTAAAAGACCAACTGACAGCAAATTGGTAGTTTTAGGATCACAGAGGCGGCGTTGAAGGGTCTTCTTTATCAAACTGCAACATACTAATTCACTCATTAAGAATGTGGTGCAATTAAGGAGATGCTGTGATTCTTTTTTTAAACCTGAACTTAGAATTCAAGGCATTAATGAAATGAACTATTCATTTCTAAAAGTTCACCCATGCCTAAACGCTGGTACAGTATTTGCTAAAAGTTGAATTTTTTATTTGTAATGCACAGCAATCCACTCTACCAAGTGTGCCTGTCACACAGTAGCATACAGATCTTTTGGTTTATAGTTTAAAAGCTATTTATCTATAGAAATGAAATTTGCTACCTGGTATGGTATAGTGGTACAAAATCTTATTCAGTTAGATATACCAAATATAAAGATATACATCAGGCAGGAGAGGCGGCACAGTGGTGCATTGGCAGCACTGCTGTCTCACAGTATGGAGACCAAGGTTCGTGCCCCCTGTGTGGAGTTTACATGTTCTCTCTGTGTCTGCCTGGGTTTCCTCTGGGTGCTCCGATTTGCCCCCACAGTTCAAAGACATGCAGGTTAAGTGGATTGGCATTACTAAATTGGCCCTAGTGTGTATGTCTGTCTAGGGTTTACTCCTGCCTTGTGCCCCACACTTACTGGGATTGGCTCCCGCATCTCATGACATGAGGCTGGTTTTCACCTAATGTAACATGGGGAGCTAGAGCAACAGGTGCAGGGCAGAAACCAAACGGGGATGGAATGCCTGTAAATCATAAGACACTCTTATGCACATAGCCACAGTCACTCACACCAGGCAGTTGAACTAAAAAGCATGACATGGGATGTAAAAGTCTAGAATATGGAAATAAAACCCATACAGGCAGAGGGGGAACCCTCAAAGTGCACAAATGTAGCACCCAGACTGATAATCAAAGCTGTAGTGCTGCAGCTCAAAAAACTGTAGAACCATGCACTCGATTTTGAGACAAATGCGTATAAAAATAAATAGTTTGCATCAAATGGTCAAGACAAAGACTACACAGTCACAACACTCAGAAGAGATAAATCTGCCAGATACTATGCATTAAATGGCTTTAAGAAGCCACACAAGTAGTGATTGATAGATCATTTTTAATATTGATTGAGCTATTAATTCATTAACGATTTGAGCAACTGCATCTGTCTGAAAGCCTTATACCCATGATGCAGTGCTAGATTTTACAGGCATCATTGACAAGGCAGAACTGTGTTTTGATTCAGTGAAATTGACTCAAGCATTGGAGGGGGCAGTGAGCATAAGAGTCTTCTATAGAAAATCCCAGAATTTTCTTTCCTAGGCTTAGGCATAGACCTCTGCTTAAAACACAGTACATTGCTGCATCTCATACAGCTTACATTTTTTTTACATTTTTTAACTAAATAAAATGTGACAATGGAACATGTTCATAGAAGTAAAATGTGATACTGTATATATCTTCCCATTAATATTCAAAACCTGTGTTTTTTGTGATGGTCAGGTTTCAGGGGTAGTAACATCACACACACATTTCACAACCCCTTAGAATAGAAAAAAACAGTCAATGAGAAGGAAATATTCACAATATGACAGGAATTTACACTACAATGGCGCTTGATAACGGACCATTTACAACTGAAGCCTAATCTGACTCCCCTCTAGTATGCAACACTAATGAAGATGTTTAACCTGTCTCTCTGAACAGATAATAATTTTACAGAGGATATTCAACATTAATTTAACACTTAACTAATTCACTCCTTTATTCCAATAAATGGTTGTGGTGGACTGCTGCTGCTTTGGTAATAGGGCAGCAAGACTGGAGTCAGCCCTGAAGAGGGCACACATTCCAGCTTAGAGTGACCAGTCAGACTAAACTGCATGTCTTTGGAATTTGGAAGACAATTTCCCATTGGGATTAATAAAGTATCTATCTATCTATCTATCTATCTATCTATCTATCTATCTATCTATCTATCTATCTATCTATCTATCTATCTATCTATCTATCTATCTAAGAGGGGGATGCCAAGAAAATGCAAGCAAACGTATCCACGTAGACAGAGCACAGGCTGAAATTTGCAACTGTGACTCTGGAAGTGAGAAGTATTAATGGATAAAAAAAAAAAGGTTGCTGGAACACATCCTCATGAAATTTACTCTAGGAAGACTTGTTATATATTTTGTAACATATATTTCCAAATTTTGGTTATCTTAACAAAGTGAAAATATGCAACCCTTTTCCCCTTATAGTTGTATATACTGTGGTTGACACAAATGAGTGAATAATGCTATCAAATTACCTCTTCATAAGAGACGTACTGACGCGCTGACATCATCCTTGCAAGAGGAAGTGCTGAGAATTTTATGTTCTGAGGTGTGAGAGTTTTACTAACATGCTGAAATTCCATGATGAAGCACCAAATGGATTCAGCCAGAGTGGTGCATATGATATTATTTATGTTGACTTTCAGAAAGCATTTGATAAGGTGCCAGATGAGAGAGGTTGGGCATAAAACTAAAAGATGTGACAATTCAGGGTATAGTGAGTAGATGGGTGCAGAATTGGCTAAAAAACAGGAAGCAGAGATGCAAGGAGCCTTGTCTGAAATTGGTAATGTTAAAAGTGGTGTCCCACAGGGAAAGGGTTGCTGCTATTATGAATATATATAAATGATTTGGGAATGAACATAAATAACACGCTGGTTAAGTTTGCAGATGATACCAAGCTATGAGGATTGGCAGATCATCTGCAATTTACGGAATCAGTACATAGAAACTTGGACAGCATAAAAGCGTGGGACACAACAGGAGGTATGACAAGTGGTAGTACCCCTTATAAGAAGGACCTTCAAGTCAGAGTGGACACCTGACTATCTACATCCAGACTGTGTAAAGAAGTGACAAAGAGAGCTAACAGAAGGTTATTATAGCACCCTAATGTGTAGAGTGTAAGTCCAAGGAGGTTATGCTCAAGCTTTATAACACACTGGTGAGGTATCATCTGGACTACTAAAAACATTGTTGGTCTCCAGATTATAAAAAGGTCATAGCAGGTCTAGAGAAAGTCCAGAGAAGAGTGACTAGGCTGACTTCAGGACTATATAGGATAAGTTATGATGAAAGATTAAGAGCTGAGCCTTTTCAGTTTATGTAAAAGAAGATTAAGAAGTGATATGATTGAAGTGTTTAAAATTATGAAGAGAATTAGTACAGTGGATCGAGACTGTTATTTTGAAATGAGCTGAACAAGAACACAGGGACACATTTGGAAGTTTGGTAAGGGCAGATTTCACACAAACATTGGGAAGTTTTTCTTTACATAGACAACCATAGACACATGGAATAAGTTACCAAGTAATGTGGTAAACAGTAGGATTTTAGGGACTTTCAAAACTCGACAATGTTATTTTGAAAGAATTAAGTGGATAGGACTGGTGAGTTTTGTTGGGCTGAACATTCTGTTCTCGTCTACACTGTTCTAACGTTCTAAGATTTCAGGTTTATTTCATTTAAATTTCATTTAGTCAATGCTCAGCCGTAGGTGTTTTATGGCATTTAAAGCTGTAATATGCCTTATCCATTTGTAGAAGGTATGTTTTTCTGATTTCAAAAACAGAATCAAGTGCTTATAATAGGCCTCCTTAACCAGAGCACACTGACCTCCTAAAGCTGAATCATCAAAATTGACTGCTTATTAAAAATTTTACCCAGAAACAGGCAAAGAGTCTAAAATAAAAGACAGCATCATATGAAATATCTTTTTCTGTCCATACATCCATTTTATAATCTTATTAAAATCCTGTTCAGGGTCATGGGGAACCAGAGCCTAACCTGAGAGCACGTGTTGCAAGACAGGAAACAATCTTAGGCAGGAATCCAGTCCAGAGCAGTGCACCTTAACTCACAGTACACCAGTTTAGAATCAACGTTTACTAGGCCTGTCTTTGGGATTTGGAAATAAAACAGAGAACCTGGCCCAGGACAGTTGCTGGGCTGAGATTTGAATTCAGTATTTAAAGCTAGAAGGTAATATTTTTTGTCACACAGGAAGGTAAACATGGTCTTATTTTAAAAAGAGGAGACCACTGATAGACACAACTCAGCTGGGTACCCCTTTGAAGACTCTGTCTGTCCACACTGTTCTTGCTGTTGACAATACAAACTTTAGCAGCCGCAATGACTTTGTCCATTTAACCACACTATTGCAGAATACATCCTTTCAAAATTGGAAACATCAGGTCCACTGTTGACTAAAGGTCCAATGTGTTCTGTGCTTGCATGAATTTAAACTAACCAGCATGGCCTATGGTCCCACGAACTTCAAATTGTTTATATGGCATTGATAATGAATGGATGGATGTTTCACAAAGTGAGCAGTTACCAATGTCAGTTGTAATGTCAGTAAGTAATGCATAAAAAGTCACTTTAAACAAAGGAAACCTTTCTTTGTCTTATTTAAATATTTTTTTGGAAATAAGCTAGCCCTATAAGAATACAAGACAGAAAAAGATGGAAACCTTAGAAATGGTGGCCACATCAAGAAGGCCACACTTTTTTTTTATTCTTTTCATAAAATAAGCAAACAAATGCAGATAGTGACTACAACTGGTAAAAAAATGAAGGATGTGGATTTGGTTAAAATGTTGCAGACGAGGGGGTGCAAAGGGGCACTTTGTTCTTCTCATCTTTTATAAAACTGATGGATACTGAGAGGGGATTTTTCTTTGTTTTGGGGGGAAAAGACTTAAAGCATTATTGTTGGTCATTTTAGTAAGCAAAAGATTTGCAAAGCAGATGAAAACAGTTGCATTATTTTCCACTTTTTTTTGGAAAGAAGACTGAATACAATACACAGAGCATATAATTTGAGGCAAAACAGCCCCTCATACATCTAAATCATAACTAAACATGTTTCCATTTTCTGTGTATGCTCTATCCAGCAGAGAAGTATGAGAGGCAGCTTTAAGTGGAAACCAAGATCCTTCCCTGGATGGGACACATGTCTATCACTGGGCACACTAAGGGAATCTGGAGTTATTAACTCAACGCACACTCACTTCTGGGTGGAAACCAGGAAACTCAGGGCAGGGAACTCACGTGAACATTGGGGGAGTGCTCCATGTCCACACCGAAACGGAGTTAACACTTTAGATTAGGTGCATATATTAGTCATGTGTTCTTATGTAGTAAGACCCTCACAAAGCTTCATTAAAGGGGTTATTTATCTTTGTGCAGTGTGGCATACTGTATAAGAGCTGGTGAAATGTTTGTAAAATTATAAGAGCTGGATTTGGTCATATTAAACACTAATTAAGGATTCACAAGGAGGATAAAGATTCATCCACTTAAGACACCAACGTGAAGTTCTTTTAGTATACTGCTCATGTTAGACCAAAATCTAGAGCCACAAATCAACCAAACATATATATCTTTAGGCATATACAGGGTGAGTCAAAATTATGTTAACACTAATGGTACTGCTATGTATATAACAATTTCTGTGCCACCTATGGTACATATGTCGAACATGATGGCAAACAGGTTGAGACATTCCTGTAAATCATCTTGCACATATGAAGCATGTTTTGTGAATAAATTGTTTCCGCCATTCAAATGTTAACATAATCACCCTGTATATCTTTAGGATATTGGAAGATCCCTGCAGTACTAATGACCAGGTTGGAGGCTGAGTCCAAGAGCTAACCACAGAAAAATGTACAAGTTAAACAGAAATATGGAGTCAAAAAACACTTGCACATGCTTTTTTCCACTTTCTTGCAAATCAGTTCTGACAAGTAATATATTAGGAAACAATTAACACTTGAAAAGAGCCAAAAAGATCAAGCATGCCACAATGAAATGAGACAATGGGCATAGCAGACATTAGATGAGAGGCCTTAAAGCTGACGAAACTGATGGATGTTTTCCTTTTTTGACCTTTTTTTTTTTATTGAGTACCCGTCTTCTGAGGCATCGGCATGTCCCTCCCTTTCCACTCTGCTTTTTGTCTCTCAAGTACTCAGAAAGGACAGCTGCACAATAAGACATCTGGAAGGACTCAGCCCAGAAGGAAGCATTGTGCAGTCAGTCCTCCCTCACACAGGTTGTCAGGAATTTAACCTCACGGAGACCTTCAGCTCATCAAATAGCCTGCGGACCTTTATGACTCAAATCACACTAAACTTATTTTTGATTGCCGTATGCAATAATTAATGGCGTTCTTACATGACAACTTGTACCCTGTGTTGAGTTCTGCTCATCTCAGCCAATCAATCCATTAACATTTATATTGTGCCCCTCACAGACAGATCATAACGGGGGTGTCACCTTACCAAAGACTGCAATGCAGCACCCACCTGTGTGAATGTAATAATGCATTTAAACACTCATTGCACACTTCAGGGAGGGTGAAATGGTGAGACTTACCAAGAATGGGTAAGAAACTGAACCTTTCCATCTGTAAATGCCTCAGCACGGACACCAATATAGCCTTTTGATTCAATTTCAATGCTTTTAGACAGCTACATTTAGAAAACAATGAGGAACTCCCAGACTTATCAAAAATGCCATGGGAGCCTCACTGACAATTTTTGGAACCTTGATTCGATTTTTGGTTGTAAAAATTCCCTATTCTACACTGGGTCCACTTCATGACACTTAGGGGGACCACAGCTCACCACATGGCATACTCCTGCTTACTGGGTAAACTCAGCATCAGCCATTACCTTTCAGGGAGTGGCAGGAGACCTCACAAAGCCATTCTCAAGGTAAAGGACGGGCATGGTAGCTTATGATATCAGTGCTTAAGAAAGATTGTGCTAACACGACATGAACTGCTGGAAGATAAGGAGACCTGGACAAATGGAGTATGATTAAAAGGCAATATCAAGTGGAGCAGGCAGGACAAGATAGACACAAACATAAAAATGATGTGACACCGATTAAGGAAAGCAACACCACAGCCAAGAGGGTGAGGCAGAAGTCAAATAAGCAAAATGAAAAGCTAAAGATTATCTGAAAACTAGAGGAATGACTCAGTGATGGAGCCAAAACGGAAAATCCAGAGGCTGCCAAGCGATTGCTGTCACCAAGCAACGACAAGCAGGGGGCATTGGAGACAGGCGTATTCGAGGGTGAGCTCTTACTGCAACTCAACAAACAGCCCTCTTATTATTGGCCTAATTAATGATCCAGTATATGCACTAACAATACAAACTACACAAAAAAGAACTCCACTGATTTATTCCTTGACTGTTCTAACTTCTACTTAGCATAATTAAAGTATTGATTGAGCCCCACTCTGTGGTTCCTAAGTTATCAGTAAAATGACCTACCCCAAAATCATTCAACTTCTTTTTACAATTGCAATTTAGAAATAACGTCAGAACCTAAAAACAAAGCAACTGTTTACCTCTTACATCATCCATGGGAGTTCTTTAATTTGCAGTTTCAGAACCAAAATCACCCTATCAACCATTGAATTCCGTATGCACATCATCCAGTTCAGGATTACTCATAAGATGGAAGACAACTGAATAGAAACAAGCAGGACACAACCTAAACTCCTGCCCAGCCATGTTATGTACAGAGTTACTGCCCTCCATGTTTCAGTAAGTTACTTCCCAGATGAAGGAACCGTTAGTCGGTGGCTCTAAAACTAGCTTAGTATTTGTGGATGTGGCTTCATGTAACTAGAACTGGAAAAAGTTAGATCAGAAAATGGATGAAGGGATGAACCATTTTAAATAAAATTAATGGGCGCCCTGCCCAGGGTTTGTTTCCTGCTTTGCGCCCTGTGTTTGCTGGGACTGGCTCCAGCAGACCCCTGTGACCCTGTAGTGAGGATATAGCGGGTTGAATAATGGATGGATGGATTATTGGGCAACATAAAAGGTGCAACAAACATTTTCTTTTGTGTCCATGTAGACCATGTGTTTTAACTCTACTCTGTTACACCAACCCAATGGTAGATTAGGATCTACATGACCGTCCCAAGCAGTACTCATAACCCCATTCATCGTCCTGCTAAACCTGCCGGTTGTATTCTTTCTATTTAGTTTTATAAATAGACATTTATAAATGGACATGAGGTGATGAGACAATCTTTCCAATTCAATCCAGTATTCAAATTGGACTTCTTTTTTGATACCACCCTATCATTATGAACAAAAAAAGCTGTATGTTGTCAGGCACAAAAATCATTCTAGAAAATATAGCTTTAATAAAAAAAAACTATTACTGTCAGGTCTGTATGGATTTTGGGACATACAATGCAGCTGCAATGCCTGGCAGAAACGCAGAACAGCACCCTTAATGGTGCATCATCTTTATCCATACCTCTGTTTTCTAAATTTGCTATTTCCAATAGAGATTTATATAGAGTCATGGAAATGGGGCCAGTTTAGAGTAGCCAGTTCATCCTTACATCTGCTCTGGCTATGATGGTTTTTGTTCAAATATCAAAGATGTGCACATTAGGTTGATTGCTGCCTTTATGTTGGCCCAGTAATGGTGTAGATGCGAAGGTGAACATCAACTGACATCTCATTCAGGGTTTGTTCTTTCATTTAGGCCCTGCTCCTCATGTCTTTGAAATGGAAAACACAGAATCAGTAATGGTAGCATAGATACAGTACACAATTAAAGAAGGTAAAAGATATGCCTGTTTATTTTATCTTGTCAATGTGGTAAGAAAGAGTTTTTTTTTTGGATATCTTTAAAATAGCCTTGCATTATTAAAAAAAATAGAGGCCTTGCTAGCATACATGCCGTGTGATAGGCAGGGAATACATTAATTATGGAATCAAAATTTATGAAGTGGTGAAACTTGAAAGTATTTTCAAAAAGAGAGAAAAACATGGCAACTGACTGGGAGAATATCTGAGAAGTGGACTACTCTCCCACCAGCATCCCTGAGACCTGAGAAATCTGAAAAAAAGCACAGCTGGAACTGCTGGAGTTGCTCAAATTGGTAAGATGAATACTTTGTCATAAATTAGCTGTGTGCAAGCCCTGCAAAATACGAATCAGGCAAAGAGCCAGTAGGACACTTCACTATTATCAATAATTGAAAGACAGGAAGGCAACGTGATTGGTATATGAACAGAGAGTTATTTTAATATTCACAGTGCAAAGTCATTTAAAATGTATCTGCAGTGGAAACTGTATTGTTAAATATATGGCATACACTATGGACGTGGATTTTCGTGATTTTGTTTATGAAGAACAAGAATGGTTATTTTTAGTTTCCTATACTTTCAGTGCATTTAAGGCAATAAAAAGAAAATTTGCATTAAAGAAAGGTAAGTTTCAGACTAAGACTCAGCAGCCCTAGTGCCTCATTAGTTTCACTTTTTCAGTTGCATTAACTATTACTAAGGTTATTTCACTTTGTGTTTTACATTTGAAGAACTGTAGGCCTGTCAATTACATAAATGAAGTTAGAGCTGAAGGGGGTCACCTGTAGTAGTAGTAGTAGTAGTAGTAGTAGCACAGTATTGTCACATTTAAGAGTTCAATGAACCTCTTACTGGCATGCCTGACATGCAACACATCACCATTCTTAGGCATCTATCTTACTAAACCACAGTTAATTTATGCACGGTGGACGCACCAAGGCGCATGCGCACTGTGGTCTTGGCGCCCACCCCAGAGTGCAGAGTCAAACACGCGCATGCTCACTGTGGCCTTGGCGCCCGCCCCAGAGTCCAGAGTCAAACGCAGAGGCATCCCAAAACGCGGCGGCACCCGCCCCAGAGTCAAACGCAGCGGCTTCCCAGAGTCAGTAGGGGGCGCCCAAAACCAAATAACACAACGTGCTGCGCCATGGCGCCTGCCCCAGAGTCAAACGTAGTGGCTTCCCAAAACGCAGCGGCTTCCCAGAGTCAGTAGGTGGCGCCCAAATAACATGGATAAAAACTATGAACGAAGGCGCCCACACAAAGAAACTGCTTTAGTTCAAATGGGGTTACTGAATTAAATGGAAACTTTACCATGCCTACGACCTGTGAACTAAACCTGAGGTAAAGCGTGCACGCCAGGTTGTACAGCCGCCCGGACGCAACCGCCCACACCACCGCATATACGACAACACAGCCATAAAAAAACAAAAACGAGACTGCATGAAGAAAAACAATAACAGAAGCGCGTTGAAATGAACTGTCCCAGGACGCACCCACCCTCCATGATATTTCATCACGCACCGGCTTCCCCCCTGGGAATGGCCCATACTGCTTTTGCGTGTGTTGACAAATATTGCACCGGATTGAAACAGTGCACCCTGAGCCAAATCACCACCGCAAATGTGCCCAAATGTACGTGTTACATCTGGATGACGCAGTATATCAACCACAGAGCTAATAATAAGAAACGTAGCTGAAGTCATAAACAATCACCCATTAGCAAACTCTATAAAAATGCTACATGAGGTTGAAACAGAAGCCAATACAAAAGCAGAGGCGGACAGTGTGGCACCAACTACAATTGCCTTAGTACTAATAAAGGACAAAGAACAGGATCCGAGACGATACAATGTTCCCATCTTTAATGAAGTGGCAATTGTGTTTCAAAGTGATGACGGTGAGCCTCCGTTTCACCGCGATATTGTCATGCATTTACGTCCTGATGGAAACAAGGCGCCTACAACGCGCTTCTGAAACACCACAACCACATGAGTCACAGCTCCAAAAAGAAACCGCTTTAGTACAAATATGTTTATTTAATTGAATGACATTTCCCAGGATGCCCCCACCCTCCATGAGGTGATTGCCATTCTTGGATTTGCGATTCTTTCGAGAATCGCGGGCTTGCTGGTTGGTTAAGATGACACACTTGTTTCTGGACAAAATGTGAAACAACAGCCTTGTGATTTACACACCATTTTCTAAACAATTTAGGCCTTAAATTGCTCTAATAACTTGCATTAACTAATTATGTTTTCGGCAGCCACTTTTAACCATAATTATTTACAAATGACACACATTGTTAAACAGATAGTGTTAAAAGCAGCAATAGCTTAATGTATGGATAAGTACAATATGGAACAACAACAAATAAAATAACTTACTCTTCATATTGTGCCATTTTTTAAATACACTGTATCCAATTTACAATCATGGAAAATGTGGTGCTTATTCTCAGAACAAGGTAGAAACCATCATTAGCTGTGCCACTCACTCACATACAACAAGTCATTTAAGACTTCCAAGCATTTGAATAAATAGAGAAAATTCACATGTGCATGGAAACTCCACACAGACAATGAGTGTCCACGGGATTTGAATGAAGAAACTCTAATCTGTGAGGCAACTGCCCTAACCACTTGCACCACCATGCTGCCTCTTTATTTATCTTCGTTCATCTAAAATATGTTCCCCAATGGGTGGAGTTTAGTTTACTGTCATTCTTGTAAGTTCTGAGTGTACCAATATGTGGGCATTTTGCTGTACACAACCCACAGATATCAGCAAGGAGGTGTCTTCCAGGTGAAAGGATGTTTTCTTTAGCTCAAAAATATGGTGGGTGAACCCAATTTTCATTACACTATATTAAAAAAAAAAAAAAAAAATCTTTTTGCATGAAAAGCAGTTATTCTAGCGTTTTTAAAAATATTTTATTTTGTTTCATCATTATATACTATCAACACGTTTTTTAATGCATGATGATTAAATCTTTTTAAAAGATTAACTTTCCTCTCAGGGTTGCTTTGAAGATATTGGTGGTGTTCTGTAATTAGAATTGGGGTTGCTGCACTACTAAGATCAAAACATCTGGATGGGACTCAATAGTAATGGAAAAACACTGAAACTCTAGCACAAGTGACCACACAGGGTATATAACAGTCACACTTACATGGCAAGCCATTGTGTAGACAGAAAAAAAATCTAACAGCATGTTATGCAAACTGAAGTAGACCCCAGAAAAAACCTTGCCAAGTCTCATTATATTATGAAAGCTTACTGTCAATAAAAATAGCTGTGTAATACTAAGGTTTGATTCCGGTCATCTTATTTTTAAAGATCTTTACAGAACCTATGTTTCCTTAAAGTACACATTAAAAGAAATGAAATTAAATGTTAAAAATTTACAACCATTTTACAATGGATGACACTGGTGCAAGGCCTGCTTTCTCAGCAATGAACTGTCTCCACTTTCACTGCTTTGTTCATAAGAAAAGATCAAATACTAATGTCTGCTCCTTAAAGCTATGGTTAATCTAGGTACACACACACCTACGGTACAAAAATACATACAGTAAATGTGTATAGCAGGGTGGTGTAGTAGTTAGCGGTGTTGCCTCATTGAGAGTGATGCTTTCTATGTAGAGTCTGCACATTCCCTGCGTCTCATGTTAATTTTCCTCAGGACACACTGGTTTTCATTCCCAAACACGTGTGCATCACAGCCAGTTTGGGAGTGTAAGCATGTGTGAGTGGGACCTGCAATGAACTATATACATTTGTGTGTGTGTGTATACATTTATTTATATATATACAGTATATATATACAGTATATATATATATATATATATATATATATATATATATATATATATATATATATATATATATATATATATATATATATATATACAGTATATTCACGGCATTCGTAGTCTGTGTCACAATCTGATTGTATGGGTGGTTACCTACCAGGTAACGCTTGTGGTTGGCCAGCAATCTGCTAACATCCGCCACGGTGCCCTCAGTTTGTGAGGAGCAGATCATAGAATGGTTGAAATAGTTTACTGTCAAATAAATGCAAAGAGTACACGACATGTGTTTCGCCCTCATTCTGGGTATATATATATATATATATATATATATATATATATATATATATATATATATATATATATATATATATATATATATATATATATATATATATATATATATATGTGTGTGTGTGTGTGTGTGTGTGTGTGTGTGCATATATATTCTTCCAGAAATGGTGGCCTAGAGAGTCTGAGAAAGCAGCCAAAGCAGTGGCAAAAGAATAATGCTCATATACAGCGGTCCTAAGGAATAACGTTTCCTGATTGAAGACAGCTGCAGACAGCAACCAAAACAGGCTCTGGATTGAATTAAGCTCCTTTTATTATAAACTGCTGGGAATGACATAAAACCAGCTCCCTATGGAAACTTCCTGGCAAGGAAAGCATTGCTAAAAATAAAGAAATGCTGTGTCTCCGGAAGATGTGGTCTTCATCATTTAGAGAGCCTAAGTCCAGGGTAGCAGGTATTACAGGCATGAATGTGCTAAGTTTGATAATAAAACAGCTACAGGAATGAGGAAGTGAACACAATCAGAGAAATGAAGAGTAGCAGCTTTAAGTGGAACTGACCCCAGTTTCTACTCCCAAGATCGGAATACAAACTGAGGAATCTCTTTAAGCTTCAGTATATTATACTGTGTCAGACATGCACACTAAGGGAGCATCTTCAAAGCTCTAATCAGGTAGGAACTAGGTTACAGAAGAATAGGGTGACACGGCCAGTGATGCCTTTTTCTTCTTCTATGTAGAGAATGGAGGACAACTTCAAAGGAGAGACGTGATGTCACTTCCTCTACAAATTCAGAAGTCCCACTACTCCACCTTGCCGACAATATAAGAAACTGAGAGGCTGAAAGTCGGTGTTCATTACCAAATCTGCAACTGACAGATCTTGTGCCACAAAAACGCCTCTCAATTAGCAAATGAACACATGACGGTCCTGACTTTTACTTCTTCTTCTATTTATTTGTTCAACAACTTCTGTTAAATAGGGCCAAAGTCTTGGACCCCATACCCTTTTTGTATTTTGTGTACTTGCCAAATGGTATACCACAGACGTTTATTTAAATGTATAAGATCCGTAGTTTGCTCCATCAGAGAACCGTTCAGTCCTATACCATGTGACAAAAAATGCCTTGTTGATTGTGCTACAGTAGCAGTTTTGATGTTGCATAATGAGTAAAGTTAGTTCTGGCCAGTTTGACAATACCCTGCTTTCTGGAATGGCCCTCTCACATCTGTGATTACTCTGTTACTCCTCAACAGCTGATCAATGACTTTTTCCACTCCTTAATGAACTAGCATGTTGACATATTTACTTTCTTACTAACCCTATCAAATGCACTTCATAAGTGTATATTCTCTCTGTAAAGTACCCTGAGAAAGGCACAATATAAGCCGGAATAGAATAAACTGCTCTTGCAATCCATCTACTGACTTCATAGGAAGAGTAACCTGAGATGTGAATGTTGCTGCCGAGGTAAGTAAACCTCTTGACAAGGTCGACATTCTCTCCACAGATTGACACACTGTCAATGGCTGTGCCCAAATGGTCATTAAAGGCCTGGATCTTGCTTTTTATCCAGGACACTTGCAAGCTCAAACACTCAAGACACCTCGCTAAGTATCTTGAGAGCCCAAATCAGAGCGTCCATTGACTCCACAAAGATCACAGCATCGTCTGCAAAGTCAAGATCAGTAAATCTCTCTTCACCCATAGATGTTCCTCAGCCACTGGACCCCAGGACCTTGCCAAACACCCAGCCCATACAACCATTGAACAGAGGAGGAGCAAGAACACACCCTTGATGAACCCCAGAATCACCTGAGAAAAACACAGAGGTTCTGCCTCCACTCTGCACAGCACTCTTAGTACTCTTATCCAGCAACGTAGGAGAGATTCCACAAAGTCTCAGGATGTTCCACAGAGCAGCTCGATCAACTGAGTTGAATGCTTTACGAAATAATAATAATAATAATAATAATAATAATTCTTTGCATTTATATAGCGCTTTTTCTCACTACTCAAAGCGCTTTACGAAAATCAGTAGATGGCTTGGAAATGCATGGGGGTTATGAGGTGGCTTGAAAGGGGTGTGTGGCGCTCCAGATATCGTTTTGCTATAAAGTTGCAAGAAATGGATGCTATCCAGTGACCTGAGACAAAGACTGGACTGGACTCCTTCTGTACTGTGTCTCTTCGGAGCATCCTTGTGCACCGCTGGTTTGACTTTGAGTCAAATGAGTGGTTGCTCATGCAGTACCAAATGACGCGTATTACCAGCATCAGTTATGGCACTACGGCCATGTGGCACGATTTCCTGAAGGTGATCTGGCTCCTGTTGAGGACCAGAGCGGCTGGACCAGGCCAAGGGGACGTCCACGTAACACCTGGCAGCAGCAGATAGATGGTCACTTCTGGGGAGGTAGGACTGGACCACGTGTCTGCCTGGGGGTTGCCAACCAGAATCCTGAGCTGTTTCATCATGTGGTGGGTGCGGCAACACACTGTACCAGTGCATGCTCACCAATAGGGAATCCAGGATTCCCGGACATTTTTCATTCCCGTGAATGAAACTGTTGTAATTCCCGGGAAAACGGGAACGGCCAAGCTCACATATATAGCGTGTAAAAGTATAAAAATCGATCAAGAAATAACAAGAGTTACAGTTGAAAATAATTAAGGTGGTGCCATTGCTGCAGCTTGCACTTCATCAGACAACAGCTTTGAACAGCAACTTGAAATTGCAATGCGTCAGTCTGTTGCATCCGCATTATCTGTGCCAAGAAACTTGCCATCACAGAATGATGACAAGAAACTGGATGCATCAGTAAAAGCTGAAATGGCGGTGTTTCAGAGCAACAGCAAGCGCGGGCGTTGTTTAGAACAAGTGTATCAGTATCTGATGATTGTGCCGCCTACTTCAGTGGAGGCAGAGCATGCTTTCTCAGCGGCTGGCGTACTTCTGCATGAAGGGGCACTCTCGCATGGACAACCGCACGCTGGACACGTTAATAATAATTCATTACATTTATATAGCGCTTTTCTCAGTACTCAAAGCGCTATCCACACAGGGAGGAACCGGGAAGCGAACCCACAATCTTCCACAGTCTCCTTACTGCAAAGCAGCAGCACTATCACTGCGCCACCTGTGAGGACGTTGTGCTTTCTATGCTCTTATTACCGCAACTTAAGATACATGTACTTCTATGACAGCATGAACTGCTTGTAGATAAGGTTAGTCTTTTATTTGTGTCAACATATTGCAGTAGTTTTATTAAAAATAAGTGTCGGTCATTATAAACGTTCACATGTGAGATGCCCGAGAGCCCGGGATTCCCGGGAATGAAATGCGGGATTCCTGAATTCCCGGGAATGGAGAAACCTGTCCGGGAATGGATTCCCTACTCCCCAACCTGACCTGACCAGAATTAACTGCAAAATGACATAAATTACTGAAGGTGCTGCCAAGTCCAGATATAAAATGTTTTATACATGAAGAATGACTTAATTTACTTAGATTTACATGTCTTTGTTGGAAAATTCCCTACTTGAAATTTACTGTTTAGGTAAGTCTTAAAAAGAACACTGAACCAGCATTTAATTTAGCATTGCAGAACATATTCTCCTTTCTCCCATTTTTGGATAATTCTTTTTACGTTACAGTTTGTGAAGAGCCAGATCCCATCCCAGAAACAGGACACACACTTGTAGACACACCTTCACTCATTCATATAGTGCACATACAGAGTTTCCAGTAAGTCTAAAACACATATCTATTAGATGGTGGAGGCAACCAAAGAAATTTTCTAAGGAGGAAATCACAAGCCTGCGGTGGGTTGGCACCCTGCCCGGGATTGATTCCTGCCTTGTGCCCTGTGTTGGCTGGGATTGGCTCCAGCAGACCCCCGTGACCCTGTGTTCGGATTCAGCGGGTTGGAAAATGGATGGATGGATGGAAATCACAAGCATGAACGCCTCTAAATCTATGTTAAGTCCCAAGATGAGACAGCAATCCTCTCTTTAACCATTAACAACAAAGGAACCACTTTCTCTCTAGAGAATGAAAAACAGCCAAAGAATGACTAGCACTAAGACATGAGAAAGAAATGACTGCAAAGCATAGTGTACCCCAGGCAAAATGGAAAACACAACAAGAATGAGAGGAAGCCATCAATACCAAGCATGGAGAGGCCTCCAGAGGTTGAAAGTGAGGGACGACAACAATCAGGAAGTGTTTCTTGAAAATAAACTTATAGCTATTTCTCCTTAGAAAGGTGAAGCTGCTTATTCTTCACATTTGAAAAGCTAACATACAGCATCAGATTTTTACTACGGAATTGACAGCATTCAAGGACATTGTGGTCTTTACAGGGATTAAACAGAACCCAGGACTCTAGATGGAAATGTCTTCCAGTGAGTTTCAAGGGGAGTAAGGGAGACGATCGAGAAAAAAGTTCAGTGTCTGGTGACTAATTTGATAATGTGTTTAAAGCTTTTCCACAGCTGGCTTGTGAGACTGCTTTTTTCCAACATGAATGTATTTCCAGATAGTTTAAATGTCATTAACACAACATTTTGGTATTCTAAAACCCATGCAGAAATGCTTTACAATACCCTTAGTACCTCTACAGTGAACTCTAAAATTCAGTTCCTCCAAATTTCAACTGGCCCCAAAAGGCAGCTGCTTAAATGCTGATACAGGCCAAATCCTATGACCCCTTTAGTGAGCCTGACTACCACAACTTCCTGCCTGATTCAGTGTCCTTGCTACTCACTTAAAAAACACACTGAAATAAAACATAATTGATCAGGAGAAGCTAAATTCAAACAATCCTGTGTAATAACTGAGATTAGATGATGTTGTTGTGGCAAAGTGGTTAGCACTAGGAGAAATCCATCTCCTGAGTGCAGTTTGTATTTTGCTCCTTCTAAGGACATGTATGTTAAGCTAATTTGTGAGTTGAAACTGGCCCAGTGTGAGTAAGTGAGTGTGTGTGTGTGGGTGTGTGTGAGTGAATGTGTGCGTACAGAGCAGGCTCCTGCCTTGGTTTTTGGGAGAGGAGCTGGCATCTTGTGATGCTTTCCATGGAAAGTATAGCATCAGAAACAACTGAGTGAATGAACAAATGTATATAGGTGAACAGATATAACGACGAGTAATATTATCTAGCTTCCTCTTTTCTAAAATTTCCTTAGGAAGATTTGGCTTTAGGGAAAAGTAAATTGTCATCAGAAAAAAAACTAGCAAAAGAAAGGTAACCAGAGATGGAACTCATATAGGAGAGAAGGACGAGTACTATGACAGGTCAGTAATGGGTGAGACGTTGTCTTTCAATATGTGAAAGTATAAGCCAATTTCTAAAATCCATTTTATTCATTACAAGTTGTAGGAAGCCTACCCTAGCAGTTTCTAGCAAAATCTTATAAACAGCTGTCGACAGAAGGCCCCTGCATTCCGTAGCACACTAAGAGTCACTAATGTCATGCTAGTTTGGAGTTACTTCAATTTGAACCTCACACCTCCCATGCTTGGAATTGAGGAGAGAAAACCAGAGGATCGAGAGAAAGCTCGCCCAAACATGGACAGATCATGTAACATAACATAGACAAAGTACCTGAACCAGAAATCTATTTAAGATCTGCATTTTAATGGCATTAATATTAAAATTAGATTAGAGTGAATTTGCAACCTTACAGACCTTAAAGATGTATATTTCTTCTACATGTGGCCAGCAAGGAGTTATTCTGCATATTATTGCAGTGTTTTTTCTGGAATTTCAATTTGCACGTGTTGAATTGTAATCATTTTTTTAACATCTGTGAGATGGCTTAGTAGTGACATCTGCATGTTAATCCAGTATCAGGACAAGAAGGAAAATACATTAGCCTGGTGTGTTATGGGTAGTGTCTTCATCATATTCTCCCAAAGAACACCTCTATGGAACTGGGTGATGTTTAACATTCCATTAGGTGGATATTGGCACATCCTAATTGTCCCAGTGGGACTGAGTGTTGCTTGTATGGTAGACTAATGCCCTGTCTAGTGCTTACTTTTTTCCTTACATCCACAACAGGTAACAGATGACACTCTCTCTATAATGGAGAACTGAGATGGCTCACACACAACATTACATATACTATTACTTACTGTTCAACATTTCAGACATTTCAAACTCTGCCTTGTCTCAGAATTTAGAATTTTGTTGGCTCTCCTTGTAGCTCAGAGGCTGCCACTCTGTCCCCATGCTTGTGAAGTTCCTTCTGTCTATATAGTTAGATCCAAGTCTCTTTAGTGCTTTCATATATTTTGATTTGCTCAGTATTTTCAATTTTCTGGATTGGCCAGACACATGCATGTAAGAAAATAAGAAGATCTGGATAATGAATTACTGGTTTTCTGTGATCCTTTCCTCTGCCTGTCAATTATCTTTACAGTGCAGTGACTTTGCTGCACTGACCATTTTAACTAATGTCTATCTAGTTCAAAAATCAGAAATGAGCTTGCTTTTAAATTATGTTTTCCCTGATTATTTAAGCACTTTCATGTCATAAAATAAAAATAGAATGATCTGACAGGATCTGAAAAAGAACAGGTTAGAAATCCAACTGTCTTACAAGAAGTTGGTCATAAACATAAAAAGTGAGTGCCTGTCTAAGAAATAAAGCAAATACATTTATGATAGCACAGTCCATTGGAGGAAAAACAGACGACCAAGCAGGCAAAAAAATGTAGGCACACAGAGTAACTTAGTCATTACCGGTTAGTTCTCTTTAAAAAGGCCAATGTTTAAGACATTCCTTGTGGTTCAGTCAGTTGGCAGGATCAAACAAAGTCTGCTGACAGAGTCGCTGGAGCAGCTCAGAGCTTTTAAGATAAGATGCAGAGATCTCAATGTTGACAACAACATTAACAACAAGCATCCTCAATGTGACAAATGACCTTTTGAGACCCCCAGGCACTGTGCCTGCCTGGACTGCTTGCAATATACGCTTTCCATTTGTCCCAAGACTGTCATATGACAAAATAACAAAATCCCAAACACATAAATTACTTGGGCATTTAAACTCTTTGATCTTTACACAAGAGAAAATGCTCATATGCATTTTGAAATGCATATTTTTAAAACTGAATCTAATTGGTTCAATGCCAATATATTTCACTGACTGTTGCAATGAATTTTTTTTTTGTTCTTTATTTTGCCTTATTTGATTTCTTGTATTAGGAATTTGTTAGTTTTTGCATAACCCTTGAGGTCAGAGTCCCTGGAGCAACTGCAGGTTAAGTGCCTTGCTCAAGGGCCCAGCAGAGTAGGATCCCTTTTGGCAGTAATGGGGATTCAAACTGGCAACCTTCCGGACACGGGTGCAGATCCTTAGCCTCAAAGCCACCACTTCTTTTCCATTATATGAATGTGGAAGAGTGCGAGTGTGTATTTGTGTGTATGTGTCTGAAATATATCACTTTCATCATTAGAAATATAATCAGAGAGATACAAGCCAACCTTGATTATGTTGGCCTTCTCAAATTCATCCCTCAATTATCTGTACCCACTTCATCGAATTAAAAAAAATCACTAGATCAATGTATTCAAGTCCCTGAAACTGCTTCTCTAGCTCAGGCAGTCAGGGCATATCCCAGCAGCTATAGGTGAAAGGTTGAAATCTCCAGTCTACTGCGGGAAAAACTGGCAATTATTAATTTAAAAAGAAAGTCTTTGGCTGTGAGAAAAAAATTCAAGCAATCAAATTGAAAATGTTCAAAATCCATACAGACAGATGTGTTCCAAAACACTATACCATGACGTTAAATAAAAAAATACCTTACTCCTTCTAAGGGCACACTCCTCTTCCATCCTTTGGCTCCACATCCTGAATACCACATATGTCCAGACACACATATGGCCATATGTTTGCAAGAAACAATGAGATTTTTTGTTTTTAATTTTCACGCAAGCAATAATTGCTTTTCAAAACATGTTTTGCAAAATAAAGCTTTGCAGTAATTGTCCAGAATGTGTTGTTGTAATGGGTGAGTCAAGCATAGCAAGGCTGAGTGAGGAGGAGAACCTGGGGCTATGTAGTATTTACATTGGGCAAATTACTAGAGTTCTGCTCCGGTTGAATGAGTTGACTTCCAATCCCAAGACCCCAAGATCGAGTCCCTGTCACAGCCTGGGATTTTACTCTGTGGTGTTGCATTTAAATGCTCCTCTGTAGTCATGAACCAGAGACATTGGGTAATAGAGAAGCTTGCAGATTTTGCTTGGCAGTGGAAGGAGAACTCCCGCCGCTTTACAGATGGGTCAGCTTCTAAGCTGTACCTGGTGTGCTTCGGTGTGCACAACATCAGGTTGGCTCCCCCCCAGTCCCAGGCTCCTACACGTACTGGACTGTGACAGTCCCACTGCTACCGTCTCAGGGAGGACAAGCAGAATTTTGGAGTTACCCCTGAGCAAATTCCTCAGCAAAGAGAGGTGTGATTGATTCATTGTTTGTGTGGATTTGTATTTATTTGCATTCATTTTTGTTTTCAATTATTACCGACTTAATCACTATTTTAGTAACATCCTGGTCAGAAATTCATTAGTGACTAATTTCTGACTTTCGCCTTTGGTCAGATGTGTTATTTTATTTTTGTTTCTTGGTACATTGAGTTTTTTGTTTGTGTTTACCTTTCCCTGAGTTTTTTTAATGGATTATGTCATTTGTTAATAACAGATGCAGCATGTTGCCCATCGGTGCTGGCACGAAAGAACTATAAAAGAAGGCCACACGCCGAGTAAATCTTGCAAATATTGAGGGAATGGCTATGTTAGGAACTAGTAGTGCTTAAACTGCATCAAGGAAGAAAGCAATTAGACAAAGAAATTTGGTTTTGACTTGTGTTTAACATCACGGCTTTGATTGTTGTTCAGTCCTATTAACATATATAATGGATGCCGTGTACTGATTTTGCTGATGCTCCTGCTTTTCTTTTGCCTGCTCCTGAATGACAGAGCATTGCACTCTCTGCTGCTCCCAACATATTTTTGTTCCCTCAGACTTTCAACCAATCACGTCAGTAATCATTTGTGATTAGAAAACAGACCAGAAAATTCTTAATGAGGATACACAGTAAACAGAAGATAACCTCTGTTCAGTTACATCTGATGAAATTTACAAACATGTAATATTGTTTAAAAATCCACAAAACGAAAACTTAGTGTACAACAAGTCTCTATTATAAAAAAAAATCTTGGAAGGAGACGAGACATGATTTTCTCGGAGAGATACGTATACGTCACACGAGAAATAGATTTAACCATGACAGGGGCCGGAAATAAAGGACAAATGAGTAGATGACAAAGTAAAACGTCGTAAAGAATTCAATAATGCACATGCAGAGCAGATTAGAGATAATGGAAGAATGAACATTTGAAAGTCTCAAAAAAAGGATAGGAAAGATCGTATTAGCACAAACAAACGGAAATTATTACTCGGTGAAATAATGGAACAGTGAAAAGAGAGAACGAATATATTGTTCGGATTTAAACTTTAAGTCAGAGACTTGTAGATCGTCTAATTTGTGTTGCCGGCGAGAATTGAAAAATTAAAAAAACATTGGCGCGGTATGAAGTCCCGTGAGACGGAGACTTTTAACATGAGATTCTTTCAAGTCATACTCACAACTATTTTGAAACAAGACCATGGTCATCTAACCTCAGTCGTGTGAATGCTTTTGTCAGACACAGTTCCTGTGCTCTACATTTTTCCTTGTCTTTAAAACCATTTATTGCAAGATTTTTTAAAGCATCTGGGCAGTTCATACAGGAAGTGCAATATCATATAAAATCCAATGAAAGAAATCTGCTCGAATTTTAAATGAGTGCATGTAGAAGTTCAGTTGTATTTCTACACTGGTTGTAAACAATCTGTGCACAAGTATGTAAGGCACTAAACTTTGTTAACAAAACAACCAATTTAAATTTTAAAAACAGAATTCACAATTACATTAAATAGTATTACAGAGTTTAGAACCGAAATAAAGTCTTCAAGGATGAAAGACTTTGGGTGTTGGCCCTAGGACATAGTCTAACTAGTTTTTATGCCCCACTTATAGGCTACTGACGACAAATAGCCTCAAATATGGACAGGACTACGTAGCTGGTGAAAACTTCAATCAACATGAAAATGTCCAGCTTTATACATTTTCCTGTGTTAGAGTTTCAGCATGAAGGATGCAGAGGGGCAAACTTTGCATTTCCTTTTCAGCAGAGGCACCCACTGGGAACTGTTGAGGAGTCTTGTTAATTTGTTCATGAATAGTGACCTTTAAACACAAGCAATCCAAAAACAGGAAGCTGTAGTTAAACACGGGCTTCTGTCTTCCTTATGTTTTTGTAACTTGTCTTGAGTTCTTCTTTTTGAAAACAGTTTATTTCATTGGTTTTAAAAAGCATGTTAAAATATTCTGGCACTCCATGATCAACATTTGGTTACTCTTTGGTATTTTACATGCACAACTTAGCAAGCAAACAGTGCTTCTTTTAAATCATCTTTGCTATTGAGCAAAGTGGCTTTTAGTGTACTAGTTTTGGAATAAGTAGAGGTTATAATATAGCACTGAAATAAGTTCATGCTTCATAGCTAATAGTTTCTCCATCCAGCCTCTTGACATTTCTTTGGTCTGCTAAGAAGTTTACACAATTCTTATCATTCTAGACTAATTACGACTGTCTTGAGCTAACAACTTGTCACCTGTCCTCCTCCTGCTACTTGCATATCTCGGGTCTGCTTTAACCCTGGTCAACCACAAGATCCTCCTTGCCATCACTGTGACCATCCTCAGGTAGACTGAGTCCGACATCTTGGGCAGATCCTACAATTTGTCCTTGTGAGGAGTGAAGTCAAGGGCGGACCAGGAAAGCACTGGGTTTCTCCAAAGATTGGTGCTGGGTCTTCTCTTTCCTCTACATATTTACTCATTTGGCATTTTTATCAGTTATTTTGGTTTCTCCTATCAGTGCTCTGCCAATGATATGTAGCTGTACATGTCGTTCCCTCCAGAGGACTACATGGTATCAGCTAGAGTCTCTGTACGTCTTACTGATATTACAACCTGGATGAAGGAATACCTTCTTCAGTTCAACCTGGCAAAGACAAAACTCCTTGTTATTCCAACTCGTCCATCTATTCATCACCCCATCTCTGCAAAGCTTGGCTCATTATAACTAACACAAGCTAGGTCTGTTCACAACCTTTGGGTGGTGATTGATAATTTGCTGTCTTTCACTGACCATGTCCTAATGGTGTCTTGTGTTGAAGATGCACTCTATAAAGCACCCACAAGATCAGACCGTATTTAACAGTGCATGCAAACACAACCTCTGGTCCAGGCTTTGGTCTTGTCACATCTGGACTACTGCATCTCTCTGCTGTCAGGAGGTCTGGTATATGTCACTGAGCTGCTGCAGATGATTCAAAATGTAGTGGCATATTTGGTCTTCAACCAGCTGAGGAGGGCACATGTCACTCTTGTTTGAGATCATCACATTGGCTCAATGTAGCAGAATGTATTAATTTCAAATCCTTGATGGCTGTCTACAGTAGTGAATGGGTCAGCACCTATATACTATATATATATATATATATATATATATATATATATATATATATATATATACTATATATATATATATATATATATATATATATATATATATATATATATATATATATATATATATATGTTTGATTAGTTTGCATACTTTTTGCATTATTTGACAGTAAACTATTTAACCATTCTATAATCTGCTTCTCACAACTGAAAGAGGGCACCGTGGTGGATGTTAGCCGACTTGCTGACCAACCACAAGCATTACTTGGTAGGTAACCACCCATACAATCAGATTGTGATTCAGACTACGAATGCCAGGAACATATATATATGTTTATATATTTGGAGACACTTCTGAGGTCCTAGGCTCCTTCTCAACCACACACGTCTGCTGATGAATGGCATCCGGGGATGCCACCTCTGTGTGGCATCCATTCTCAGTATAGACTGTTTTCATGTGTAGCTCTATTTGAAATTCTGATTCCCTTGGTGCATTTTAAGAAGCGCTCGAAGAGTCTCTTGTTTGGTGAATTTCTGTCTAACTGATACTAGCTTTTAGGTTTTGTAACCTAGGAATTCTAACTACCTTCTATTTTGTTCATTGCTCTTCACTTATGGTGATCAATTTTGTGACCTTGTCCTGTAACACTTGTTCCCAAACAGCCCCTAGACTGAGGTTTACTTGATTATGTTGACCACTTCTGTAGGTTGCTTTGGATAAAAGCGTCTCTGAAGCAAGTAATGTAAATGGTATACAATTTACTATTTCAGTTGCACTGATGCTCTAATCTAATTGTTTCTGCAGATATAAATGGAACAGAACTGACAACTCTTGGTAGGGCAGGATTGCACGGGTATCTGAATGGCTCAGCTACAATGTAAGTAAAAACACAAATACAGTCATCTCAAAATACTGTAGCGTTTAGTGGTCCATGATGCCAGTGGTTCATTTCTGCACTTATAACTTTTTACCCCTTCATTCTTTAGGCCACTGTTCCTTTTCTATGGTGTATCTCTGGTTTTCTGTACTTTTAATTATTTTCAAACTCCTTTATTGTTTTTTAATGCTATTTTATTAATGTTTCTAGTCAATTTGGATAATAACCACTTTTACTTTAGCATGGAATCTGCTCTGAACCCTGCCACTCTACTCTTCTTGCTATGAATTTTGGCGTTAAGACAGAATCTTCATGAGTACCTGATGCTGAACTGAGTGGATCAGTTTTTACTCTGACTTGCAGTTCAAAAAAGACAACTGGGAAATGCACTGTTGGAAGTGTCACTCAGATAACAC
Organism: Erpetoichthys calabaricus; assembly: GCF_900747795.2. Taxonomy (NCBI): domain Eukaryota; kingdom Metazoa; phylum Chordata; class Cladistia; order Polypteriformes; family Polypteridae; genus Erpetoichthys; species Erpetoichthys calabaricus. The sequence continues at coordinate 68,234,851 of NC_041402.2, forward strand.
AAATTCTGTATACAGTGGGTAATAGCATGTAATTTTCAGTCTACAGTTGTTAAAATGTCTTATTAAATACACTTATCTCTTATACTTGCTGAGTGAACTTTGGTTAGTAGGCAACTCCCTTTTACAGCTCAAAAGCATCCAGTACAATACCGGATGCCTCCAAAAGCTATAAAAGCCCTGCTGCTCTTTTAAGGAATTTTAAGAATGATTGATTTGGAATACTACTGATAAAAATACAACCTTTTTGAGTCATTCATCTAAACATGTCCCTTAATAAACAAGAACAAAAAAGGAGTGAGAAAGAGTTATAATGTTATATTTAAAAAGCTGAAACTAAAGGGATAAAATTGTTCTATATAGAAAGAAAAAAAATGCCACTTGTTAGTAACTATAGTTTGTCTCAATAGTAAAAAAAATTGACAGTGGGGTGGTGGGGGGGGGGTGGGGGGATAAGCATGTAGACACACAGATAAAACAAGTCAGCTCATGCATGTGTCATAACTCAACAAAGGTAAGCAACCAAGAAAAGCAGAGAGAGAGGGTCTAAGAATTAACACCATATCTCAAATTGTGTATCCTGGCTAATGAAAGCCTACATTTCAAAGGTAATCACACAGAAAACCTTAACAGTATTCTCCTTCAATTCATTTCCATAAAAACAGATGGGTTTTCTGAGTCAATGCTGATAGAAAAATTACTTGCAGCCATCTAAAAATATTACTTTGGCATCATCTGAGATACGTTGTCAGTAATGATATCCTGACTAGGCTTTAGTTAGATGGATTCACACATTCTCCAAGGTGTGCCATAAATTTTCTGCCTGAAGAGACTACTTAGTGTGATAGATTTATTCATTCATTCATTCTTCTGAACCCATTTATTCAGGTACAGCTTCACAGTTGGCTGCTGGTTATACCACCAGTTTAAGAAGCAAAATAGGAAATGATCCTCAAAGGGTGGTCCTCCACTGACCACCAGTGTCTCATTCAGGACTGATTTAGAGTTGGCAAGTGACCTGACCTGTATATCTTTGGAATATGTGGTAAAATCCAAGACACCACAGAAAGCCTACATGAACATTGGGAGAATATGCAAACTGTGCACAAGAGGTGACTCTGCTCGAATTATTACTAGTGGTAAGAAGTGGATATATCTCTTTATTAAAAGGCTTGGAAGGAGACAAGACGTGATTTTCTTGGAGACACTTTAATGTCCCAGGAGACAAGGCAGTGAGACAAAAGGACTTGCTGCTATACAGGCTTTTAAATGTTCGAAGCGCTGCGTGACATGCAGAACACGCAGCACGGCAGAAACAGCGGCAGCACCAGCCAGAGCAAGCCAGCAGCTGAACGAGTATAGATAAGATAGAAAAAAATGTATTTGTTTCCCATTGTATCACCGTTTATGAGGGGGTTTTAGAGGAACAACTGCATCTCCTTAGCGTGCCTTCAGTGCCCCTCTTCCAAATGCAAGCAGCAGAGACGTGAAGTGGCTGGCGTGTAGCGTGCCCCAGGGAGGGGGGGTTAGGGGGTGGGCAAGCAAAGCGAGCAGGGAGCAAAGCCCCCAAGTTCACAATTAAAACTAACAAATAGCAGATCACAGACATCTAGGCACTCATCAAGGGCAGGTCACACAGATTAACATGGGAATTGTTCTTTACTGTCTTAAGTCAAGAATAATAAGATGACATTAGCACCATTACACCATTATGACCTAAACTTGTTTGAAAACTGATAAGACACTAAATTCAAATTAACATATATATTTGGATTTAGAGGTAAAACAGAGACATATCAGGAATAAAGATGGAAACATTCTGCAGGTTGGTCAATTGTGTAATTGGAGTGCAGATTTAGTAATAAGCAAGCAACATAATGCGGAGATTGAAGCCTCTTGAAATTTATGATTTGAGCCGTCAATCCTAGCCATTAGTCTGCTGAGCAGTGCAAATGGATAAAATGTGTTCATCCACAGAGTTTGTTGTAATCTGCAAACAAAACTGCAGTAATAGAGAAAAAAAGACTTTTTATGTTTATAAATAGAACAGTACTGCGTACACTCAGAATTATATACAATCAAAAGCAGATTAATATAATTTAACCAATCAAATAAGCATTTTTTGACACTACAAATGGACACATTATACGTATTTCTTCCTACAAATCTTGCTCAGCTATAGCATAAATATATTCGTTACTTTCATTAAATTGAAAAGGAAGGGAAAGAAGCAATAGTATATTTCCAGATGGCTGGCACAAATACAGTGGCAGCCTCACCCAGTCATCGCCATCTGTCACACCAGGGCGTCAGAGCTGCTTAAAGCCACAAGTACTCAGTGTAACCCTTGCTCACTGACACACTGATCTCAGCCGCTGGGCTTGCAGAACTCGGTCTGTGTGCCACTGAGACATAAAGAGGATTAGACGAGGATGACCCAAGAGCCAGAACTGGGATTCACGAAGACATTTCACATATTTGAAAGTTAACTAAATGATGCATAAGTGCGTGGCATCACTGATGACTGCTGGTCTCTGCATTAGGCTACAGATTTTCACTATGAGCACTATGAGCATTCTCTTCAAATATCAGAGTTCCATAACATTGTTTTTGCCTTAAATATTGTTTTACAAAAGGATATATCAATTTTTGGAATGTAATTTTGTTTGATGGCCAATGAGCACAGATTCTAGTAAATGGAACAAATGAAGATTACTTCCAGAATGTCACCTTTCCACCCACAGTCTCTAACCAGCCTAATAATCCCCTGGATGGCTGCTGCTGTTATAAAGATGGCCTAGCCTGGTTTGGAGCACTGGGATTAAGAGCAGGGCTAGCGTGAGTGATGCACATTACATTCCCTCACTGAAGAAGAAAAAAAATACAGGCCAGAAAACAGTATCACATTAGGAGAAATTAAGATACAGGGCTACCAGCTGAATGAGTTATGTGGTATTTTCCCATGTTGCACCTGTAAGCATTTAGCCAAAAGAACTGCCCATATAACAATCCTTAGGGTCACAAGGAGCTGGAGCCACTTATCCCTGAAGAACTAAGCAAGCACAAGACACAACCATTACCAGCTCATATTTAGCCAATACAGTGTTTCTAGTTAAATATATTTTCATAAGAATTCAACTGTTGGGTGTTGGGTTGCTAAGGCCTATGCCACCAGCGCACACTTATTTGCTTGGAACAGGTTCAACTTTAGGATATCAACCAGCCATTTTGGGATGTTGCCAGTAAACTGGAATGCCCAGAGAAAAAACCCACACAGATAGTGCAGCCCACGGACCCTCCACAGAGAAAATGGCTGGACCAAGATTTGAACCTGGTCTCCTAGAGATGTGAGGCAGTAGAGTTAACCAGTGTGCCATACGACTGATGTGATACCTTGCCACTTAAGATCATCCAACAGAAAATGGTTCAGGCTAAAAGTATACCATCATTCCTGATTCTCAGCTTCTTATCCTGTTGTGACAAAATCTTTGGACAGTTTCAGATTAAACACATCATGGCAGGGTGTTAGTGTGGATATGCTGTCTTTAAATTTAATGCAAGTTAGATGTATAAAATTCTCATGAAGGTGAACCATGCTTATATCTTTGTAAAATAAGGGCAGCAAAAATTTTCAGTACTGCACAATGTATTTTATGTTTTAGTACACACTTCTCACTCAAATATAACAAAATCCACTTAAACATCATTATAATATTTGGCTGGCCTCCCACATTATTATTTAATTAAAGATGACTTGTGAGCTCTCAACATCAAGATGCTCTCTGCCTAGCTCACCATGAATTGGGTGCTGGAGGCTTCTCTCCTATGAAGGTTTTTTGCTAATGTGTGTCTAGAAGCAAATGGCAGCTTGCCTGGTAACATCAGGACATAGCAGACGGGGTAAGTGGGTTAAAGTGTCTTCCCACATGTGTGATTTGCCTAATGCAGGTCACACGAGGGGGCAGAATTCATCTGGCTTTGCATTTCCTTCCACAAAGCTGTTCTATTTTAAGTGCTTGAGTAGATCAGTGCTTTTCAAACTTTCTTAACTGACATCTGCATTTCAGCACAGTCTTCATAGATGAAAGCCTTGGAAATGGTGAGCAATATCTGCCAGGTCACTGGACAAAAACTGCAGTCAGAGAATCCAGGAAATCCTCTCTGGTTAAGGCCCCTGGGTCACTGAAATGTCTACATCAATGTTGCCTGATGGGCTAAAAAATATGTAGTGTGCTGTACTGGCTATGGCACTGGTCTGTAAACCACAAGGTAACCAATTCAGTTTCCCATTCCTCTGAAGCACTGTGTGACCCCGGGGAAGTCACTTAACCTGTCTGTGCTCCATTTCTAAAAAACAGATGTGAACACTTGCAAAGGATAATGGTTGTGTCTTATAAGTCACCCTGGATGAAGGTGCCAGCCAAATACACAGTATTAATAGTAGTAAATCAGCAGACAAAAATCAAGAGAAATCATTAAAGTCAATCACTACCAGCACCAAAAACATTTGTTCCAATTATAGGTCAGCAGGGGTCAGAGGTTACCCCAATAACATTAAGTGGGAGGCAAGAACCAACCCTCATGCAATGCCAGCTCAACAAATTGTGATATTCACATAAACAGTTTAAGAGGTGCCGTTTAACCTTAAAATGTGTTAACAGTGTCAGAGCTCCAGTGATGAAATTTAAGGCTAGAAATTAAGGCAGCTGCACTGTAACATTTAAAATACAACAATGTGGAACCTAATTCTTGGAAAAATCACATTTATAGTTACTCACAGGCTTTTGGTTTAGTTCTTTTTATCCTATGTTTCATGTGCATGGTTTCGTCTCCTCCTTGTTTTGTTGAACCTTTTTAAGACAAATTTTAAAAAATTGCTATTTCAACCATTACCACGTTTTATGTTTCAGTGTGGGCTCTGTTATATCCCTAGTTTTGCATCTTCTCATACCGAGATGCCTCCTGCTCGATAAGTGTAATGAGGCACTGTTCTGTTTTCTATCCCTGAAGCCTGATTAAAGCATCTCAAATACAAATGCTAGATGGTTGTGTTGTGGAGAAGCACCTGTTACTGTGAGTCCAACAGTCATTTTCTTTCTAGCATATGTGAGAAGATGTTTCACTTATTGATTTGAGATTTCAACTATTATGTGTGGTCATTCGAGGTCATAATGTCCTCTTCTGAGAAACAGGAACAAATGAAGTCCTAAGCAAAGAAGATGACTTGATTTCCTCAGCCAGTGTGGCCTTACTAACTCTTCGGCCCTTCTTCAATTTTATTTTAAAATTTGAATGATTATGAAAAACTAATTTTAGTGCTCCCATCCCCTCACCTAGCAGACATGCACATTACATTAAGGGGTGTGTGCGAGTGTGCTCCATCCATACACAGCAGCTCTTCTTTCTGCTTTGTATCCAGTGCTGCCAGGACAGACTCCCAGTCCCATGCCCCTGAAATGGATTAAGCTGTCTTCATAATGAATGGAAGAATTAATGAGTTTTTTTAATGATGTTGTGTTTATCTGTTAAGTGAGACAAAAAAAACTTCAATTGTACTGAATCCAGGAAAAAAAACTCATTTTTCAAATTTAGGAAGTCTTAAAAAATTAGGCAGTTTTATCAAAGATTCAGTATTGACTTAAACGTGAAGTTTGTGTGGCTTTAGCAATGCTTAACCAATAACAAAGCAAGGTTACTGGATTTGTTCTTTTCATGTGTGAATTAGTTTGTCAATTTGTGAAAACAAAACTGTGCCTGTCAATACCTGCTCCTTTCTAGAAGACTCTTAATGAAAAGCGTCTCATCCGAGCTGAACAGCGTCCCACTCAAGGACAGTTGGGGGGATATCTGGAAATGCTCCAATGCTATTCTTGATACTGTGGGAAAGCTCTTCTGATTGGAGTGGTAATCATTTAAATCAGACCTGTAAACAGGACCTTAGGCTTACTCAACACTACAAGAGCTATCAGCAAAGCGCTTTCATAAAGTGCCATTCAAAGAATGTTCCACATTGTACAAAAATAAATAAAAAAATGTCTCACACAAAATGCTGGTCATCCTGCAGAGAATGTATCTTAAAAAAAAAAAAACACTTTTTCAAACAGCTAGTACTCTCATTTCGATTTTTTGGAATCTACGCAGTTTGAGGAAATATGAAAAGTATATCCTCATGACAGTAAAAATTTAAAGATTGACAGCACAAGCATAAAGAACTTTGCTTTTTTGGCCTCCTGCTCATGTTTGCTTTCCTATATGCCCAATATTGCTGGTATTGACTATGGCCTCCTAAAACCTAAATGCTAAATTACTTAAGTTAAGAAATGGATCGAAGAATGTAGCAGAAAAGGCAAACAATGTATTCCTGTGTGACTTATTTTTTCTATGTGAATTTATTGAGTGTTCTGGGTGTGTCTTTCCTGTAAAAAACAAGATATTCTGAACCCATCGTGCCCTGGACAAGTAACCAAGGAAACAATGAGATAATAACAATTAAATATATCCCATTTTTTAGAATTTAAATTTCAAAGTCTTTTAACATGTTAACAATTTTGGGTAATATTAAAATGCATAGGTATGACATTAGGAAGTATCATTTATCTGTTTTAAATTTAAATGAATTGAATATGGGTGGCACGGTGGTGCAGTGGTAGCGCTGCTGCCTCGCAGTAAGGAGACCTGGGTTCGCTTCCCGGGTCCTCCCTGCGTGGAGTTTGCATGTTCTCCCCGTGTCTGTGTACGGGTACTCCGGTTTCCTCCCACAGTCCAAAGACATGCAGGTTAGGTGCATTGGCGATTCTAAATTGTCCCTAGTGTGTGGGTGTGTGTGCCCTGCGGTGGGCTGGCTCCCTGCCTGGGGTTTGTTTCCTGCCTTGTGCCCTGTGTTGGCTGGGATTGGCTCCAGCAGACCCCGTGACCCTATAGTTAGGATATAGCAGGTTGGATGATGGATGAATTGAATATGATATATAATTCATTGTCTTTTAGATCCTTGTTCTATCATTTTTGGATTAATTTGTAGCAGCAATTCATGGCTTTTCTTTATTTGAAAAATATTTTTCCCTAACAGATGGATATTGGTATACTGTATTTAGCCATACAACAGCATCCCTGTTCTGTATGTATGATTTGTAATATAAATTCAATAAAGGAGTCCCGGATGTAACAATTCATTTGGTGTTGTCCACAATATCAAAAAGAGCTTAAGAAGATGGATAGCACAGGTGGCAGGTGGAGTATTCAGCCTTAACAATAGAAACTCAATATTTATGTTTGACCTTACACATCCAATAAAAGATGAATATGATGTTCAATGCTACAAACTTGTGTCGGCATAAGCATGGACATATAAACTTTCAAATGATATGCTTGAAACACACAAAAATCTAAAATAAAATACAACTATTTGCACCATACTATGTGGACATAAATGCAATGAACGGCAAACAAATGGTGTATGACTGAGCAAGACAGAGCTGTGGTACGCCTGAGCTGTCAAAGATGATGAAAGCGACATCCATTTCAATAGCAAGTGATACGGTAAGAGGTCTCAGCTTACTGATATACATCTGTTTAAAAGCTTTGGGCAATGAAGTCAGATAAATCTGTTTTCTTTTATTAAAATGAAAACCAGCTATTTAAAACCATTGATATAAGCAATTGGGTTCACAGCTTTCAGGATTGCGGCGGTCAAAGCCATTACGATAAATGTTATGGACTATAATGCAAGTCTATCAACTGTTGTGACATCAATCACCTCTGAAATGTGTAATATGAAGCAGAGTTTGTGCTTTTACAGAGGACAGAAATCTTCTAACTTGAAACACATCAATCAAACGAAAGACACACGCATTTAACTCTTCAACCAGTAATATCCTAATTAAAATATTAATGTGTCCATCCATTCATTCATTTAGTGAGCCTGCCCAATCCATTTTTCTGTCACAGGTAGTCAGAGTTTATGATGGAAGAACCAGGACAACTGCATCACCAAACCTGGATGAGAGGCCAATCCCTCACTGGCCACACACACATACAAACACACACCTGCTCTCACATATTCCAGACTAATTTAGACTTAAAAGTGACAGAAACCACCCAGAGAAAAGCCACCCTGAAACTTGGACAGTGCGTAATGGCAGTACCATACTGCACATTTTCATCTGGACTTTCTTAAAAGAGCACAGGTTTCACTATAAACTACTCTAAACTTAAAATTAAATAATAAGCCCTTACCAAGTGACATAAACACCGCTACTCCAGATGAAAAATGCAGGAGACACACTGTATGACAAATAGGACACTATCATAAACAAAGCAAAATAATGAAAGTATTCATTTTTTTTATCCTATTATTTAACAATATATTTTAATACGGCATCCAGAAATTATACAGCATATGTAATTTTACTCTGAGTACCCACACACTCCCAGTAAAATTACATCTGAACCCCTTTTAGAATGACTCCTCCAAAAGGGCTTTAATGAAGGGCTATTATATACCACACGGAGGTTTAACATATCAATGTTCTTGTCTAAATCTTTCAGACACACACCGCCGTTATAAAAATTGCTACAATATTTTATAAAGACTTAGATATAAAGAGATTATCAGAGTACTTCAAATTCAGAATATACACTTGCCATGAATGCCATTGTTCTTTTGGACTTTCTGGGACAGGTTTAGCAAGGAGTTGGAGCCAGAAATGTGACTTGCTGGTCCATTTCCTCCACGAGTAGTTGACTCAGACGACCCCGACTTCAGACACCAGGGCAGCCTTTATAAACATTGTAACTTCTAATGGCTTAGTTGTCTTAGTAGTCTTATGTAAAAGCATCATTACATTCCGAGACTTCTATTTAAGTGAGAAATCCACTGGTAACAGTGTACTTAACATACCTATCAATAAATAGGGCGCTCCTACCAGAGATACCAACTCTTTATCTTCTCGGTGTTTTGTTTTGCACCACCTTAACCAGTCAGATCAGTACGATTTCATCTTCTCTCAAACTCAAGTCATCACATTTGCAAAACACCAGGACAGGACTGAACTACAAAAGCAGCAGTAAGCATAACTTCCAAGATTTCAAAATCAGAGTTATTATTTTTGCTGTATGCACAAACTATTTGAATTTGAGACAGAACATGACAATTAGGCTAAAGTACAGAATGTCACTTTTTATTTCTGAGTGTTCCTGTGTATATATCCTTTAAACATTTTCTGCTAATGCATGAGTGTTCTTTACCTCATTTCAGGTGACCATACAGGTATGTGTTTGGAAAGATTCAAGTAACTTAAGTAGTTTAACATTTGGTTGCAGTTTGAATGTCTGCAGTCTATGCAAACACACCATGATCCACTGATGTGACCAAGCTCTTGGTGTGTTCTTCTAAAATGCTTCCTCAAGCATCATTGCATCAGCCGTTTTTATAGACATTTGCCTTAGTGAATTTTTGATTTTAGCCTGCTTTTCAGAAAGGAAAATTCATTAGAACATTAGAACACTCTAGACGAGAACAGGCCATTCAGCCCAACAAAGCTCGCCAGTCCTATCCACTTATTTCTTCCAAAAAACGTCAAGTCGAGTTTTGAAAGTCCCAACGTCTTACTGTTTACCACACTTCTTGGTACCTTATTCCAAGTGTCTAGCGTTCTTTGTGTAAAGAAAATCTTCCTAAAGTTTGTGCGAAGTTCACCCTTAACAAGTTTCCAACTGTGTCTCCGTGTTCTTGATGAACTAATTTTAAAATTAACAGCCTTGATCCACTGTACTGATTCCCTTCATAATTTTAAACACTTCAATCATGTCACCTCTTAAACTTCTTTTGCTTAAACTGTATGGGCTCAGCTCTTTTAATCTTTCCTCATAATTCAACCCCTGTAGCCCTGGAATCAGCCTAGTCGCTCTTCCCTGGACCTTTTCTAGTGCTGCTATGTCCTTTTTATAGCCTGGAGACCAAAACTGCACACATTACTCAAGAGAAGGCCTCACCAGTGCATTATAAAGGATGAGCAGATCCTCCTTGGACTTGTACTCCACACATCGTGCTATATAACCTAACATTCTGTTAGCCTTCTTAACGGCTTCTGAACACTGTTGGGAAGTCTATAGCTTAGAGTCCTCTATGATTCCTAAATCCTTCTCATAAGGTGTACTCTCGATTTTCCGACCGCCCATCGTGTATTCAAACCTAACATTTTTACTTCCTATGTGTAATACTTTACATTTACTGACATTAAATTTCATCTGCCACAAATCTGCCCAAGCCTGTATGCTATCCAAGTCCTTCTGTAATGATATAACGGATTCCAAATTATCTGCTAATCCACCTATCTTGGTATCATCTGCAAACTTAACCAGCTTGTTACTTATATTCCTAACTAAATCATTTATATATATATATTAAAAATAGCAGCGGCCCTAGCACTGACCCCTGTGGAACACCACTCTTAACATCAGCCAGTTCTGATGAGGTTCCTCGCACCATCGCCTCATGTTCTATTACATTCATATTAGGAGATTGTGTTAACAGGTGCATTTACATTTATTTATTTGGCTGAAGCTTTTATCCAAGGCAACTTAAAACATTTATGATAAAATTGGTTAAATTTCTTTTGGTTTTCCAATTCGAGCACAGGTAGGTCAAGTGACTTGCTCAATGTTACACATTGTCAGTAACAGGATTTGAACCCAGAACCTCAGGGTTTGAAGTCCAAAGCCTAAACCACTACACCACACTGCCACACCGCAATGTATACCATGGCTGCCTCATGGATTCAGTGTCTCGGGATTCGACTTCTTTACACAGTCATGTACACATCTATGTGGAGTTTCTGTGTTTTCTGCAACTTTACATATGTTGCCCTCCAGTTACTTTCCCATTATATCTATAAAGCTGACATCACATTACACAACCTCTGGTCAAAGGGGATGTCAAACTTGCCAACGGCAGTTGCGGGTCTAGTCACCTAAGGATGTCAAATTTCACTAGCAATTGCAGGGAATGACAAACTATATGACTATGTGATGACTTTCTAAGATGGATTTACTATTCTAATTTATCACAAACTTGTCCCTTTTCAGAGAACACATAACACGCTGCCTTACCGTGTTGGTGCTGTATAGAAAGCTTTCCAGGTACAAAGAGTTCAGCCGGAGTCTCTGCCCTTTCTTTTTATTTTTTATTTCTGTCATGATACATTAAAAATGAGACATCGGACAGACGAGCCTTTCTTCTGTTTGCAAGGTGTGCTTCCTCTGTATATATTTGGGTCTCCATTGCACGTGTTGTACTTCTGGATGAGCAATTACTGGTGGTCACCCTTCACACACACAGAGCATGTCCCTCACAATGAACACCAGGTTGGTCACACTACATAACTGGCAAATTATGTAAATTAAGTCTGTGACTGAAAATCACTAGAAAAATCATGTAGTGTAACATAGCCCTAAGATACATGTGTAAAGTTAATTGAAGATTCAATTTCAATTTCAATTCAATTCTTTATTGTCATGTGTACAAGTACCATGTACAATGAAATGCTTGCTTGCATATGCCCCTGCAGACAGTGAACACAGACAAAAAAAACCCACACACGATAAATAAATGAATATAAATAAGTAAATAAATAAAACCAGAACCCTAGGAATAAATAGAAACAGTGGCAGAAGGATATGTGCAGGTAGCACTGGAGGTGGCACAAGGTTACTGATTGTTCATGAGTCTGATTGCAGTTGGGTAGAAACTGTTCCTGAACCTGGAGGTGCATGTCCGAATGAACTTTAGTCACTTCCCCGATGGGAGGAGGGTGAAAAGTGACAGTGCAGGGTGGCTGGGGTCCCACCTGATACGGTTCACTTTCCTAAGACAGCGTGTAGTGTGGATGTCCTGGATCACAGGGAGCTGTGTGCCCGTGATCTGCTGTGCTGTATTCACCACACGCTGCAGAGCACTGCAGTCCTGAACTGAGCAGTTGCTGTACCAGGATGTGATGCATCCTGTCAGGATGGATTCCACTGTACAACTGTAGAATCTGCACAGGGTTGTGGGGGACATCCGGGCTTTACTCAGTCTCCTGAGGAAGTAGAGGCGTTGTTGGGCTTTCTTGACTACTGCCGCAGTGTGACTTGACCATTTAAGATTCCAACTTGGCCCAGTACAAACTGAGGTGTTATTCATGACTGGGCCCTGCGATGGACTAGCACCCTTTCAAAGGAAGATTCTTACCTTGAACTCGATGCTGTCATAACAATGTCACATCCCCACTTGAACTGACGGTTTGAGAATGATATGTTGATTGTATTAGCCTGTCTAAGACTTTTAACATTTTTTCAGTTATGCTGGCAGTGTAGTCTGGGTCATTGTCTGCTGTATAACTAAGGTCCGGCCCATCACTCTGAAGTTTCTCCTTGTCAAAAGTCTTTCATTAGTTACACCATGAATAAAGATAAGCAAGCCAGTTTCAATGGTGACCATGCATGCTAAAGCTAAGGCACAACCTGCAATGTGTTTTAAGAATAAATGTTGAATCATCTGCACTACATTCTCTTCTTAACTACAGGTTAATCTTCTTCATTCACAAAATGGTACAAAAAATAGTTTTTTGAGACTGAGAAGCAAATGACCAAAAAGAAGAAAATAAACAAAACATGAGATCTGTGAATTGCAATTTGGGCACGTTGTGACAAGCTCATTATGTGTATTAGAGTAATGTTACATCGAATAACAAATCAAGGTACATTGGCCTTAACAGATTACATTATAGACAAGAAGCAATGAAATATTATTAACAACCAGATTGGTAGGAGGCAACCCAGAAGACATGACACATATGGGACCATTCCAGTCATGCTGGATAAATGGATTTCAAGAGGTTACTGGTGGTTTTCTTCTGACAACAATTGGAGAATACAAACTAATATGGTTAAGTATTTAACAGATGTCAGTTTCGCCCCATCCCCTTTCTATTCTTGGAGTACCTGGGATCAGCATGTCACTTGGGTAGTAGACAAGAACTGCCCAGTTGTCACCTATGATCACCTTTATAGGCCCCTGTCAAGGGGGGCAATTGGTAAGGACCATCTATCTCCTCTACTGACCTTTCTAAGCTAGAGTTAGCCTTTTTCATCTTCTGTTACCCCTTTCAATCTCTCCACAGCAGAGCGACAAAGAAAATTTATATGAAAATAACAAACTAAATAATGGTCAGAATGCATTTATGAGGGGAAGAACTTATTCAAATCAATATGATTGACTTTGTTGAGCTGGTCACTACAAAATTAAAGATTACAACATGATTTACCTTGACTTTTATGAATCCTTTGATACGGATCCACACTGGGGATTCATTTTGAGACTAGAAGCCACTAGCATGAGAGGTCTGCTAGAGACATAGAATGCAGAAAACAGGAGAATCTTTTGACATTGTCATTGTCTAGATAATGTGCAGTAGCATTTAAAAAACAAACTGTTAAGCTATATTGTAAAAAGCAATGAATACAAATTAAGGAGCATAACACTCACACTATATAATCCACTACTGAGACCACCTGTGGAGTAGTGTGTGCAGTTCTGGTCAGTTCTGCAGTACAGAAAAACAAGCAGAATACCCTGTGTCTGAAAAGCATGTCCTACGGTGACTGGCTATGGAAATTGCATCTCTTTAGTGTTGAAAAAAAGGCAGCTACATTGGGACCTAGTCCAGGCAGTCAACTTTCTAAAGATATTGATAATGCTAATTTAGTTATGTAATGTAAACAAAGCCAAAATCTTAGATGTTATCGGGATGAGATAGTGGAAGAGTGTTTCTAATAACTAACAACAGGAGTTCTATGCTCTGAATGGTCTTCTCTCATTTCTCAAACTTCCTATGTTTTTATGTGAATCTTCAAAGCAGAAGTGAATTTAAAGAACCTCTGAAAATAAGTAACATTTTCTCTATTATTATACTCACTCTGGGACGATAATTATAAAGCAGACCTGAAGAGCAATGATATATCAATGCTGGCATGTTTGACACACACACTATCAGCAAAAATAGGTTAGTTTAATCAATATTTGAAATCTGACAACATTCCATCAGTAGGCATTGAGAAAATAAAACACTTGAATATGACATCTCAAACAGATGCATTAAAGGTGCCATTTAAGGGCTGATGATCATGTTGGGCATCTATGGTTTATGTACTGATGTACTTATATTCTTAATTAGTTTTGTTGTAGTTCTAGGGGATATCCCAGGAGTATGAAGGTCAGCTGATTTGTACTTTCTGTTAAATAAAATGAGGTTATTTCTCTTAATGCATTCTTGTTTATCATGATGTCAGATAGTGGCAACAACTACAATTTCACTGTAATTTGTATATGTAACAATACTACAACTATTACTACTACTTGGAAATCAACATTTCCTGCATAATAGTGTCATTCTAGGCGGCACGGTGGCGCAGTGGGTAGCGCTGCTGCCTCACAGTTAAGAGACCCGGGTTCGCTTCCCGGGTCCTCCCTGCGTGGAGTTTGCATGTTCTCCCCGTGTCTGCGTGGGTCTCCTCCCAAAGACATGCAGGTTATTTGGACTGGCGATTCTAAACTGGCCCTAGTGTTTGCTTGGTGTATGTGCACCCTGCGGTGGGCTGGCACCCTGCCCAGGGTTTGTTTCCTGCCTTGTGCCCTGTGTTGGCTGGGATTGGCTCCAGCAGACCCCCGTGACCCTGTGTTCGGATTCAGCGGGTTGGAAAATGGAAGGATGGATGGATTCTAAACTGGCCCTAGTGTTTGCTTGGTGTATGTGCACCCTGCGGTGGGCTGGCACCCTGCCCAGGGTTTGTTTCCTGCCTAACGCACTGGGATTGGCTCCTGTGACCCTGTAGTTAGGATATAGCGGGTTGGATAATGGATGGATGGATAGTGTCATTCTATTTTCCCTAAAACACTTAACACAGAAAATGTAAGTGAAAAATTAGACCCAATATACAACCAATAAGGAGAAATAAACTGCATTCATCACTCTAGTAAAACCAAAATATTATTAAAAGTGATATTATTTAAATTCTTATATATTAGGGTGGATTTCTTCCGACATCCAAAAATGTATGTGTCTCTTTTTTAGCAAATCAAAATTACCTTGATGTGAGCATCAATGTGTGCCCTCTAATGCAGTGCTGCCACATCCATGAGTGGTTCCTGCCTTGAGCCCAATGTTGCCAAAACAGATGCCAACTTCACAAAAATTCTCAACTACAATATATTACAGAATATTGATAACAAAAGGATGGATGTATGGATATACTAAGACAGCTGTTTATCTAGGAATATTAACTGTATTATTTATCATTCAAGTGCCATTCTCAGCTTTTAACTTTCTCCCTAGACTCGTTTTAACCCAGATAGCTTTTTAAGAGGCACTAAAATAGCAACATTTCCTAACCATACCAGATTTAAGTGAAACATGCAGCTATAGGCTTCAAGAGGCGTACTTCAAACTATCTCTGCTTTGCGCTGTCTGATAAATTTCAAAGCTGTTTAGCTCCATCTAATATGCTAAGGTGAGCTAGACATGGTCTCCTCTCTGGAGAATTAGAGTTACCGCCACTGATTATCCTCTTTTCTTATTTTTAAAGCCACGTAATTTCAATTTCTGCCTTCCTGCCAAATGGCACCCCTGACTTTGGAAAAGCAACCCACAGATGTATTTTCTATTCAAGTTTGCACTCCTGAGTGCAGCTTTTGGAGCAAAGTGCCCCAGAAAGACCAGAGAGCTCAGACTGTGAAAGGCAGCTGGCCTATGCAGCTGGAATATCAATACTGTCAGAAGCTGGTGATAATTTTAAGAAGAATTTAAATGCACACAAATGTAGCAGCAAAAAATTACATGCATGATTTGTTATGTCTGTCATTTTTAACTGCTAAAGCTTAATTGGTTAGTGGCCTCTGTGATACAGAATAAAAAGCCTCTCCTCCTTCATGCTAGCCTGCAAACGGACTGTGTTATTTCAATCACCGCTCACATTAAAATCTGTAATCCTTCCGTCGCCTTTGACGTCCATGACAGCAAAGCCCATTCCCTGTGCCGCAGCTGAATGAAGTCCTGCCAGGCAAAAATGTTGGGGCACAGTCTGCATCATACATCCATAAAATGCAGACACCTGCGCTC
The DNA here is from genome assembly GCF_900747795.2 of Erpetoichthys calabaricus. NCBI lineage: Eukaryota > Metazoa > Chordata > Cladistia > Polypteriformes > Polypteridae > Erpetoichthys > Erpetoichthys calabaricus. The sequence goes on from NC_041402.2 coordinate 68,250,999, forward strand.
TGCACAGTAGATAAACGGCTCTTCTCTTCTCAAGACAGGAAACAGAGTGTCTCTTTTAACACAGAAATATCGGCCATTCCATTATCACTGCAGTCTTGTGTTAGACGTCAACAAGAGCAACTCATTTAGAGCAGCGCTCTCCCTGGCAAATGGGGCCACAGTGCAGCCACTTCATTCATAGCTGGCTGCACTCTCATCTTTGTAATAAAACTGACATACATTATAACATTTTAAAGTCCAATTATTTCTGAAGGTTTTTAGAATTTAAAAATATTGATGGGCATTTGTACCAATTCCAGCAGCAGTCGGTATGCAATGACGGATATCACCCTCAGCGTGAAGCTAACTACATTGCGAGGACAGACCCTGCCAGACAAAAAGGTTTGCATTGTGATAAAAGTCACACTGCTCATTTTGTAAAATACAAAAACAGCTTTGTTTAAATAATTTTACAAGTTTTATTTGTCCTGCACATGATCCCAAAGAATGATGGGGCCATTAGAGGATGGTCCAATTTGTGTTTGCTTGTGTGCTCCACAAGGTTATTAGACAGGGGCACCAGCTTGACATCAAGAGACCTGCAGTCTGAGTGTCTATTTGATTAAAAGGCACACAAAGCCAGAAGATGCCATATGGAGCACCATAATTAAAAATGTGAACCACCACCCCAGTTTACCAGTCTCGAAGCATCGTCCCTGCCTTTTACACATCACTAAAGAGGCATGTTAACCAAGATGCCCCAACAAGATCCGGTACTGTCCTTCTCCTACTATTGCCTTGCCACTTCATGAGGAATTTTCCACCTTCCTTTACATGTCTCTCTATTATAAAAGGAAATCCTGAGATGAGACTTTTTCAAAGAGATAATTTCAAGTCCAGCAAGATGAGACTTTGGCCATGAGATTCAACCACGGCCACAGCCCTCTCACCTCTCTTTCGTGTGAAAGGTTTTGACAGACACAGTTTCTGCTCTCTCAGCTCTTATAAATTTTAACGTTTTCCTCACTTGAAGTTCCCAATTAAAGAAGACGTATTAATGTTCAAATCTTATTGAAGAATGTCATCACGAAGAGTTATCAACAGAAGAAATGAGTACATGGGCAATTCTAGCACCAAGAAACAATGAAGTCAAACGAATTAATGCGAAAATTGTCAATTGGTTACACAGCAAATTGGTTAAATGCATATCAATAGACTATGCTGAAACAGTTGGAGGTGATGGCGCAGAAGATGAAAACATCAACTTACAATATCCCGAAGAATATCTACAACCGTTAACACTGTACGGTCTTCCACCGCCCAAATTACTGTTGAAAGAAGGATGTATCCAAGAAAGGTAATGCAGTACCTCTCCCGTGGATAACATTAGACACCAAAGGAGATCTTGATGTGTCATTCGTATTAAAACGTTAGCAGTTTCCCGTTAGAATAGCTTTTGCAAAGACAATTAACAAATCACAGAGTCAAACATTTGAAAAAGTTGGTTTATTTATTAGATAGAATGAAACTAAATTCACTCATGGGCAGTTATACATTGCATTGTCACGATGAAAGTCCAAACACAGAATCAAACTTCAATGCGATATTGACGAAAATTAAATTAAAAAAATTGTTTTTACTGACATTTTACAGTAAAAGTCTAAGTTTAAACAGTATTTGCGTGTTAATTTCAAAGCCAAACAGAATGAAATCGTATAACGCAACAAATGACTCTAACGTAACATGAAACATAATTTACTTTCAAATTATTACGTTTAACCATATTTTTAAATATGGTTAATTACTCGCTGTAATGTAAAATAGTTCTATTATGTATATGTAACAATTCCCATGAAAATAACAATCTGTTTAAATTGTACATCCGCATCCCCATACATGAGTGGGTGAAACACAAAGTGGCCCGGGGGTTGGCGAGCAAAGCAAGCAGGAAGAAAAGCCCCTAGTTCTATATATTTTAGCAAATTTTATAACCTTCTAATTCTTTATTATAATGCTGGAGAGTTGTAACGTGTTACATGCTGGTCAGACATGCAAGTATGGCAATTTACTTCCACTACTAGATTGGGCTGCAGAAAAGCAGCCCCTTTAAGGGTAACTGAAGCTTCAGGGTGCAGGGAAATCAGAAGGCACTAGACAGCATTCTAGTGTGGTGTCCCTGGAGTAGATGGAAGGCAGCCTTGACCCTAAATGGGGTTTAAAGTCACCTCACAGTCAGAAGTGAACAGCTGGGAAGACAGCTGGTGCAAGGAAGAAGGGCCAGAATCTGGAGATGGAGTAAGAAAAAGATCCATGATATAAAAAAGGAGTGTGCTTTATGTAGTATGGTAGTGAGCATGTGGGCAAGCCACCCCACCCAGTAGAAAGGGGTTTAAGATCTGTTAGTTAGCCCTGGAGGAGTAGCAGGTCTTGTTGTTCATTTGGTTATTTATTTATATTTTGTGTGATGATCTCTGTTTATAGTTTATTTTTATTTAATAAAGGCACCACTTTTAGGTCATATGGTTAACTGGTGTTAAAAAACAGATAGAGGGTGGTACAAGGGTCATCCACATATTACACAAAATGTACGCACAGAGACAAATATAATTGTAAATTGATAGCCTTCCTCCTGGATCTTCACCAGGCAGATAGTAAAGGTGCAACTATTACAATAAAACATTATGTACACAATGTTTATTTTTGGAAAACTGAAATTTGGCAAGTATTACAGAACATCATTCAAGACAATTTTGCTGTTTAATAAGTGTTTCCTTACTGGTCAATGGAATATTTTTCCAGTCTGAGAAAACCAGTGAACTCCCAGGTCATGTTTTTAGCCAATGTGAACTCTTTTTAGATGACATTTTGAATGCCCCACCCCCACCCCTCCCCTTCCATTTCCTATCAAATTGTATTGTATGGTGAAAACAATAAGGACGGGGGCCATAAATCCCCCCTGTCCCCCAAATAATAAAGCCTCTAAATTCATGTTAGTAAATCTGGACGCTAGACTTGCAAGACAGATCGGCCACCACCCCAAACCTCGCTCTCCTATGTAATATTAGTAAATCTGGACATTCGCCTCTGATCTAACGTTAGTAACTCCCAGGGGGACCCCCACTCTCCAATCTAATCTTAGTAAATATGCACAGTTGAATCTGGCTCTTATAACAAATCATACTAAAAAAAAGACAGAAGGGTTGGGCAAACTACAATAGAAGGTAAAACAATTCTATTATAATTTCCACCTTCCCAGTCAGCAAAGATTTTCTCAGTCTTCTGCCAGTCCACAAGTAAAAAAAGGTGGAAAATCGTTGGTCTGCATCAATTGTAGCAAATGCTTTATTGTATAAGATAATAAACCAGCATTTTATTATAGTACAACTGACACTTATGGCCTGATTTCAGGTTATGCCTCAAAGTAAATGAAGTTACCCAGGATACAGCCTAACCTACGATGATGCCTAAACCCTTAAAGACCAGGTAAGCAGGAAATGTTAGAATGTTGCCTGACAGTGGCCAGTATTTCCTAGCTGAATCTTCATACTACCCAAATAGGGGGGATGAGCTGACACTGCTTAATTTAAGGGCATACTTATCTGACTTTTAGCCCACCCTTGTGAGGGCATCAGTAACTTGAAGAAGGGGGTAATCATTTTGAACCATCCTCTGTAGCCATGCTTCTTAACTTCAATTCCTTTTCTCTGGTGGCACAATGTACTGTTAGGCATGTCATAGAGATGCACGCCCAGTCCCAGACCTAAACACTTGCTGAATATTTCTGAGAACCCCACCCAATTCCCTATTTCTAATCTGCCTTCTCACTAACATCACTGCCCAGCTACATTTAAGAAGGACTGCAGACAGAAACAGCTCAAAGACAACCCTGGAGCACTCCATATAAGGTCACCTCAGAACTCTTTCAGCAGTTGGCACTCTGGGAGGCTGAAGGGAGAAGCATTGGCCGAGAGACAAAGAAGAAATGACAGCAGTTTAAGCCATAGAGTTAAAACTTGTAAAGACACTCCAAATAAAATGAATATTTCTGAAATGTCTAACAAAGTCCTGTTTTGGTTTATGGCACCTTTATAAACAGCAAATAAATTTATTATTGACAGCAAATAAAATTAAAATAAGGATGGCATGGAGGCTCTGTGCTTACCACTACTGTCCCATACCTCTAGTAGGACTGGATTCAAATACAGGCTAATCAAGTTCTGTGTGGAGTTTAGATGCTCTTTCCATGTCTTTGTGGGTTTTACTCCAGGTAATCAAACATCCATCCATCCATCCATTATCCAACCCACTATATCCTAACTACAGGGTCACGGGGTTCTGCTGGAGCCAATCCCAGCCAACACAGGGCGCAAGGCAGGAAACAAACCCTGGGCAGGGTGCCAGCCCACCGCAGGGCACATAGACACACCCACACACCAAGCACACACTAGGGGCAATTTAGGATCACCAATCCACCTAACCTAACTGTGGGAGGAAACTGGAGCACCCGACACAGGGAGAACATGCAAACTCCACACAGGGAGGACCCGGGAAGCAAACCCGGGTCTCCTAACTGCAAGGCAGCAGCGCTACTACTGCACCACCGAAGTGAAGTGGCACACTGAAGTGGCCTGGTATGAGTGCAGGTACCCACTGATGGACTGGCACCCTGCGCTGGTATAGGCTCTGTCTTATCCTACAAGCTGAATAAACGGGTTAAGAAAATGGACTGATGGATAAATTGTATGGAAGGATGCTTCTCCAAAAAGCTCCTGAACTTTTATAACATTCTTAATCCAATGCAGGACCACAACAGCGGCAGACCTGGGAAGGGCACCAGTCCATCACAGTGTGGTGAGACAGTGGTTAAGGCTTTGGACTTCAAACCCTGAGGTTGTGGGTTTAAATCCTGCCACTGACATTGTGTATGAGGATGTCACTTCACCTGTCTGTGCTCCAACTAGAAAAACAAAAAAACATGTGACCAATTGTATCTGAAATTAACAAAAAGCATCAACCAAGTAATGAGAATAACAGTAATAATCACAGGGCCCACTCATGCACACACACACACTCACACAGCGTTAAACTGGATAGATGATTTAACTAAACCTGTGCATGTCTTAGGTTATGTGGAACTAAGACTGGAGTATGTAAATGAAAAAGAGTGAAGGCACTGTTAGTTAGCATAACAGAGAAAAAGGTTTCTGCTTTTCTCTTCATAAGGGTGCTACGCAAGGGGCTGCTCTTTTAGTGAAGTGAATGTAGTGAGCATCTCGTTTGCAGAATAAGAACCTTGAGGGTTGACCATGCAGCTAACCTTCTTGAAATTTTGCATCCCAAATGTATAGCTGACCCCAAGAATAAAGACACATTAAACATACTTCCCAGGAACTGGAAGAAAGAAGCTATAAATATCCATTGCTTTTTTTTCCCTTGACTCTACGCAGCTGGGAGGAGGCCTGTTATGTGTGGATGTGAAACAAAATGCTGGATTCCTGCCACATTCAACATATCTAACTGGTTCACTGACCTGACTCCTACCGACAACTGCTCTCTCTCTCACTCAGCAGATTTACAGCTCCTCTCTCATCAAGTCCATAGATTTTTCCCTTACTGTTTCTCTATAAAGTACAGTTGTCAATGGGCACAATTACTGGTGCACCTTGTACCAAAAATTAAATAACGACCCTACATGTTTATGGCTCAGAAATTCCCTTTTTACTTCCACTTTTTACACAACTCATTTCTTTGAAAGGATTGTTCCTCAAACAGGGATCTTATCTCTGAATGGGTAGATGATTGGCCTTTATCTCTGCAAATATGTATATTGCATGGCAAGGAGCTGAACTACAAAACAGACGGATGAAGGCTAAAATCCCACCTCTTTCTGACCCCAGGCAAGAATTAGTTTCATAAATGCATCTCTTGGGTCATAATGTACAGATAAAGTGCTTCATTGCTCTATATGAAGTAGACAGTTTGTATGTTCGAGCAAGGTACTCAAAACACTCAATTCCACATCTCTTCCATTTTGTTTCACTGCACATTGTTTATACCTTAAGGAAGCTCAGCAAAGCTTGACAATCCTATCTGCCTAATTCCCCTGTGATGCTCTGTGCCCACAGCTCATGGGCACTCTCTACCCTTTGCAGCATCTTGTAGGTTGTAACCAAAGATGGACTCGGGCAAGTGAGGACAAAACAACAAGTTAAAGGTTAGTGCACATTTATTAAAAAGCAAAACTGAACAATAAGCAGTGTCATAGGGAGGCACCTTAAAAGTCTTTACTAAATAAATCCATAAAATAGTGCAGTTAGGTAAAAACAATTAAATGTACAACACAAAAATAAATAATAATAATAATAATAAGTTGCATTTATAGAGCGCTTTTCACATACCCAAGGTCACTTGACATATAGATGGGTAGGAAAAGAAAAGAAAATTCCAGTTTAAAATCAGAACCAGCCTTCTTAGTGTCCCCCTCTCATCTTCCCTGCTTTTACTTTAAAATCAGCCAAGTGCTACAAGATGCCAATGAACCTGGTCCTCTTGGTTCTCTCCCAGACATCTCCATCGGTAACCAGTAAGACTTCACTAGAACTTGCTCTTCTCGATGCCACCACCGTTGATCATCGCAGTGAAACCTCTACAGCAAGCAACCTCCACTGCACTTTGTGACACTCTGCCAGCTTGGTCTACATCTGCCGAAACAGCACTCCTCACTAGTTCCCTGCAGATCCATAAGACTAGTTCATTCTCTCTTTTACACTGGTTATACTCTACCGATTTCCCTGTCTGTCTTTCAATCCAACTTTCGTTTTTTGATCTCCCTTCTCTCTGAGATGAAAACATTTTTACTACAAACATAGACGCATATGAAAAACTAGTTAGCCCATTCCCCAATTACGTGCTTTGTGGATGCTCTTCTCCTGTAGATAGATAGATAGATAGATAGATAGATAGATAGATAGATAGATAGATAGATAGATAGATAGATAGATAGATAGATAGATAGATAGATAGATAGATAGATAGATACTTTATTAATCCCCAAGGGGAAATTCACACTCACACTCATGCATCTGAGCTGCACTATTTATAAACAAAAATCTGCAACCTTGATAATCCGCCACAAACCTATCACACATCGTGCTACACCTCAACATTAAAATCAAGTTCTATGTATTTGTGGTCTTCTACTAACATTTGTTCCATATTTACCCTGAACAATTTTCCATGTTCTTGTTGAAATGTACATAATTCGGATTGATCTCATTTATGAGATTTAAAAGGAGACACACATGTTGTTTTTTTTTATCAGGGAGCTGAAAAAGGATTGAGTTAAATACATTAAATCAAAGTACTCCGACCTAACAGCAACTGTATGTTTCCCACTTAGACTTGTTATTTATAAATGTTCTGAATTGCTTTTTCGAGCAGCAATGAAAGACTAGATGATATTTGAAGTTCTGTTTATTCACCCAACCATTTCACGAATCTTGTACTTTTTTTTTTTTTTAACAACATTTTCATGGTGTACTAGAGCCCATGTCTTTAGCTCCCAGAACTGACTTTGGATGGGATATTAGTCCACTGGACTTGTATCATTACATTTAAAGAGGCTACACCTCATCAGATGAGCAACCCCCATAGCCTAGTTCTTTATAATGCTTCACTTCAGAATGAATTCTGGATCTTTCAGCTTTTGTTCTTAACATCTAAAATTAGCCAGTCAGTCATTATCCAACCCACTATATCCTAACACAGGGTCACAGGGGTCTGCTGGAACCAATCCCAGCCAGCACAGGGTGCAAGGCAGGAACAAATTCCCGGGCAGGGTGCCAGCCCACCACAGGGCACACACACATACACACTAGGGACAATTTAGGATCACCAATGCACCTAACCTGCATGTCTTTGGACTGTGGGAGGAAACCGGAGCACCCAGAGGAAACCCACGCAGACACAGGGAGAACATGTAAACTCCACACAGAAGCAAACCCAGGTCTCCTAATTGCGAGGCAGCAGCGCTACCACTGCGCCACCGTGCCGCTCCATCTAAAATGATCTATATTTTAGTTCCGTTTAAACACACTCAATAAGTTAATTAAACTAGTTCCTAATTTCTGTTTTCAAATATTCTTGAACTGTTTTCCTTAAAAATTATTAACAATCATCAGAAGCTGCCTGAAGTCTAAAAATGACAGATTAGAAGTTGGGAATAAGTAGAAATTGTTTAATTTTGCAGAAAACCAAATTATTGAAAGCATCCGTGTTTATCCAGCAATAAAAGGTGCACCCTTTGTTTCTTTACCCCTTTATTTTTCCTTCATCTTATGCTATAAACATCAGTGTCATCCCAAGCAAACATTCTAACACTCTGTGACAAATTAAGCCCCCAAACAGGAAAACAGACAACTTACTGTGGTTACATTTTTCCTGCTTTACAAGGGAAAAAAGCAATAAAATAAGCTGAGGATGTTAATTCTGCCTCTGACTAAAACCAGAGATTCCAAAATGATAGGACACTCATTTCTCAATCACCAACTATCCGCTTCAAATGACACAGGGAAGCCCTTCAGCCCAGCTGGATCTCCAAAGGAATATCCTGATCACAGCTCACAAAGATCAGTTATGGGTCAATGACTTCCAAACACATATACCTTAGAAGAGCAGGAATTGAGAAAAATAAAAGAGCAGAAGTAACCAAGTAAGGTGAAAATGCCACCCTCCAAATTGGGGTCAAAAAACGTCTTTAAGTAATCTGAAAGAAAGAAAGAAAGAAAGAAAGAAAGAAAGAAAGAAAGAAAGAAAGAAAGAAAGAAAGAAAGAAAGAAAGAAAGAAAGAAAGAAAGAAAGAAAGCTTTGATTTGTAATCCTCCAATTACTAACTAGACAGTGAAAGTGATCGGTGCAGAGTTAATGAAATGTGTCACTTAAAAACATGAGCTGAGCCAGCAGCAGCACCGCTCTAATGCTAAGAGTAATCATGCTTGATTGCTAACATTTAATATCATGGATTAACTTCTTCAAATCTGCCTGTCTTATTGCTGGATTGTGCTGTTCACTGCTCTAAATGCATGCATGCATTATAATCTGCTAAGATAATTACCTTTTAAAATGGACAATGTGGATACTGTAAATTTTGGAATACACCAACAGGATAAGTACAAGCAGGTAAATTACTGCAGACTGACTGCTCGACACTCGAGCAACTTGACATGGTCTTTCTTATTTACAGATTGCTAGAGGATGTCTCTCTCAAGCTCGGTAAACTGGAAGGGATATTTTATCTTAACAGCTTACTTTGACAGAAGATGGAAAATAAAGTAAAATCCTTGGGTATGAAAATAGATAGCACTGCTTGAAAATGATGTGAATTAGCAGAATATCTGCAATGTAATTACAAAGGTCCATATGTAAAACAAATGGCTTGGTATGTCACTTGATGCTAAACTTTCTGTTTATTAAGCTTTTAGAGGCATATGCTCACTTAGTCTTATATCACCTAAGAGCACTGAATGGCTATATGAAGCTTTTTACAAATATTTCACACTAAATGAACTCAAGAGTTTTAATTGCAGAATGCCCAAGTGTGCTCATTACGACTGATGAGATGCTCTATGCAGTGAAGAGGACCAGCTATGTGTTTTACCCAACAAGGCGCTTCCTAATCAACATGTGCAGAGGAAGAGTGTCAGACAGGAATATTACTACAACTGACGGGGGTTTAATTAGAAGGCAAGGAAGAGTGATGTCCAGAGATATCACTTTGCATGATGGAGACCACTGTAATTACTGGGAGCCACACAATAACTGGGTGCTTAGAAGTGTTGTCCTGTCATTTATAGGACCTTCCGAGTCACTGGAGCCCAAACAGTACTACTCAAAGAATATTAGCAGAACAGAGGAAGCCTCTCATATTGCTATGTCAAGAAGCACTTCAACTAGGGTTTTGCGGTATATGATGGGACAACCCTAATTACTGTGTTGGCCTGAAGTATTGTTACATTTTGATAACTGCTTCATGGATGCTGATGAGTGTTGGCCAGAAATATTCTTGACTTTAACAGGATCTCCTTAATCAGTAGCACTGTTTAAAATATTAGTGTACCAGAGGAGGTCTCTCAATATATTAATCCAGGAAGAGCTTAATAATTGGTTGCTGAAAGTGTAAGCCAGAGGTATTCCTATGCACTGACAAGTACCTATTTAATTCCAAAAGATTCTAGCGGCAGACCTCCTGAGCTCTGCTCCATTGACAAAACAGTCAGATCCACACTTCCGAGGACATTTAGCAGCCTTTGCATTATAAATCAGTGATGTTATAAGACACACCTGATCATTTGAGTCAACATGCCTATTTCAAGGGATACCACATGTGTTGTTCTCATAAAACAGCCTTCCTTACACCACGGTTAAGATTAGGGCTGAGGGAGGGTTACCTTATTCACGAGTAATGATGACTATCAAGTCGGCGTGTCTTGTAATGATCATGCCATACGGTAGGACTGTCATGTAGTGCTGTGGGCCACAGCCAGTCTCTTCTTGGAGTTTTTGCTGTGTAAATCATGTGACATAAACATGCAATTTGATTGGCTGTTCAGCACACCTCCTGACCTGCAGAGCTCTGAAGGTCTACAGCTAGACTGTTCCCAATGGCTGAGCGCTGAACAGCATTGGTCAAACAATATTCATACACCCAAAGAGTGTCTCACTCTCACATATTACTACTGAGATTAAATGTCTCAACAGATGTTTATATGTGAATTAATCAATTAAGAGAAGGCCAAGATTTGGTGTGTGTAGAAATAATCTTCTTGTGCCAGTGGCTAGCCATTGCACCGAACCCCTGCTAAATTATAGGCTTGTTGACAGCAGAGAGGACCATCTGAATGAATGAATACAGTAATTTCGAATGATTGCATTATGCTGTTAATCATTTAAGGCAATCATTAATCTCCTAAATGTATACTCCATTAATTAGATGCACATTAAAGGTTGGTCCTACCATGAATGTGAAAATAATTAAGGCTTATTAAAATGTATGCACATCTTGCAGACAACCCAACATTGTTCATGATGCAAATTCCTTATAAACAAGTGCACATGATTGGGCTTTCAATTTTTGCATTGTACGTAACTAATACTAATTGGTGAAATATTTTTGGTAATGATGTCTTTGCACATTGTCTGCAAATCCTACTCTAAATAGTTGCTTTACTCGCCATTATCTATGAAGGTTGTCACACACATGCACTTAGGAGGCAGTCAAAAAGCCTAAAGGTGAGTGAAACGTCGCGAGACAAAGGGTTATCATACGGTACTAACCTGATTCTCTCGTTCTTCTCATCAGGAAATCTGAAAAAAAATAGAACACACACTTCCAGGTTCCAAAATGGCTGCCGAGACGTCACTACTGGCTCATTTCTTGATGATACCTCTGGCGCTTCCAGATGACGACACAGCCGAATCATTCTGATGACATCACTTCCGGTCCTATGTTGATGACGTAATTTCTGTCCCACAGCATCAACGTCATATCCCGCCAACTCATTTCCTGTCCCCATTTTGTTTCTGTATAAAAACGCCATGTTTCTCATGTACCATTTATCAACTGCGAGATATATGCTTTTGATCACTACAAACATCTTTTTTGTGTTTTTTTTTCTTGTCCTACGGACATTATACAGGAACAGTCCCCAAAACTTTGTTATTGTGATGCTTCTCTTTATTTCAAAGGAGAACGTTTATCACAAGGTGCATTTAATTGATCCTTAAAAATATCCACTGACTAGTGAAAGTGTTTGTAGTATGTCATGCATTAATGCAGTGGCAGATAACTATCATCTCAAACTTCTGGAAACATCTGGGATGTGAAAAATAAATTCGCTGTCAGACAGATTAGGTCAAAATCAACGATAGGTAAGTATGCAAATTTTAAGGAAAAAAAAACTAAAGACTGGGTTAATAAATAAAGTATGGGGTAAAATAAAAAAGTTCAAGAATGCCAAATATAAGATGCTAGGAAAGCCAAAATTCAACAACCTTGTTTATGAATGCAGGTTTCACCTAAGAAACCAAGAACAAGCCAGTTTTCTTGCACCTATTGGCAACCAGGATTATTAATAGGTACCTCTTACTTAGCCTCCAAGTCTATCAGCATCCCCACTGTAGTACATCAATACCGTTAATCTACCGTAATAAACCGAGTTCACTGAGAAATGCACCCCATGAAACCTAAAACACCATGATCACTTACATAATCAGCTCAACTGATGAGGACAGTATGGCCTTTCTAAACTGTTCTTTGTTTTTCAATGCAAAAAAACAACATTATTGTCTAATTAGGAAGAGCTCAAACTGATCATAAACTTCCATCTCTTTCATTTCAGACAGTCTTTTCAGTCTCTCTTTCTTTGGCTGTATCAGTCGTTGAACTGAGAGGAGCGCTTTCAACACAAGGTTCCCACTATGCTATATGATGGAGAAAGAGTCCTTTGCACCCACTCCAAGTACTTCCCCTAATGAGCTGGCCACAAGCCCACTTCTTCTTAACTTCAACCAAAGGGAAGATATGAGAGCAGTGCCAGCCACAAAATGACCGACCAGAAAGCCCAAGTAACAATTCCTCTCTAACAGAGAGAAGGACAGAGGGCTCCTAGTGAAGAGAGTAATGCTGGCTGGCACCACTTTGTTCTGGGACCCAATCTACAGTTAATCATTGCACAATGAACAAGCTGGCATGGATACAGCAGCACAGTTAGTCACAGGAGTGTGCCTGGGGCACCAAGCACAATCGACATTCACTGCAATTGAGTCGGCCATAGCCCAAAAGGATGTGGAGCATTTCCACAAGACTCACATGTTTATGGTAGCAATGCAGAAGCTAAAAACATAATAACAATTTCAACTCAACAGTAGAGGGTTGTTTAGAGCCCAAAGTGTGTTCCTTAATTAAGTTTATGATTATAAAGTACATTAGCCAATAGTGACAAAATCACCCCAAACTTACATTGAAGCAATTTATTATATAAATTGACCTTTGGATTTTTTTCTTCTGGTGAAGTTAGACCAGCTAGTACTGCTGATGTACCCTGTAGTCTATTTTTAACATTGAAAAAACAGCATACAAAGGAGTATGGAATGGTGTATGTGGAGTGCAGAAACAAAATTATATACCGGCAGTACCCCTAGCTGCAGGCTGGGCATGGAATACTGTATATTCTACCAACAGCCCACCAGATTAAATATTTATCTGATCCTGTGAATCCATCTCAATCCTTTCTATGATTTTTTTTTCTCTAGTATAAATTGCTTTGTAAAGAGCTTTGTCATAATCATCACTAAAAATGTTCTGGCTACCCATTTACTACCAAGCTTGCCCAATACTATTCAGGGTTGTTGGAGCCATAGCAGCATCAGGCACAAGGCAGGAGCAAATACCACACAGACCGTTGCAGGATCGATACGAGGGTTTCTCTACAAAATAAAAATTGACGGATTAATCACCTCCCGTAAGCATTAAATTACAAGTGGGCCCACCAGCCAGTTTCATTGGTTTGTATATTTACAAATCATCTGATGCAGTCAGAAAAGTCGGTTTGAGGACTAACTAGTAAGAAGATTTAAATACCAATATATGAAAGTTTACCATAAAGTTCAGCAATAAGGAGTCAATTGTGGTGACAATGATCAAAAAGTTGCACACTCTTCCGACTGTTCAGGTATTTAATACTACTATGACAAGCAAAGGTTGGGGACTTTTAAATTAATTTATAAAAACAACAAAACCATGAGATTATCTCCAGATTCCTGCAAATATGACTAGAACAATAAAAATGTTAACATGCTCAGTTATTACCATGAACAGAAAAAAACATATAATCATATAAATCATATAAGCATAGTATATGGTACTAATTCTGAAGTGAGGAGGTTTATGAGACAAGCCTTACAAGGCTAAACAGTTTAAACATTGTTTCTCTAAATTCCTTTGCAATTTTTCAGAATGGAAATCATTTTTACTTACTGTTCCTTTTTATATATTGTGAATATAATTGAAACAAATTGTTTCCAGGCTGATGAGACCAATGAAAATTTCATAGCTCCACAGGGCCCATGTCCCATCAGTCAGTGTCTGCGTGGAATATGTGCATTCTCTTAATATCGGTGTGCTTTAGTTTCCCTTGATAATTTGGTTTTCTGCCCACATCCAACTGAAGTTGTTATGTTAATCAGGAACTGTAAATTTACTCTGCATGTATGTGAAAGAGTGTCCTGAGAAGGTCTTGCAACCCATCCTCAGTTGGTACCTTCCTAATATTTGTTTCTGCTGTAATATGCAGCTGCTCCATATCACCATTGAACATTTGGAAATCACACCACAGATTAACGGCTCTTCCCTTCTGTCCCTAGCGGAATGGTGCCATCTGATGAAGAAGCTGTCATTCAACCAGCACAGCAAGTTGTTGCAATTGCCTGCCCTTTTCGTTAATGTTTATTTTGCCAGAAGTACCTCAGAATTAGACAAAGTGGCCCATTGAGCACAAACCCTTAGTGATTTTTCTGTCTTTATATTTTACAGAGTTTACAATAAAAGTAATAGGCAAATTAAAAAATCTATCTGTGGAAAGAAAAGTAATATTTTGCTAATGGTATATATATACTAGGAGGCTCGCCCACCCCCTGGTTTGGCTAACCGGATATACAATTTCAAGAGATTGTTATTTTCATGGGAATTGTTACATATGCATTATTTTCACTTTTACTTTAAAACTTTACTAAAAACAATATTTGGAATTAATTTTTCTTCTAGATCGCATTGAATTTTGATTCCGTGTTTGGACTTACATCGTGACAACACAACATAACTGCCTGTGAGTGAATATCGTTTCTTTCTCTCTAATAAATAAAACGACTTTTTCAAATGTTTGTACATGCTCTTTCTTCTTCAATTAGTCATTGACGTGTCATCTAGAACATATAAAATTATTGTCCTGATAAAATTTATAAGAGCTGAGAGTGCAGGAAGTGTGTCTGACAAAAGCATTCACAAATGACCGTGGTCTTGTTTGAAAATAGTTGTGAGTATGGCGAGACTTGAAAGAATCTCATGTTAAAAGTTTCCGTCTCACGGGACTTCTACCGCTCCAACGCTTTTGGAATCTTTTAAATCTCGCTGGCAACACGAATTAGACAATCTACAAGTCTCCAACTAAAAGTTTAAATCTGAACAATATATTCAATCTCTTTTCGCTGTTCCATTATTTCACAGAGTAATAATTTCCATTTGTTTGCGCTAATGCGATCTTTCCTATCCTTTTTTAGAGACTTTCAAATTTTCGTACTTCCATTATCTCTAACCTGCCAACATTTTTGAATTCTTTACGACGTTCTACTTTGTCATCTACTCTTTGTCCTTCATTTCCTGCCCCGGGCATGGACTCGTCTCGCAGGACATATAAGTGTCTCTCCAAGAAAATCAGGTCTCAACTCCTTCCAAGATTTTTTTTTATAATATATATATATATATATACACAAACATTCATACAATGTGTACACATATGGTTTACATTAAAGTACAGTACAGTTTCATAGCATGGACAGAAAAAAAAACGCTTGGTGAAATTTCACAAATGTGTACGTATGTGACAGTATGCCCTGTGAAGGGCTGGCATTCTGTCTGGGATTTGCTGTTGCCTTGCACTTGATACTGAAAATGAGTAGATGAAAATACAGTATACCAAGTTCGTATTCAAATTGCAGTTGTTTAGTTGCTATTTAGTTTCCATGCGACACGCTAACATTTAACATCAAATGTAAAGTCTCCTCCTGTTTAGTGGGGAGCTGAATGGTAAAATACTACTGGCTTAAGAAGTGCAGATAGATTACACAGTGAGAACAAGAAATTTCAAATTAAGGACACACTTATGCTTGCTCTTCACTAGAAAAATTAAGTGTTGCCAATGAACCTGGCATGCACATCTTTGGGATCTTGGAGGAAGAACAAAGCACCTTGTGAAAAGCCTCTGCAAAAAGAGAGAAAGCATGCAAACTCCACTCTGGCAGGGCCTGTGCTTTGAGCTCAGAACTCTGGGGGATGCTATAAATAAGGCTCTACTGCTACCTTATATAAAAAATGATTATTTCATTAATAGACGAAGAGTTGTTTGTAGCTTTATGTTTAAAGTAGGGTTTAACAGGTTAAAAGTTTTCCACATGAATACAACATTCCAAACAGCAGGAACACCACTTGGTAAGGTGTGTAAGTCACACACCAGTGATGAAAGATGGATGTCCTGAGAAGCTCCAAAGGGTTTAGCACTGCATCTTACCTTTTGGTCAAGCTACCTAAGGAGCGAAAAACAAGTGGCCACTAAAGGTGACCTCCAGAATATGAAAACTGACACCTCATGAAAGAAAGTTAATTTTAGATTGCAAGATACAATTAAATATTTCCCATATGATTGCTTTTCAGTTGTGATATGATATATTCTGAAAATCAGTTTATAACTTTTAAAGAACTGTAACATTTTAATATAATGTTGCTTTTCTGGATTATATCTAATGCACCAAAATTGAGTTTTTCTTGTTTTCAGCTTAGCTTTTCCAGCAAATGGCTAGCAAGCCGTCATGCAGTATTAAGCATTAATGAACCCTGTCACTCACCAAGGGGCTTCCCATGTGTTAGTTTAAAATGTGTTTATTTTTTTTTATCCTGATAGTTATAAAATGACAGAGAGAACACTGTGAGCGTACTGCACATATTTTTAACTGAAATTACGGAACCACAAACCTATTTGCAATTACACTAAAATAACTGCATGTGGAATTAATTATTTCTTTTTCTTATTTAGTTTATATGACATATGTACTTCTCTTAGAAAGAAATGTGTATTTGGATGTGTATTATTTTTTTATTAAACTGCTTTTAAGCTGCACAGACCATATTCAGAGGGTCAATATTGCAGACGTGTAACGCTTTAAATCAATTAACTAATCAATCAATTTTAAACGCTTCCCTGCAATGATCTATTAATAAAGTGCTGATCTAAGAGCTGTTGGGCAACCCGTAACAGGGGTCTAGTAAATTACTTCTGGATTTTTATTGTTTTCCCAAGGGCACAGATGATTCGTTTTTTTACCAGATGTGCTACAAGGAAATAAATCCCCCCAACTGACCTATGACATCCCCACTGTGAAGTCACTGCCCATAATATACCACTGGATATTGAAAACAGATGCGATTTGTAACAAAGATGCAAGCTGATTATTTCTGAAAAACATGACAAGTCAATTCCTCCTAATTCAAGAGGAAGAAAATACTGCATAAAAATTGTAATGGTGTCCAGCAAAACCAGACAGGGGTGTTGTCCACAAGCAGCTGCTAAAGTGCACACTGTGCTTAAAATCTGGAAAGAATATGACAGGACAGAGATCATCAGAGACATTCATCATCACGCAAAGCAAAGGGGTGAATGGTAGACTAGAGTATACTTAAATTAAGCTTGCCAAATTACAAAGTTAGGGAAACAATAAAAAATACAGCATAACAAACAAAAAAATAAAACTGTAATTATTTGACTTTGAAGATTTCCTGTTGAATTTGAAAGGGATATTCCATGCAGAGGTTTAGGATGCCGCTTTTACTACTGTTCAGTAATCCAATCTCAAATAAATAAAACCCCCTGAGGCAGACACCATCTGAGGCTGAGGTTGGCGAGGAGCTGGCCAAAGTGTCGATTAATAGAAAGAAGGCAAAACTCTAGGGCACAGGAGTGTGGAGATGATGAGGGTTTACCTTAAGGCATTTTGAAGAACTGGGGAGCAAATTCCTGTAAATGTATGTGGGGTCCCAAAATTTAGGCTTAGGGGTCAAGGAAAGAAGATTTAGTGCAAACTCCACTTGGCTGCATTGAAGACTTGCGTATGTTCGCATAACAGTACAAAAAGCGTATCTGGCCCCCAGCTGTTCTCAGTTACACCCAGTGCCTTTTTCTGTTCTGCAGGGTAGATGATTATCATGTCCACAATCAAACATTTTGTCTTTTCCCTGACATCAAGTCTGTAATTACACTGCCACTAATGGGTTCCCCTTCCCTCGTCAGGCTTGGAAACCTCCACCCAAATATTGCACTTTGACTAATGTGTATGTGCATATCCCTCTTTATGTAAAGATTTATATTGATTTAATCAGTGCACGTACAAAAAATAAAGCCAACAGGAGACAGACAGCCATGCCAAAAACCACACAATGTAAATCTGGAAAAATTGTACGGTGTCATGAAGAGATCCATCCTTAAATACCCTGGTTAACTTAGGCTACCGCGTTGTAAAAGTAATAGCTATGCCTAGAAACTGAAGTCTGTCATCAAAAACACAATCTTATAATCAATATGCATCAATCAAAATGTGTGTTTACATTTGAGCTGACTGCACAACACATCAGGCTCTTCAAGAAGCACCACACAATTGCCATTCTCAGGATTCGTAATCAGTTCATGGTAATGTGCAGTCTTTTAGAAGCAGATGTTTAAATCTCTCACATTATGTCATCAATAACTTAATATTCTGTTTACAGCTCTGAAAGAAGACAATCATCTTCACCCTCACTCTACTGTATAATGCTGCTCTGGTTTGTTTCCTCCTTTATATTAGAAACACGCCATCTGGAGACAGACTTCTTAAATTAGCTAACAAACTTACAATATGCAAACCTAATGAATAAATGATTGGGAAGATCAATTAGGCATGTGGTATTTATGGGCACTATTTAAAATGCAATCAGGGGAGTTGAGTCTACAGGCTCTGTCAACCCCGTCTCATGCTCAGTACATCATTTGTCACGCTCATTTCTTCACATTTTAAAAATCCATTTAAGATAAACATGCCAAATTCATATTGTACATTGAAGCTTACATTATAATTTTAGTTATAATCCAGGATCAATCAGAAATCAAAATACACTGCAACCTATTATCATCAGGTCGGAGGGCTACACAGGGGGCATCATTAAACAAAATGCAGTCAAGCTTGCATTCACATTCAGGTTAACTAGTATTGCCCTTCAAAAGTAAGTGGACTTACTGAAGTGCGGGGGAAGGAATTTAAATTCATTTGACACTGACTGCTACTACCTTGCAACCCACCATGGCCATAAGGTGTTTAAATCGGCACATTTTTACCAAGATTGCTGCTTATTTAACAAACACCGCATGTTCTTGATGTCTTAAGAAATGTATCCAGTTTGTTGTAATATCAGGTACTGCTGAAGTGCATACATATCTGGAGTATTCATTATGTTCAATCCATAACTGCTGGGTTACAACTAAGAAAAGATCTTGTCATGAAATGATTTCTTGTAGTGCTTCTTCTCGTAGACGACACATGCGGTCCACTCAAGTGTTACAGTCAGACAGACATCACACACAACCAAAGCATATGATAACACAGTACTAAAACCTGATGCTGTGCTGTACATTGATGAATGAGGTCAATTTGGATTGAATACGTCATTAAAACTAATAGTATCTCCTGTAACAGATACCCCGGCCACAGACAGACACGACACCAAATGTCCACCACATACACGTTTATTATACTACTATTTACAAATTATTTATACACTATTGCAGTCCATGGTACTTCGGCCGCCTCCACTCCTCTCTCTCAAGCTCTGCCCACTTCCACCCGACTCCAGCTCCCCGAATGGAGTGAGGCAGCCTCTTTTATAATACCCCAGATGTGCTCCAGGTGCCTAATGATGAACTTCCCGGCAGCACTCCCCAGTGTGGCGGAAGTGCTGCCCTTGCACCCGGAAGTACACCATCCTTGTATGTCAGCACTGGTGTACCAGAAGTGCTGTCCCCCAGGGATCAAGCACCATCCAGGTGCCCAGGGAAGAGAAATGCCACTCTCCTGGTCCCTCCTTCGTCCAGGTGTCCCAGGGGGGCAGGGTTCCTGGCCCTCTATCACACTCCACAGCAGAAAATGTTAAAGCTATAAAATCAGTTTTTATATAACATAATTTAAAAAATATATAGTGAACAACTCAACCTCACCTGTTCAGATATGCAGTGCTCACACAAAATCCATAGACTCCGTGAAAGGAACTGGACACCCACTTGCCTACAGTTCAATAAATTAACTCATAACTATCAACAACAATAGTGCAATGGTAAATGTTGCTCCTTCATGGATCCATCATCCTCTCAGCTCATGTGACATACACACATTCCCCTCCCATATCTGCAAGGAGTTCCCTCCAGATACTCCGATTTTCCTCCCACATTCCCAAGGTTTGATTAAATTGCCCCGATTGTGAATGCAAGTGTGGATGTATGTGAGTGAGCCCCACGTTGGACTGGCACTCTGTCCAGTAATGCTTCCTGCCCTCTTGCTCCCAGTGTCATCTGGCCTCCAGCGATTTGAGAATGATTCACTGGCTATTAATCATGGACCATGGATGCTAGCCCACCAATGCCCAGTGGGCCTGACTCTATAGAATATCTATGGAAAGTTTCCGAGGTCAATGCTGACAGACTGTAATTCATTAACATCTTGATAGCTACATGGAAAATAAAAATATACTTTAATTAACATTCACCCTCTTTTTTCAATAATACGTATCTATTCAACAATAAAAGAAAGCACAGGAAACAGTCATGTGGATTTCTGTATTACAGGCGATTGATGTTTAAGGACTCATTACTGTTCATCATTACTGTACAGTGAATTAAAAAAAAAAGATTTAACATAAAATATCTCTGTCCATTGTTCTTTTAACTATGCTTATGTTTACCACAAGCTAAACTGAACTAACCAGGACATCAGAAGTTTTGAGGTAAGATAGTGTCACACACGTGAGCTTAGGAGGCAGTCAACAAGCCCTGAGGTGAGCAATATAATATCAGACGGGGTAGTTGAATTGGGGTACTGATATCTCTCTCTCTATACCTACAGAACCAAAGAAGAAAAATAACAACACCCACTCACCAACAACACTTCCATTAACTGAAAATGGCTCCATACAAGCCACTCCTTCTGTGATGACGCCACTTTCGGTACATTTGGATGACGTCACTTTTTTCTGGTCCCTCGCTGAAAATGTCACTTCCAGTACATTTGGATGACGTCACTTTCCCGGAACCTCACTGATGATGTCACTTCCGGCCATTCAAGATGATGTCACTTCCGGGGCCCGTTAACATCACTTCCGGATTTACCTCACTTCCTGCCAACTCATATCCGGTAGCCATTTTGTATTTAAACAATCATTCCACTACTGTAAACTGTCAACTGTTTGATTTTTTCAACACGTTTTGACCATGCAGATATTATATGGGGCAATTCCCCAACTCTTATTTGAAGTTTGGAGTCTATTATTTCATCACAATAGTTTTACTAATCATGGTGCTGGACAGTACTGATGTGGGCATGTTGATTAGTGAATGCAAGGAACAACTTCACTGTGCTCTTTACACATGGCAATAATAACCCTATAAAACTATAAATATAAAGAGAGAAAAAAGTCCCAATGCATGCAGCTATCCGATGTGACACTACAAACTATTAACACAAGTTACACCCAAGTCCACGTCGGAACACTCGGCACTTCATAAGCAGCCCCTTCAGTTCAGACTTGCTCTACAATTTAATAATAGGCATAAAAACGCTTTGGCATCAGACTCCTACAGCTTTAGCACTTTGTCTGTAATATCTAGCAGAAGCCTTGATTTGCCAATGTCAGCAAAGAATAGCTCTGCATACTTGAACCAGGTACTTGTTGTATGGCATATGATGCATCAGTGGCTTTCAGAAGGCGAGCTGAGGTGCGACACGACATAAGGAAAGTCACGTTAGTTAGTTAGTTAGTTAGTTAGTTAGTTAGTTAGTTAGTTAGTTAGTTAGTTAGTTAGTTAATCAGACTGTAACCTGTTAAATTTTATTTCAAGAAACCTGAGCATTACTTTGTGATAATTTCTGATGAAGTCTGAATTTATATTTACAGGCCGAATTTGTCCTCAGTTTCTCAAAAGTAATATGATTGAATTGTTCCTAAAATATACATTTTGAAATTTTACAGTTTGTAGAACTAAAAAAAATATGGAGACTGAGATACATCGAACTGACATCTCATTTTTAGACCTTGTTGCCAATTTAAAGGCATATTACTTTTGACATTTTGGCTGTCTTTTTTTACAAGGGTCCTTTGCTTTTCAAACATTTTCCTGTCCTTTTAAAAGTAATTGGTCGTGCTTTTGCTGACTACCTCTGGCTTATGTTCTCAATGTAAACTGTGTGCAGGGATCAAATTCTTTCAAACATTCCTCCTAATATGATCACAGAGTGTCAAACAGATATACATTTTCAATAACTGCTGAAAAAACACCAGACATAAAGAAACAAGTTAGATGTGCATAGCCCAAAACTGGAATTTGGAACTTCTAAACTTTAATACCCTACAGTATCAGCTAACAGGTCTGAAATACATGGCTCAAAAATACATGTGTTGCAATCATAGCTACCTAAAAATCGGAGGTTGTGTTTTCATCTGTCTATGCACTATAGCTGTAACATTATATTACACACAGAATGGAAAGTTTTTGGACCAAGCAGACATTTTGTAGACAGTGTCTCTTTAGGCAATCACGTCAATAAGAAACACTTTAATATATCACGTGGACATGAAACATTGAAAGCAAAGGGGATCATCCTTGAAAAGTTTCATGGGAAGTGTGGATAATTATCACAAGTATCAGGAAATCAGACCATGTTCTTCTTACTACTTAGTCAAAACCAAATACATGAAAAAAAGAATAGGACCTTGTGTCTACATTATTAATGTATAAAGGTAAGCAATGTATCTACACACACACACACACACACACACACACACACACATACACTCATATGAAAATGTTTGGGAACCCCTCTTAATTCTTTGGATTTTTGTTTATCTTTGGCTGAGCTTTTGAAGTAGCAACTTCCTTTTAATATATGACATGTCTTATGGAAACAGTAGTATTTCAGCAGTGACATTAAGTTTATTGGAGTAACAGAAAATATGCAATATGCATATGTGACATCCTACGTCAGTTTTTGTGAGGATATGTGTGTGCCCATGAAAACTTTTCGCACATACAACAACAACAAACCCTGGTTTACAGCAAAACTCAGGCAGCTTCGTCAGGCTAAGGAGAAGGCCTACAGAAGTGGGGACAGAATCCTGTACAATCAGGCCAGAAACACATTGACAAAGGAGATCAGAGTAGCAAAGAGGTGCTACACTGAAAAGCTGGAAAATAGGTTTTCAGCCAACGACCCTGCATCAGTGTGGAGAGGTCTGAAAGACATCACCAACTACAGGAAACTATCCCCCCATACTGAAGAGAACCATCAACTGGCCAACAAGCTGAATTTGTTCTACTGCAGGTTTGATAATCCGTCTTTCACACCTCTCACTCTCGCCGATCACAATACACTCCCAGCACCCACTACTATGCCCCTGCCCCTCCCCACTGACACCATACCTGCACTCAGGATCTGTGAGGGGGATATGAGTCAGCTCTTCAGGAGACAGAAGATCAGGAAGGCACCAGGTCCAGATGGTGTGTCACCCTTCTGTCTCAAAGTTTGTGCTGATCAGCTGGCCCTTATATTTACACAGATCTTCAACAGATCCCTGGAGCTATGTGAAGTTCCCTCCTGCCTTAAGCGCTCCACAATTATCCCGGTTCCCAAGAAAACCTCAATCGCAGGGTTAAATGACTACAGGCCTGTCGCCCTGACGTCTGTGGTCATGAAATCCTTTGAAAGACTGGTGTTGACCTACCTGAAGGACATTACAGGCCCCCTGCTTGACCCCCTACAGTTTGCTTACCGAGCAAACAGGTCAGTGGATGATGCAATCAACATCGGACTGCACTACATCCTGCAACATCTCGACTCTCCAGGGACATATGCTAGGATCCTGTTTGTGGACTTCAGCTCAGCGTTCAATACTATCATTCCAGAAGTCCTCCACACCAAACTCACTTGGCTCATTGTATCAGCTCCCATCTGCCAGTGGATCACAAACTTCCTGACAGATAGTAAGCAGCAAGTGAGACTGGGAAAAATCACATCCAGCACACGAACAGTCAGCACTGGTGCCCCCCAGGGATGTGTCCTCTCTCCTCTGCTCTTCTCCCTCTACACAAATGACTGCACCTCTAGAGACCCGTCTGTTAAACTCCTGAAGTTTGCAGATGATATGACAGTCACTGAAATCATCAAGGACAGTGATGAGTCTGTATACAGGCGAGAGGTCGAACAGCTGGCCCTCTGGTATGGTCAAAACAACCTGGAGCTGAACAAGCTTAAAACTGTGGAGATGATAGTGGACTTAAGGTGGAGCACCCCAGTGTTGCCCCCTCTCACACTACTCAACAGCATTGTGTCTGCTGTGGAAAACTTTAGGTTTCTGGGATCCACAATTTCCCAGGACCTGAAGTGGGCATCAAACATAGACAAAATTGTCAAAAAGGTCCAGCAGAAGTTGTACTTCCTGCATTCAACTTTGTGACTGATGCTTGAACATTATCCTGAAGAATTTGTTGATATTGGGTTGAATTCATCCGACCCTCGAATTTAACAAGGGCCCCAGTCCCTGAACTAACCACACAGCCCCACAGCATGATGGAACCTCCACCAAATTTGACAGTAGGTAGCAGGTGTTTTTCTTGGAATGCAGTTTTCTTCTTCAGCCATGCAAAGCGCTTTTTGTCATGACCAAATAACTCATAAGTCCAAAGCACTTTGTTCCAAAATGAATCTGGCTTGTCTAAATGAGCATTTGCATACTACAAGTGACTCTGTTTGTGGTGTGAGTGCAGAAAGGGCTTCTTTCTCATCACCCTGCCATACAGAAGTTCTTTGTGCAAATTGCGCTGACTTATAGAACGATGTACAGATACACCATCTGCAGCAAGATGTTCTTGCAGGTCTTTGGATGTGATCTGTGGGTTGTCTGTAACCATTCTCACAATCCTGAGCATATGCCGCTCCTGTATTTGTCTAGGCCTGCCAGACCTGGGTTTAACAGCAACTGTGCCTGTGGCCTTCCATTTACTGATTACATTCCTTACACTTCAAACTGACAGTTTAAACCTCTGAGATAGCTTTTTGTAGCCATGCTGTCACTCTTCAGAGGAGAGTCAAAGGGAAGCACAACTTGCAATTGATCACCTTAAATACCTTTTCTGATGATTGGACACACCTGTCTATGAAGTTCAAGGCATAACAAGCTAATCCAACCAATTTGGTGTTGCAAGTAATCAGTATTGAGCAGTTACATGCATTCAAATCAGCAAAATTACAAGGGGACCCAAATTTTTGCACAGCCAGTTTCTCACATTTCGTTTAATTTCATACAACTAAATACTGCTTCACTAAAAATCTTTGTTCGGAAAACACCCCAGTACTGAGATGTTCCTAGGAAATGAAAGACATACCACTGTTATCTTTTTTGTTGAAAGTATAGTAAATTATTATGCAGGCTGAGAGGAGTGCCCAAACTTTTTCATATGACTGTACATGCCCACACATATTTCCTAGACTGGCATAAACCTCTGCAGGGTTGTCAAAAGCCATAGCCTACCCTGACAGTGTCAGGTACCAGCCATGGGCAGAAGCCCAATTCAATAGAAGGGCACACTCACCAACATAAGGTGCTGTCCCACTGCCGGAACTTTGTTTTCAGGAACCACATAACAGGGAACTATAACCTTTATACAAAAGAAGTGACATGCAAAGGTCTTAAGTTAAACTGTTAACATCATTTCAATATGCGACAGTACCACTAAGGTAATGCTGAATGAGCTTTTGTTAGTTTTTGTGCTGCATGTTATTGCAAATACATTCATTCATTGCTGTATTATAGAACTGATTTAAGGAATTAGTCGACAGGGTTAAAAAACAAAGGAAGGCTAGAGCGCAAAAGAGAAAATAACTTTTATATCAGATTGCAGAGATTCAGTACTCTGAGGGGAGACATTAAATGCAAGCAAAAAAAAAAGTAACATTAACGTTATGCATTCATTAATACTGTAATGAAATTCAGGCTTTAAAATGGATGGCGCTAGTGCTTGTAGTCAACCAATCAGCACAATTCATCACCTGAGCCTCACCCATGACACTTCCTGGTTGAATGAAAAGTACAAACCCTGGAGTAGGAGCTAAAAAAGTACAGAAAACTACAAATGGCCTGAGTTCCTGCAGCAGGAACGCTACAAGAGTTCCTAGGGTTTCAAAAAGACCCTGGTTCCTAAAACAAAGTACCTGCTGTGGTAAAGAGCCCTTAACCATTACACCCATTCAGATCAGACAGGTTTAGTTTTGGCAATTAGCCTAAATTACACACATTCTAGATTTGACAAGAAAAGGGGAAAACCAAAAGAAAAGCACATGAACACAGAGAAAATGCAAAGTGCTATTGGCCAGGCCAAGAATCAAACTACGAGGATGCAGTGCTGCCCATGATGCTACTGTGTTGCCTGAACAGGGAAGTTTTTCTCCTAACTCCTAATTGTAGTGATTAAGACATGTTTTTAAAAAATGTTCATCATTTAGGTCTTCTTATCCTACATATCAGTCACACGGATTGCACGGCGTAAATAAAAAACGATTTTTTTTTTCAGTGACTGTCCTGGATTTAAACAAAAAGGTTGCCATCGATTTTAAATGACCTGTCTCATTCTCTCTCCGGCTGACATTTTCAAGCAAATGCAAAAACACTGAGCTCAGCTATTAGGAGACAGACAGGCACGTTTATAGCCTGTGCCAGGGTGTCTTGTTCATTTTCTTGAAGCTGACATACAAATAAAGAGCTTACATCCCAATTTGAGGCTGTGACGATCAGGCTTTATTAAGATAGATTACAAAGTGTAGGTGCACCGTGCCACGAGTGCAATGGCTCTGCTGTGAATGTCTCTCGCCGTCTCCTTCCAGTGTCTTTCTGATTATCTGTAGCTTATGCAGAGGGCTCCAGGGAAGAAGGGATAGGCTTCCATAAAGAAAGTGCAAATCGCACATCAGGTTTTATAGTAAACACTATGAACAACAGACACAGTCATAAAGGTCAAAGAAAAGACGTTAAATTAATATGTGCCCCCACAAGCCAAAAAAAATTAATGCGAAGCCCATTTTAGATGAGCACTTTATGAGCAGAATATGACTATTGTGCAGTGTGAAGTGCATATGTAGGGTAATTCAAAGTTTTGAATAGTTTCCAGTGTGAGTATAGGAAAAATAGAATGTTTGTGGGAAAGAGGACACTTATGGTGAAAGCTGGTCTGAGGTAGGTTGGGGAAAGGAGGGTTTATGGTAACAGTCGATGGGGCAGTGTTTCAAGGATGGTCTATAGAAAGGGTACAGACTGAGCAAAAGCAATTTGAATGGCATAAATAAAGTTACAGTAGGTTATGTTACAAAAAACAGCTCAATACAAATGAAGGGACTTAATGCTCAGACTGTATAACGTGCCAGTGAGTCCGGAGCTGGAGAATTGTGTGCAGTACTGGATACCACACTACAAAAAACAACATTCTAACACTAGATGCTTTGTAAAGAATAGCAACCAAATGCATCCTGGGGTTAAAGGACAACTTCTATTCTGATGGGCTATGGGAATTAAACTTGTTTAACTTTTATAAAAAGTGGGCTATCTGACGACCCACACTGGGGTCCTCAAAATCACGCAAGGCAGATGGAAATCTGTGAGAACTTCTCTCCACACAAAGGGCTACGAAAATTTGAACCAAACTACAAATTTTACAGTGGGAGCACAATGGACTTTGAATTTTAAATGTGGCTGGAAAAAAAACAGTCACGTTCAAAAGTACCAGGGGTCAGATTAATAAAACTTTTGCATGCGCAAAAACAAGCCAGAAATATGCATATGCACCATTCCACACAAAAGTTGGAATTTTCATAAAATAAAACTTGATGAGAAAACGTCTCGTTTGCGTAGACAATATTTCAAAGAAACTGGGAAATGATGACACCCTTGGTCAAGTAGGGAAATGCAGCCAAACCAGATAAACAATGACTCAGGTGCATAATAAATCTTATCGCCGAGCTGTTGTTATTATTTGCATTGATGTGACAAGCATGCTGCTCCTCAGAAGTGATGAATGTGATGTACAGAATGCATTTCAATTGCCCTTTAAACAGGGACAATGCTGCATATGTTTATTTGAAGAACTTTTTTGTTTTTTTGTCAGTTTATATATGCTACCTGTTTTCATTTCTCAGTGAACTGGCCATAAAGTCAGGGATATATCAAGCTTCACTCCATCATGCCCTCTGCTGGAAGCCATTAACCGACTGACAAGGCACTACATTCAGTTTTGTTTGGTGTGGGTGTACAAACATAAAAGAGAACATGGCTTTGACAACATAAAAAGGCAATTTTTCTCTTAACGTAATTTTAAAAGTTAATCTTAACATAATCAGAGCACTTTACTCCACTGAAATTGCAATACGGGCACCTAGCGAGAATGTTTTCCACAGTATTGCTCTAATAGGGTCTTCGCGTGTGACCTAAGGAGTCTTATTTAAACCACCTGCTGGCCTAAGCTCAGTGTTGAGTGCCTGTGTTATTTGGTTCCCCTTATGTGTTTCCCTTTCTCAGTTTTGAGTTCTGTTGCTCTTTTAACCATTTTTGATTTATATT
Source organism: Erpetoichthys calabaricus (assembly GCF_900747795.2). NCBI lineage: Eukaryota > Metazoa > Chordata > Cladistia > Polypteriformes > Polypteridae > Erpetoichthys > Erpetoichthys calabaricus. The sequence continues at coordinate 68,279,695 of NC_041402.2, forward strand.
TTGGCTTTTTTGACTTTTGGTAGTTGTTCTTGGTTAACTCTTTTGCTTTTGCATACAATCTTAATATTGTATTTCCTTTCTTTTTGGTGTCTTTACTATTTAGTGTTGAACTTTAGTAGTTTTGAATTTCATTCTAGTTTAAGAATTTTTCCATTATTTTAAAACTTTTATTACTTTGAAATTTCTAGAATTCTTGGTTTTTACATTTTCTTTAGTTAATTTACTGCGGTGGGTTGGCACCCTGCCCGGGATTGGTTCCTGCCTTGTGCTCTGTGTTGGCTGGGATTGGCTCCAGCAGACCCCCATGACCCTGTGTTCGGAAATTGGATGGATAGTTAATTTATTAGAAAAAAAAAGTTTTATTATGGGTCAAGGTTTTGTGAATATAGGTCTTTTGAGAATATAGGCCTTGAGGCCTACTTAAATTTTTCAGGCCTTTTTGTATTTGTGGGCCAGAAAATAACAATTAAACACTTGTCTGATCAACCTGCACTTTGACTCTAGCGCAGAGCTCAAATGGCTTATTAAGGTATTATGAATAAATTCTTTATAAATGTGATGCTTAGCCTCAACTTGAATGCTGTTTTTTGTCATAGCTGATGATAAAGTATTATTGAACCATCTGTCGTAAATTGACTCAATTTTAATTTTTTATAGTCATTTCTTGACCTCAAAAATCATTCAGCTGTTATTTTAGTGGTTTCCGGGGTCAAGGAATTTAGTGGTTTAATTTTTAAAATTTTTATGTGTTTTTATGACCTTTATTTTTTTAATTCTTTCTTCCAGGACACCATATTCTTTATGTATAAATGCCGCTGTTGTAGGTCTGTAGATGCTAGGCTTAGTGATCACAGGTTTGCGTTGTGTGACGTTATCACCACCGTGGGGTACCGATCAGCATCAAGCATTTCTGAGTGTTCAGATTACTCCTAATATCTTGGCATGTGGTTTATTACATTGCTTTGATCGCATGATCTTGACTCGTTTTAGTTTCCTGATTTTGTTCTTGTCTCTTGCATTGGTTAATAAAGAGTGCTTAATTTCCTAGCTCCTGGCCCTGTCACTACACCCTTTTTGACCCCGATTTTTGCTTCATGTTGTAGGCAGTGTTTAAAATACTAACTTTCTTACTCACTGGCATCAACGCTAACTTGCTTCTCTAACTTCACCTCCCGAATCTCAATCTAAAACCATCAGCAATAATGAGCTACCCATCATTGCCAGCCATCATCAGGGTCATAGGGTGCTAGTGTCTACTCCAGCAGCATTAGGATCAAAGTAGATACCTTCTTTAGATGAGGTGCTAGTTCTGTCACCACAAGGTGAGGTGCAGAGGACTGATAGTGGGGATGGACCAGGAAATGAAACACAAAGCGTGGGTCAAAAGCAGGAAAACAAGCCTGTTTTTCATCAGAACGAAAAAAATAAATGAAAAGTCAGGAATACAGGTGGTTAGATTGGTTGTGGAAGAAACAACCATTCAAGACTATTACAACGTATCCACAGACTTGGACAAGTTTGAATAATGTCGCATCTATGACATCACATGATGTTGCGTGACTTTCCAAGGTTTGTGGTCTAACAAAGGATACATGCAAAGTGGCGGTGCCCATAATGAACACAGAATGCCGTGTTGTGAAATAAATAAAATGTGACTTTCTGAGGTTTGTGGTCTAGCAAAGGAGACCTGCAAAGTGGTGGTGCCCATAATGAACACAGAATGCCGTGTTGTGAAATAAATAAAATGAAACAAAGTCTTTATACAAAATTGGGGAAAAAATGAAAGTGAACTATGGCACAGAAAATCATAACAGGTACAACTCCATCACGGTACTCACACTTTTTCACATCAGGGGAAATTGACAGTCAGTAATTAACCTAAACTGCATATCTTTGGAAATACGAGAAGAGAGTTGGAGTAACAGGAGGAAAAAACACACAGGGTGACGATGTAAATTTCACATACGTAGTGCCTGACACGGGATTTGAACCCAGGACTCTGGAGTGTTAACTAATGCTGTCCTTTGTAATAGGTGCTAAATAAAACATAAAGTGGCATTATTGCTTATGAGAAGATCACATAAAATTTTAACTTTTCATTGAGTATTCTGTTCCACTTTTACCATAGAAGAGAGTGCAGGGGCTTCAGTTTACTGGTTGGACTCGGACGTCATACACTTTATTATTTTGTTAGTGTTGTAGAGCCAGAGGAAGCATACATTGTTTAGTTGATGGTAAAAGTTATATATTTAGCAATAGAGTCATTTCTAATTAGTGCTTTGTCAGCACAAATGAGTTATATAGTATTTAGCCAGGGAGGAGCGGCTATGGTGTGTTTAGCCAAGGGGGTATTTAGCGTGTAGCCTGAATTTACTAATCATTTCCAGCTTTAACTAAGCTGAAATAAAATGAATGCACTCTACAGCAGACCGCAGGCTACAAACGCACCTCTTCATTCACTGGACGGACACTTCTCAAGCACTGTTGCCTCCTGCAAGACACATACCGCAGTGACACCATGAAAATGAACTCGACATCCAAGTCTGATGCAATCGAAGGGTCCACATGCGTGCCACATGCGTGTGCAGCCATGCGCGTCACTACAAGCTCTGACCTACATTTCTGAATGTAGCCTCCCATGCCTGCTCTGAAAATCGACAGTAATCACGCCAGCATCTGCTGCAGCTCTGCTTAGCCTTGCATTAAGTGCAAATGCACAGAAATCTCAAAAGGCCCACAGGATATGTAGTCACTTTAACCGAAATGTGTCTCTTTTAGACAGCCTTAAACAATTTCTGTTCCGAAGTACATCCACCACGCTGTATTAGAGGTTACCATAGAAATGATGAATGAAACTCATAAAAATGTCATTTAAAAAAATAAAAAAATAATGTGAGGCATCACATCCAGGGACAGGTGCTTCCCTTGTATGAGTCCTTGCTAAGTCCACCTCAGCATAACTCTGAATGAGATTAGACAATATGTGAAACTTTGTAATAGGGGCATGAAGACAGCCAAGGCTATAGTTGATAAGGGGGGCAGCTTAGCCTTCAAGTCACATACGACGGCTCACTGTGCTGTCTAACTCTTTTTGCTGATGCACCGCATTATTTGATGTTTGAGCAAGGGCACTGACACTGCAGTGTGACCTGTTTTTAGAAGCTAGCCCTGCTGCTTCACACTGCAGCTGACAAATTGTCCCATGGGGGAATCACACTAGATATGACACAGCCACAACCATCACCACCTCGGCAGGCCCTGATTGTGTTCTGCCCAAGGAAAAAAGCTTCACTCTCAGCAGTGAATGGAAAAAAATGGACCACTCAATGTCAGAAGAGCTCAGACACAGAAGCCGGCTAAGATTGGCTCATAGTTTCCTCAATGGTTATATTCTGCTGCAGCAAATTATTATAGTTTTTGCCATCCTGGGATCTGATGGCTTCTTTCCCAGTTCATCAGACTCGACTTCCTGAATAGCAGCCACATTTGTGTGCAGTTCTGGATCTCTCAGTATTTCCCTTTATCAGCAAAAATGAATACTGTAATTATCTGCATTATTTATTTCATTATTTGGCAGTGCACGGCCTCTCTGATCTGCGAATCAGAGTTTGATTGCTGGCGTGTCACTCTCAGTGTGGAGGTGGCTTTTCACTGGGTACTTCAGTTTAATCTGACACCCAAAAGATGCGCACGTTTGGTAAACTGGCAACTATTACTTGCCAGGGGTGCCCTGTGATACAATGGCATCTCATTTAAAGTCGATTCCCTGCCTGATTCTAATGCAGCCAGGATAGGCTCTTAACTCACCACAACTATGTAGTGAGAAAAGCATTTCCGGAAAATGGATGGATGATACTTTTTAGGAAGGAATATTTAAACAAGTGTAGGTGGAGCAGCTACCAGAGTAATGGGAATAACTCACACTGTGAAGTCAAGTCCATTTATTCTCACAGAGCACCTCTCTCTGAGGAAAGACCCAGAGCAGGTTTAGTGTCGGACTGGATGACACAGACTGCCTTAAGTATCACAGCTCACGTATAGTAGAGCCTAGGTAAAAAACAAGGCCGGGCATACACTGTACGATTTATAGAAATCATGGCTAAGTGACTACTCACACTGCACAACAGAGTCACCAGTCAAATGTGTGCCCAAACTGCACAATACGTTCAGACCGACTGACGTGCCATAACATGGTGCACACGGCCCCAACAGACTGTTTTAACTGTTGACATTTTGTAATTAAATCTTTAGTAATTCAAAAAAACAGACTTCTCAAAAACTTCAACAAAGAAAAGAGCTGCATTACTGACTCTTGTTGTACTGTGCTCTGAAACTACAAAAACAAAATGGCATAACTGGACATGACATGAGAGGCGCTAATACTATGGTATTTCTATTTACTGTAACAGAGAGAATTGGAGGTACATAGGATGTACCGTTGTGTTTATTTTGGGTTCTTCCAGTAAATATCTCCTAAGGTGCTTTTGTGATTGGCAGTTTAGTTGTATGTGTGTTGCTATATGATACATTTTGAAATAAAAAGGTAAAAATAAGCATGACTGTGGTGGCTGCACAATGACATTTGGGAAATATGATGGTAGCATCAGAAGATCGGCTTGTGAGACAGCTCACACTACAACACAGCCGACTGAAATTCCTGACTTGACAGAAATTCTCCCCATTGTACGACAGCCCAATCGTAAAATGCAATCAGGCATCACAAGACCGCTCATAGTGCACGTGAAATGATGAAGCTGAAATTCAGGCCGACTCGGAAAATCAGCCTGCGACTGCAAATCATCCTTAAAAGTGTGCCAAAGTTGCACAGTGTGCGCCCGGTTTAAAAGACAGAGGTGACAGACACATTGAGTTAAATAAATACTAAGTTTGGGGTCACCATAATTATCATTGCTAACACTACATGTACTGATCAATTTGCTATAAATAATAGGATATACAGAAGTTGGAGGACTTGAGTGTTACAGGTCTTGGTAGTTGGGGTAAAGCCAGCTGGCTCAAAGTGGTGTCCTGGTATGGCAAAAAAAAGGTGGCAAGAAACATGTTTCAGCCCACTCAAAAGGGGTAATAAATTGTGGGTAAGTGTGTAAAATATTACATTTATCATGTATAACTTATTTATGTCACACACATCCTTTTTTTAACTTTGTCTTGAAATAAAATTGGTATTTTGGTTTCTTATATAAGGATTTATACTTATACTAGTATACATATTTATTCTTATATATGGATTTATTTATGGAAAAAGATGATTCACTGTGGCAACCCCTAACGGGAGCAGCTGAAAGAATAAAATGAGATATGGATTTATACATTACAAATAATAACACAACTGATTGCCATATTTGCAATCATGCCTTCACCACATCTCTCAGCTTTAAGTATAATAAAAACTTAGGGCTCTGGTGGGTTCAAAATAGCATATGAACATCATCTCATTGGCATCAAGACGTCAGCCTCCACAGATGGTCTCCTTACATATACCGCGTCCTGAGAGTGCAGTGCTGAAATGAAGCAATCACAATAACAACTATGGTGATGGAGGAGCCCCGCTTTCTAATGACACAGGATAGGATGGGGAAGGGAACTCAGAGGAGACAAAGTATGCATTCTGTCATCAGGAGACTGAAGACGTGAGGTTTAACACGAGCTGACAGCAGAGTAAACAATGCTTTTCCATCAAGTGATTCAGGGGAACAATCAAAACAAATTACTGATTTGAAGCATTGTAATTTACATTTTCCCACAATAGTACAGTGGCTATTAATCAAAGAAAAATATGTTACTGTGTCACAGCTCTAGCAGACTGGGTTTGAATCCCACTCCTAACTGGTGTCATGTTCTCCCAATGTCTGGGTAAGTTTTCCCCACCACATTTCAAAAACGTGCAGTTTTAGATTGCTTCTAACTGTGTCTGGGTGTGTCTTGCCATGGTTTGGAGCCCCATCTAAGAAGGTCTCATGATCAAATATGTTTTTGCCTACTGTAACCCTGCAATTTGTAATTAAGTGGGTTTATTAAGCAGTACTAAGGACAGAATTACCATTTTATTATTGGCAAACAGCCTTCTAGTATAATCAGTTTTACAGAGATACATTTTGATGAAAGTTATAGGAGACAGTAGGGTGAAATGACACCTTTTATTGGCTAACTAAATAGATTACAAATGCAAGCTTTTGAGGCAGCTAAGGCCCGTTCACCTTGGGCTTTAGCTGCCTCGAAAGCTTGCATTTGTAATCTATTTAGTTAGCCAATAAAATGTGTCATTTCACCCTACTTTCTCCTGTATCAATCTATGGCTAACAATGCTCTATTGCGATGAAAGTTACAGGAACACTGGGAGTGAGAAGTGACAGTGACGCGGTAAGCTTCATGCTGTCAGTTCGTAGATTTGTTTTTCTGTCTCATTCGTACTCTTGCCAGAAGTGCATCTCCATTGTTTCTACACATTAACTCTGTTGTTTCATTGTAAAACAAATCTGTTGCTTTATAAAGCCACCGATGCGCATGAGTAGCCCCAAACAGTGAGTTTTTGAACCCTGGAATCTGGAGCAGAAAAGAAGCAGCAGTAACCACAGAAAGTAAATTTGTTGTTAAGGGAAAGCAGATGAGCTGCTCCATCAGTTAAGTAAGGAGCGCACAAAACCAGAAGACGAAGGCCTGGTGGGGATGACCCATACTGCCCATGTTTACTCTCCCAGTTCACTTGTGTCAAGGCAGCCATGGCAATAATGAGAATGGAAAAAGAAAAAGGAACATGGAGCGATGACAAAAAGTCACCTTTTGAATAGCAGTCACCCTTCCAACTGGGCTTGGGGCTGTTGCTTTACAGTATAAATACAGCATTACGACGCTGTGCAGGAAATGATGGTGCAAAAGTATACGAGGTTAAAAAGACCTGACCCATGAAATGAGATCAACACTTACAAAGAGCCTATATTTGAACACAGCGGTTAATGCTCAGGGATACAGCCGTTTGTTTCACTAACAATAGGCCTAGCTCTCACAGGAAGCCAGACAACCAATGGGTACAATAATGATTCTTTCTGTCCTAGGGGAAAAAAAAAGGAGTAGCCAAAAATACACTTCCACATCAAGTGAACACGTCATTGAAAAAGCCAGACTGCAGAAATGCAGACAGAGCACTGGATTTAGACACAGAACAAGCAGTGAATGTGCATACAGTTTAACATCGGTGGTCTGGCATTGCTAAATTGGCTCCTGGTGGGTGTGTGTTCAAACTGGGATGGGCTGGTGTCCAGTCTAGGGACTGTTCCTGTCAATGTTTGCTGGGATAGGCTTCATCTTTACTGCAGCCCTGCTCAGGATAAGCAGGTCTAGAAAATGGATGGTCACACTGTGTACTGCCTAGTGGACAGACACTGACGGCTAAACAATTTTACAAATAGAACATTATCCTAAAAACAAAACACCATACAACAAATACAAACAAACATATCTCCATGTACACATTAATATTTTTAGAACAGCTAACAGTAATAAATGCATCCATCCATTATTAAACATCTCAGTCCAAAACAGGGTCATGTGAGCCCGCAGCATCAGACATAGGGCAGGCCCTAAACCTGGACGGGATGGCAGTCTTTTGGAGGCAACTGGTGTCAACTACAGTATTTGTTGGGGCAAACAGATGAACATTTATGTTATTTATAAGCAAGAAAAATGTCAGTTGTAACGAACTGTGTAAGGTATACATTTAATGTAGTTTTGGCCAGCATGGTGGTCTTGGGACTGGGGTTTCATTCTCTGGGTGGGATTTCTCCAGCTGGTGGCATAGTAGTTATTACAGTAGTCTCAAGGTTCAGAGGACCTCCTTTCAGCCTTCCATTATATGTTGTGTGGAATTTGCACATTCTCTTTGTACTTCTCTGGGTTTTCTACCTGGGCTCAGATTTCCACTTCCATGATGTGTATCTTAGAATAACTAGCATCTTTATACTGGCCAAGGATGACTATGTGTGAGATGGACAAGCAGTGTGGTTCTTGTCTTGTCCACAATAGAATGGTTGCCATGACCTTTACTGTTCAGAAAATGGATAGATGGATGCTCTGCAATTTACCTCTGTTACAGCAGGGACCCAACAGTAAGTCTGATTTGAGCTGATAAATCAAACTTTTCAGGGTATTAATGAGACCTGATGGTGCAGGTGTTATGAAAAAAAAGAAATGTCCTTGCATTATGTGCAAATACTAACATTTAATTTGCTCACCATCTGTTTATGATGGCAACTGATGATGACCAGTCACCTTGAGCATTACGTGGTCTGTGAGCAACAGTCTTTCAGCTCTGCACTTTTTGACGCTTACGGCACATCTCTGCACAACAGGTTTTCCGTGATATTAAAAGCAATGGTGTAGTCAGCCAGTGAACAGTTAGCAACCGAAAATGCAGGAGAGACAGCAGTCTTTCTCTTTGCTTCTGCAAGGTGCCCATGATGTGCCTGTAGGAGAAGCGCTAAGCTCCATTCCTGAAGATTTAGTGTCTAATTTAAAGGAAATGTTTATTTCCACATGTATGGAAGGTTTCATTTTGAACCTCTGTCATGGAAAAAGAGGGCTTGGTCTAGATGCTTCTCTTACGTACTTCACTTAATTGTTATAAGAACATCAGTTGAATAGATTATAGTTTGCTAACGCTAATATGGACAGCAGTAATCATGTTTCCCATAATTTCACAAACAACCAATACAAGACATTATTAGACATACAGCATTCTTCAAATTAGTGTAGAAAAAACTTAAAAGAGGTTAAGTTCACCTCAGCCACCATACCACATGCACTTCAGAGCAGGTCATCCTCCTGAAACTAAGCATATTTGTGCCCGGCCAGTACTTGGGTGGAAGATCATCTAAGAAAAGCTTGGGTTGTGCTTACCCTTTGATCTTTGTGTGGATCCCACTGTCCTAGTATTGTGACGGGGACACTGTACTGTAAAAATGGTGCCATCCTTTGGATAAGTCATAAAACTGAGATCCTGGTTCTCTGTGGTCATAAAAAAATCCTTGGGCATTGTTTGCCCAGGGTAAATTGCCCACCTCAGCCTAGAGATTCTAGCCCCCGTCTTATCCCCCCTGTCTCTAACTGGCTAACTCTCTCTCACCACTTCACCAGCTATTAGCTAATGTGTGGCGAGTACACTGGCACAAGAATGGCTGTCATCACATGATCTGGGTGGATGCTGCACATTGGTGGTGGATTTTTATGTAAAGTGCTGTAGTAAGAAACGTTTCTTCTTCTTTAGTATTTGTTGAGCAAAAAAAAAAACATTTAATTTCACTTAATTTCAGAAAAAATAATTTCTCCAGAATAATAATTAATTTCCATAGCAATCCACAGCAAAATGACTACTTGGGCTAACTTTCCGTGATGTTCAGCTATGTGATCAGAGAGGGAGCACAGCACCATAATGAGTGTCATGATGTCTAAGGTCTTTGGCTTCATGAAGGTGAACAAATCTGATTAGCTTTTAGAGGTAGATCATTTTACATTTTATATAATTAATACAAAATATGTGAATATATACAAGTATACATATTATTAAAGAACTTGAACTACAGTGTCGAAGGTCATAAAACAATGAAACCTCTGGTGGGAAACCTCATAGTATCATGCATTCATTTCTGACATCCACCCACAAAGGTCCAGGTTAGTGTTGACTCTCATCAAAATCTGAATAGTTTCGGGAAAGTAAGGAAGCAGGAGGACCAGGAGAAAAACACAAGGCAACAACATGTGAACAGGCAGTGACCAGGCTGGGATTCAAACTCTGTCTCCTGCAGTTGGGAGGCACTGATGCCAATCATTGTGCCCCATTGGCACTCCCACCCTTATTAGTAGTATTTGTCAGCTTGACAGCTCAAAAGGAATAAAATAAGGTGGACATTTGAGAAAATAATTTTGCACATTCTTTAAATGAAAATTCTTTTCTGATTTCCCTCCTTCTGATTAACATCATTGAAGATGGTCCAAGCTGGCAATACTGCATTTAAGCATAATATGGCATCTTGCTTTCAGAGATGACTTTTATGTGCTCTTAAAACTTCAACCAAGCCCATTGCTCACCATGCTTGTGCAGCTGTCATCGAGACTCAGGAGTGTAAAATGTACTCCCCAGTAATTGGAGAAAACAGAACATTCCCTGCACATCTCCATGATCTACAAACATGAATATCTAACATACACTGGCTGTCGAATCCAGATGGCTCTGCTGGACTTGGACGAGTACCTACCTTTAATGGAAATGTTAGGTTTTAGCAATCAGGAAGGGCCGTTAAAGCATGATGAGGCCCATTTCACCATCACATTTTTAACTCAGCAAAAAAAAAAAAGAGTAGATTTGTACTTGCACCCAATTTTGAGGACCAACAAGATAATCTCTGAATGAGTAAGTTGTAGAAGACATGTTATATTTCTGCAAAAGCTGTAATTTTATAAATTGAATTCCAGTTTTATAAAGGTGAGGCACAAAACAACCCGCCACAAACACAAATTAGAAAAGAAAATGACCTGCAAGCTGCTAAGCAGTAGTTGAGTAAACAGGGAGTCTTTGTATAGAAGACCACTGTAAACACAGGGATCACACATTCTGCACACTGATAGGAACAATGCAGCCATACAAAAGGACAATTGTCAGCTTGATGTGTGACTGATAATTTGGATTACCATTGTAGGATAAATGTTGATTTTAAATTAAGAACTGAAAATAAATAATTTAACCTGAGCCATGACCTGCACCGGTATATTGCACAGCCTTGTGACAGCCTTGACACAAAACAGCCTTATTTTCAAAAATAACAAACCGTTCACATCCTTTGACATCGACATTTCATATAACCAACCTTTAAACTGAGGCCAAAATACAGCAACCCTGCTTACCTCTCGTGTTGGTGGCCATGTCTGCCACTTTCTGAAAGGCATCCAGGAACGCCACGGCAGCCAGAACTGTAGTCCTATAATCAAGATAAAAAAAAAAAATTTTTTTAAAGTTGGCCATATTAATTAGTATGTTACTTTTATAAAACTCTCATTGTTTGGTATTAGGATTTGGTTCTGTACCTTACAAAATATCACATTGGAGTCTCCGCTGTAATCAAATAAATGTCAACAAAAATACACATGAAGATAATGACTTGCACTGTCTGAATCACCTAACTGGCCAGCAGCACAGAAGCTCTATGGCATTACAGCTTTGAGTACATGCATTCAGTTCTCCAACAAGTATCTATGTGGACCTTTTAAATCCAAATCTACTCATTGCTAGAACACATAATGTGGCACCCTTGTCAGAACTTTGCTCAAAATTTCAAGAAAAATGAAACACCTCTACCAATTAAGTAGATCTACTTTTGTTCCCAATGTCACGCTTCTCCCATTTTAAACTGGCATTGCCATCTAAAAATCCCTGCTTGTTTTTGAACTACAACATGGACAGTATTTAACAACCTCAACCACAGAATATAACATGAAAATTCACCAATCATAAATTTAGAGATGTTGAGCTCTGCAGGATGGTTGTCTATAAATATTTCGATCAAACACTCAGATACAAATCAGAACGCAGGAGACGCGCAGAGTAGCCATGCCAGGAATGTAGTGGGATTTCTTCATTCTCAATTCTCAGGTAAGTTACCAGGGGCCTCATGTATAAACGGTGCGTATGCACAGAAATGTTGCGTACGAACCTTTCCACGCTCAAATCGCGATGTATAAAACCTAAACTTGGCGTAAAGCCACGCACATTTCCACGGTAACTCATTCCTTGGCGTACGCAATTTATCCGCCCGGTTTTGCAGACTGGCGGCACCCAGTGTCAAAGCAGTGCTACTGTTCCTGTGTGATCACTCTTTCTTTCTTAAATCCACATTCCTGGCGCGGCTTTATAAATACACTGAAATTAACTGCATATTGTTTATTAGTGTAATGCATCTGATTGTAATTAACCTGCAGCAATATAATGGTCCAGGGAATAGCCATAGTATTCCAAATACCATAACTGCTTTAGCGTTGTAACTCTCACTGCATGTTCTTTCAGCTGATCCCGTTAAGGGCTGCCACAGCAGATCATCTTTTTCCATATTACTCTCACTGCACCACTCAGAGTATTTATATTACTGTATCTGAGTGGGAAATCACAGCAGCAGCTGATTGGAAAGAGAATTATCGGTACACAGCATGAAGCAGATGCTGCCTGAGCCACAGCAAACGCTTTAGTCCCTGTACGGACTTCGCGGTTTAGAAACAGTTTCATCCCAAGAACTCTAAACACACTAAATCAGTCCATCAAGTGCTCCTTGTAGAAATATTTGGACTTATAAGTACAATTACCCCACTGTAAACTTGCACTACAGTTATAATATTGCACAACCTGCGCCACTTTATAAAGTGCGTATTTACATATGATGACGGTATTCATTTCTAAGACGAAATGCAGCAAAACATGTTGATTATATTATACAGATAAAACTTTAACTTCATTTAAATAATCTGTATTGTTAATAATTAAACATGTGAGGACACGGTGCCGCAGCGCTAGCTAGTTCAGTAATTGTTCCTGCCTTGCGCTGTATTATTGCTGGTGCTGACGCGACACTGGAAAGATAGACGGATATAATAATTAAACACGTACTACTAAGATATTTCAATGTTCCTTAAAAGTTTTGAAGAATCGAAGTTCTAAGCTTACAGATGGCTTCACGTCTATTACATAGCTTATTGTGTGGCGATTGAGTTTTTGGAGAAAGAAAAGTAAGGACAGGAATTGGAGGTTAGTACGTTTGAAAGAGACAGTACTGCTGTGATAAATTATTTAACTGAAGGTTGCGCATGGCGCAGCAAGCCTCTTGCGTGAGACATGAACAAGCACTGCGCCACCGTGTTCCCATGTTTAATAACATGCTTTCATTCCTATCATCATGAAAAAGATATCACGTATACATCTCAGTATTTTAATTATTCAGAGAGCTGTAATATCAAGAATGTAATGGAGTATGTGTCCCGTCTGAGAAAGAGAAAGCCCGTTTAAAAAGCAGGTAGTGATTCATACACATAGAGCACATAGAAGATCAAATACAGAACAAAGCATTTAACATGCCACTTTAGTTACAATAGGATTTGAGAAACTAGTAAATTAAACGATTTTAAGATGAAGTTTAAGATGTTCTACTTTAATGGCAAAATAAACTACGTGATTAAAGTGGAAATTTCGAGATTAAAGTTGACATTTCGTGCTTTTTTCCCCACTGTGTGCCTTTTTTTTGTCTGTACCTTAATAAGCTTTCATATGACACTCAGACGGTGGGCTACGACTCGCTTTTTCACGGCGACTTTGATATGTGATTTCTTTTTTATTTCGGGCACTGTGCGACTTTGTGAAGTTGAGCCTTCGAGTTTCTCCGACACACTGTCACTCGATCAACTTCCCTTTGTTGATTATATTACTGTTTAAACCAACAAATAGTACGTTTTTCATTTGCCTCCACTTGGTATTCGCTGAAATTCTTATATTTTCCCCCATGCTTTTCCCATTGTCTTTTCACAGAAGGCTATTTATATTGATTTGCATATTCAAAGAGGCGTAATTCTGGGAGGAGTTGGGGCGGGACAGAAGGCGCGTGCACGTGCGTTACTTTTCACGCAAATCGGGATTTATGTAGTAGAAGAACGTGAAAGTATGCGTGCGCACAGATTCCTGCATCTGGATTTTTCTGTGCGTACGCACAATCCCGCTTTTGTGCTTACGCCATGTTATAGTGTGAGTTCTACGCACGGCGTTATACATGAGGCCCCAGGTCATTAGTTTTCATACAACAGTTCCACATAAGGAAGCAAGTCCTGAAAGGTGCACACATGTTTGTGACTAATGATGCCACTGGTTTGTCTTTTGCATTGATAATATATTCCACACTGTTTCCTTGCAAAATGTATTAAAACTGTAAACATGCAAAGAAAAAAAGAAACAAAATTGTGGATGAGGATCTTAAAAACTAGAGACATACTGTATACAAAGCTGAAAGGACCTGAAGATACATTCTATTGCATTTTTATTGCCCCCAGAAGTTGCAAACCATCTCTTTTCATCAGCTCAAATGCCGCCTGCTGTCTGTATCACCACTACTTCACTGACACCAGAGCCCACCATTCCTATGACTGGTGAAAAACTCAAACTGCAGAGAACACAAGAAATTAAAAAAACGAGAGGAGACCAATTAATCCATCAAGTTTCTTTGTTTAACTAATAGCTAAGCTGTGCCAACATCTCATCCAGATTCTTCTTAAAGGTTATGAAGGTTTCTGCTTCAACTACATGTCTTGGTAGCTTTACTCTTTGAGTAAAGAAGTGGATCCTGGCTTTGGTGTTATATGCACTTCCCCTTAATTTAGTATGTGACTCACATCATAGCTGAAAGAATTCTGCAGAACCTAATTTATCAATGCCTTTGAGAAATCTGAAGACCTACATTAGGTCTCCTCTGCTCACGACTAAACAGGTTTAATTCTCTGAGTCTGTTGAAGTAAGACATGTTCTTAACACCTGGGATGTGCTTTGTTGCTCTCTTCTACACAGCTTCAAGTGCTGCTATGTCTTTCTTGTAGCGTGGTGACCAGAACTGCACACAGTCCTCCAGAAGCAGTCTCATTGGTGCATCAAAGATGACAGCACAAAGTCACATCTATCATATTCAACAGTTTCTTTGGCTTAGGACATACAGTATTTCAAGATACATCCAATTTCCAGATATATTTCAAATAAGCTATTCTTAAGAAACACACAAATTTACTTATTCAAAATGAATTAACTTAATGTAGAGTTGAATATATGCATCATCAATGAAATCAGTGAACCAGTCTCATCAACATAAGTACAAGTTACATGTGGCCATAGTAATATCATGCAAGCTTAAGAAAGCAAATTCACTTCTTTGTTTACTCATACTAAGTCTTGACCTGGGGAATTACCAAGATAAGTCATAAGTGATATGTTATTCATGTGACCATACTCCTTGGATGACCTCTCACAAACAGCGACTTCTCTTTGTATGTTATGTCCAACAAAGAGAAAGTGAAGGTTGCTTCTTTGTGTTTCTGTCCTGCTCATGTTCACATTACACCTCACACAATGTACAATGACAATACTACTGCAATTACCACTGCTTCCAGTAATCTGTCATCCATCCACTGTGCTGTGAAAGGGACAGCAGTAAAACATCCCAACACCCCAATGCAAAAGCAAGCTTGAAGAACCATGATATACTTTTTTATGTATTACATTGAGAATTGCATTGCTCCACTCACTAATGTCTTTGTCTTCTACATGTCTGCTTCCTTTGCTTTTAATATTCAGGTCTTCCCACAATGCTCACGTGCAATTGCAGTCATAGCATGATGGAAGAAGCTAGTATATACATAGTATTTTACATACTGCAAGACAAAAGCCTAGCAACTCCACTGACCAATGAGGAAAGACTGCCTACCAATAAACACGTCAGATTACGATCACGTGATTTAAATGCTGCGAATGCATAATTTAAATGGCAGGTGTTGTTGATTCGTGAAAAAAACAAAATTGTGTACGTTAAGCTCAGGGAAAACTAAATCCAGAGATCGCTAATTATAGGGGCGACATCATTTTCTCAATTTGCCAAAAACTTGAAAGATGTGACATATTAGGTTTTTCCATTGTTGGTGAGAATGTCAAAGGTAAATAGAACAACTGAAGGAGGTAGAACCTTTCACAACAGAGCCCCTCAAATTTGGTGACGCTTTGTACATTTGGAAACCAGATGGCCCAGGGATCTTAGTATTTCAATCTGTGGTTGAAGGTCCACATCTTTTAGCATGGGTTTCTGTTATTAGAGCTGTCAGTGAGGTTGATCACATTGCTTTACTTTATTCTTGTATTTTAATTGATGCAATCAGAATAAAGGTTTATTGACAGCCTTCAATAATCTATTTGCCTTATAAATGCCCTACAATGACGCTGGGTGTTAATTTGACAAAGTTAGCACTGGTGGCAGTGCCAGTGCCAGGCCACTGTGTGGTGCACCAACCATCGAAGACCAGATTCTGCTGCATTGTTGACTGTAGAATGCCCGGAGATGGCCTACACCTGATAAGTCAGGCTCAACTTCTTTGAAATATTGTGGGCCACTGGAAATGAGAAAAACAGGAGCATATTCTGCTTATTCTTCTGTTGGATGGCCTTAGCTCAGGAAAACTTATCTTAATTTATTTTATGTTCTATTAAGCAAACTACACTGGTCAACAAAGACTTTGTGACAGAACAACCTAGGGGGTGTTTTGAAATACTGTACTTTTCACGCCGATTTTAGAAATGTACTCAGAATTTTTCACCCACCCATAGTTCTTATTTTTAGCCTGTATATTTAGCATATAAACCCTTAAAAAGTATACAAGTTTTTAAAATTTAAATTTAAGATGTAAATGTTTTTACTGCTGATTGTGAACATTTTATAACTTTCCATATTGAGGTCAGGCTTACGAAGAACTTTGTTAAGGCAATGGATCAAAATGGATTTGGATTCACATCTGTAAGAAAGAAATTTTCTAGGATTTGTGAAGCCAAGATCAAAGAAGGAATGTTTGTAGGACCTGAAATTAGGGAATTGATTCAAGATGAGAATTTCGATGACCAGCTGAACCCAGCTGGAAAAGCAGAATGGCAGTCCTTCAAGAATGTATGCAAGAACATCTTGGGAGAATCATAAGGCAGACAACAACCAAGAAATAGTGATTGATCTTTTGAAGTTGTACAAAGCCATGGGATGTAATAGGTCTTTAAAATATCATTTCTCAGATTTCCCTCTGGATTTTGGCTGGAAATCTCAGAGTGATCAGTGATGAGCAAGGCAAACAGTGTCATCAGGACATTTCTAAAATTGAAAAGCGATGCCATGGTATAAGGAATCTCAGTGCTCTATGGATGGATATAGATATCCATGCTATGGCTTTCCCAGAGGCCAAGTGCAGCAGAAAGTCATACACTTCTGCCTTTTAGGTGAGATGCTCCCTGACCGTATATATGGTGTAAATATATGTTTTTTATAAATTAGAAGTATGAAAGTATGAGTAGATATTTGAATTTTGCAAGAGACATACTGTGAGATTTACCTATGTTGATTTGGATGATGAAAACAAGTTAAATTGTGTTACCCAGTGTTATCATTTACATTTATAATCCCAACACTCTTAACGACACAAAAAATTAAAAACCTAAATACAGTGGAACATCCTTTGTTCCGGAAACATGCTCGCAGTCCAAAGCACTCGTATATCAAAGTGAATTTCCCCATAAGAAATAATGGAAACTCAGATGATTTGTTCCACAACCCAAAACTATTCATATAAAAATGATTAATACAAAATATAAAGTAAAAATACATAAAACAAATTAAACTGCACTTTACCTTTGAAAAGAATCATGGCTGGTGTGAGTGAGTTTCTAAACTTTTGTGGGATTCCACCCAACAGGACGACAAGCAGAAGAGCGTCCCAAAGCAATTGAACTCTCCCAGTGCTGTAGCAGTTCGCCGTAAAAGTGAATCCGAAAAGATAGCGGACATGCTATAAGCGCCTGCCGTCGATGGGTGATACAAGGAACATTATAAATGTGCAGGGCACAGTACTACTTGGCCACGACCCTGCCTGACTGCTGTGTGTATAGGAGAGTGGCAGATCCCGCTACAATAAATAACCGTGCTGTTGCTGTTTCAAGTTGAATAAAGCTGGTGTTGCTAAAGTACTGAGACTCAGTTTCGTGTTTTGGGGTGCAAGACGGGGACTCACACGTCACAGCACACATGCGCACGCACACACACACATTCACAATGCTGTAGTAAACACTATACGCTCGTACGGATGTTGACTATATGAGTGAGGCACGCCGACTCAGACGGACAATAGGAGACGATTGCCCACAATCACGCAGCGAGAGAGAGAGAAGAACCATCAGCTCAGTTGTGATCACATGACACTCAGCAGACAAAGCGTATACATAGTACTCATATTGTAAGACCTCACTCGTTTATCAAGTCAAAATTTATTAAAAATTTTAGCTTGTCTTGCAAAACACTCGTAAACCAAGTTACTCACAAATCGAGGTTCCACTGTATATAAATGCAAGTATTTAATCAAACAGATTACAAGTTATTTTGTACTTTTGTTTAATTTATTGAGAAATATGTCAAGAACTGTGTAATGGGACTTGTGCTTTGTAAGGATAAATTTACCTAAACATTTAGGATAAAAAAAAGAATCATAATCTGCATCACTGCAGTCTGGTGACACGCCTTTGTGATCTCAGTTTGATTGTTGGCCTGGTCATGCTCTGAATGGATTTTTCACATGTTCTCTGTTTTCCACCATTTTATAGGAGTTATCAGACTGCCCCCCAATACACCTCAAAAATATGTACATTAGCTGGCAAGTCCAAAATGGATGGTTTATGTGTGTGTGGATGGGAGTGTGTCCTGAAATATATTTGGGTTCAAAGGTCTTCCTCTTTGCACAGTTCTTCTAAATCACATTAAAACCAAACAGATGTAGCTTGTTGATGCCAGTGTGAGGCTGTTTATTTTCTTTATCAGAATACAAGGAAGCAGACTTGTATACAGGCATAAAATAAAAACAAAAAGTTACTTTCAACCTTATCTGCCATCACAACAAAAACTTAATGTGCTGCCTTATTTAAAAAAAAAAAAAAAACCTGGGTCGCCAGGTCACCTTATCATTGTGCTTCGAGCTCACTGTACTGGTGACTCACCACCATATCCTGCACATTGTCCACAACAGGAATAACTCACTTGGCCCTCTTTGACTCAAATGCCGGCACCAGCCCTTCTTTACTGCTGCTTCTCTCAATGGGCATCGGGTGCCCATTTACAAACTGTCCATCAGCCCTCCCTGATTTGTGCTTCTGCTGTCCTTCAGCTGTCTCTCGGGCACTTGGACTGAATCAATTTTAAATGACAACCATTTCTCAAGAGTACTTTCAACAAAGTATGCCAAGGATCAATTCATTAACAAACTTTGCAGTACTAAAATAAATGCAATTGAATGGTTCCTAGTGAACAGTTGTCTATTGCTTTGTAAAGTGTACAATTTTTACAAATAAGATTAATGTTCTCTTCTAAGGGCTCAGCTTGTAAGACAAGTTTGAAATTCTCAACAGTACACCTTGAGTAACTTTTCTCTTATATGATTTTACATGTGAAAATCATTTTTTGCTTTATTTTGCTATCAACATTAAGCAACGCCAATACATGACACACCTAGCCATTAAAAACTGAACACTCTTTAGGTGCTTTCTCTGTTTGTTTGAGATCATTAGTTCATTTGTTTTAATATTTAGTTCACAAAGCAAACTTCCATCAAACCAGAAATGTGTCAATAAACACCCCGTGAGGCGTGTCATGGACTTCTTTCATGGGGCAGATCCAATTTTTTTTCTGGGAAAAAAATCATCATATAGGGTCAACAACAACTGTGTTTGTGCAATGACACATTTGCAATAATTATGTGATTTGTTTACCAAACACAGCTCTATGAACAGAATGCCTATTATGTGATAACATGAGGAGTACATGAACAGCATGCGCTACTTCACATGTTACAGAAAGGACACTTTCGTCTTGGTGACTTTACAGGAGATCGCAAACTCTGCTTAGGGCATAAAGTGATGTGCTTCAATTTCATTTTGAGAGCAGATGTTCAGGCGAGTGTCCTTCCACTGTATGATGATGATTATCTAATTGCCAGCAGTAAAGGCATATCACAACTACCACAGTCAACCCAAATTTGACCTATTTCCTACAATTAGATCGGTCCTGTGTCGGACTGCTCCCATGTTCACTTTGTACAGCACTGAGACTAGTGCTGGGATGTATACCGGTTCATACCAAAAACCATTTTTTATTTTTGTTATGATATGGATTTTTCTTATACCGCAATACCAGTTTAAATTGCCTAAACAACATTCGAAACATGGTGCAACGGGAAACTGTTTAAGGAGGGACCTTTTTCACTGCTACACTGCTAAACACGCATGCAACAGAGTACATGCGTTAGTGGAGGTATTGAGCGGTGAAAATGGACAGAGAACATTCAGAAACTGAAGCTGTAGCAGATTATAAAGTTGAACATGATGACACAGAAGAACTTTTTCAGAAAAAAAGGAGCCGTGTCTGTTCGCTGGAGATACTTTGGTTTTAAAAGGTCGGATGTGGACCAAACAACTACAAATGTTGTCACCAGAGGCATCTTAGCTGCAAACATGCTTTGGTGTACCAGGAATATATGGAACTAAGATTGGCACCCTCCATGTCCTCAGGTAAAACTGAAAAAGCTAGAGGACACTCAAGTCAGATGTTACTTGTCGACAAATTTGCTAGAGGTACTGTCTACGACAAAAAAAAGCAAGCAGTGGATCGAGATAACTAACACCATTACAATCCATATAGCTAACGTGTCAGTGGACAGAGATTGTTAACATTAACAGAAAGTGTAGTTGGTTTACAAAAAATATTTACTATTTATTCCTTTTCTAAGACATGTTCAGTGCAATGCAACTTTTGACAAGCACCTCTAGATATTTTACTAAGTCTAAATGCGTCTTTGGATGGTTGAAAATATGTTGTAAAAATTATAGTTTAAGTTGTTTGCAAAATTTGTTCTATATTTTGACTGCAACTGTCATGAAATGTGATTTGTTCTCCATTAGTGCCACTCCCTTGAAAATTATCACTTTATGGGGTCATGCAAACCTGTATTAATACTTGTGTGCACATTAAAATGTTTTTTTTTTTGTACAATTCTCATGACAGTGGAATAGGTTATTTTTAGCCAGACTACTGCAGTAATGCAGTGGAAAGTGTGGTTAACATCCACTCATGCATGGGAAAAAAATACCGTTGAATACAGTGAAACCAGTATAATTTTGAAAAATACTGTGATATAGAATTTTGGTCATACCGCCCAGGACTAACAGAAACTACCATTTCTAAAGGGTTAAGGTCCACAACAGAATGTGATCGGTTTGTTCACATCTATCTAAATTAACTGGACTATAGGAAAAATTGCTTCACAGTTTGGAACAAATGCTCCAAATGAACAAGGCATGAAAACCCCATTAGACTAATTTATTTTATGCATAATTAACTTAAACTTCAGAGTCTGTCGATAAACACCATGCATTCTTTTTGCATTTTTTTTTCTACATTTTACCTCATAGTCCATTATGAACTATATTCTAAAAATAATTGAACCTCATATTTCATGTATTTACAATGGTATTCCATTATGTTATTTTCTTTTTTATATTTACAAGGCAGCAGGAATTCTGGATCAGTTACATTCCATCACATGCTGCATGTTCACTGCAAGTTCAGGCTTCTTTGATCCAAAGTCAGAGTATCATGCTGCTCGTTGTGCCTCGGGTGGTAACTGTATGAGACCACAACCCAAAAAATAAATAGATAAAAATCTGATTTAGTGCTGTAAAAAAATATTAATCTGTTTAAATTGCTTTCCTCTTCTTGTTTTATACTATATCACAGATGCTCATCTGAGGTTCAATTTCCAGGCTCATTGGAGGAGATTCTGTCTCTGATGGTATCATCTCTTTTTTTTTTCTCCATAACCCTGGGAAACCACCCACTGAGGGCAACTGACTCCGCCCCTTCTGGTATAAAACTCAGGCGCTCCTGGCATGGGTCATTTCATTCTGGAGAGAGCAGATCACAGAACAGAGCTGTACGGAGGAGTACGGACCACACTACAGAACCTTGAACCTGGCCCATTGCATTGCTTTATTATTTTATGTTTAGTTATTATTTTATGCACCATCAGGCACCTGTTTAAAATTCTTTGAACCTGGCAAATTATTAAAAGATATGACCCGGTTGGTGTCCCAACATTATTACTGTGACCAGTGTGTTCCCTTAGTCGATGACAACATATTGTAGCAATAAAGATTAGAACAGTGCATTACAAGAACATCCAATGTAATAAATCAGGGAAGGTTAGAATACACAGCCGGCAAAAAGTATATTATATTATATGGGTTTAAATGGGGCATGAAATAGTTGAAATAGTACACTAACATTTACCAAGACTAAACGTAGCCCATAATTTCATAATACACTTATCACCTGACAAGATACATTGGAAAAATGTTTCAACCATCATCTGCAATGTTTTTCTGCTGCCAACAGCAGTAATTTAAAACTACAACGTAACACCCATTGTCTGCATGGTGCAAGGCTCTCTATCAGCATGTAATGAACCATTACTTCTCTGTTACGTCTCTTTGTACTTTTGGGTTTCTTGGATTGACAGAGGCAAACCGGGAAAAGAAAGAATCGCTCCCTTTTTGGCAGGTTTGGAACACTATCAGATACTGTCAAAGCCAAGTCAAAAAAAAAAACCAAACAAAAAGATGTCATTAAATGAGAGAAGCAAGAAAAGGAGTTCACATCAGACCATCTGAGAGCTGCCAGCGTGTTTGCTTACGTACTGATCTCAATCAGTCTGCCAGACTTTAGGTTGCTACGCAGGCTGTTACGCTAGTGAAAGACACATTACCT
Organism: Erpetoichthys calabaricus; assembly: GCF_900747795.2. Classification (NCBI taxonomy): domain Eukaryota; kingdom Metazoa; phylum Chordata; class Cladistia; order Polypteriformes; family Polypteridae; genus Erpetoichthys; species Erpetoichthys calabaricus. Next base: position 68,302,332 of record NC_041402.2, read on the forward strand.
TCTACTTACAAGGCACAATTTTACTGTCACACCTCCAGCCAAGTATTTTGCCTTGATAATACTCATTGTGATATTCTTGGCAGTGCCTTAAAATTTATTTAGAGATTCAAAGATGGCATTTGAATCCAAGGATTTCCATACCACATTCACTTCAGAACAGGTCATCCACCAGAAGCTAAGCATGTTCAGGCCCGGCCAGTACTTGTATGGGAGACCACCTAAGAAAAACTTGGGCTGCAGTTGGAAGAGGTGTTGGTGAAGTCAGCAGGGGACATTAATCTGTGGTCAGAATGTGGATCCATCGCTGTGATGGGGTCACTATGCTGTAAATATGGCACCATCCTTGTCCTGACTCTCTGTGGTCATACAAAAAATCCCTGGGCATTCTTCATAAAGAGAAGGGAGTATCCCGATGTCCAGGTTAAATTGCCCTCCATGGCTGAGTCATTTTGGCCCCCTAATCATTCCCAGTCTCTAACTGGTTATCTCTCTGTCTCCACACTTCACCACCTAAAAGCTAATGTGTGGTGAGTGTACTGGCACAAAAATGGCTGCCGTCACATCATCCAGGTGGATGCTACACATTAGTGGTGGTTGAAATGGCTCCCCACTCACTGAAGCGCTTTAAGTAGTGAGAAAAGCGCTATATAGATGTAAAGAACTATTATTATTATTATTAAGGAGACATAGTCAAGGCAATTGCTTATGCAAACATATCACAGGTTACTGTACATAGCATGATGTAAAACTTTAAAAGTATGTAAAGTCTTACACCGTGCTTCCGAAGATCAATACATGATGTTAAGGCTTTTTATTGGTTCTCATAGTGCAACTCATAGGCTACATGTCCAAACTTAAGATTTGTTTTAAGAGTATTTGAATTTAGGATTAAAAAGAATAAGGAGGCAGCATATCAGAGCAATATGTTTCTAGACTGAAGTTCAGTGTTATGATTTAGCAAAGAAGCAGAACAAAATAAAATGCAGTTGTACTGTAAGCCAATTACAGCATGTGAACAATTCTACTTTTATTTTGAGTAGCGACTGCAGAAACAGAAACTGTTCATTCCATTCACTGCATTAAAAGTTATCTACCCATACCCAGTCTTTATTTCTCCTCTTTTTTAAGATTTCAGTACAACTTCTACTTTTTCTTTATTTTCTTCAAACTAAAATGTAACAGTATAAAGGTCTCCTGCCACTCGGTGATACTGGAGCACCCCAGTTGCGATCCAAGATTAAAAAATAAATTGCTTTGGCAGTTAATGGTGCTCAGCAAACAGTTCTCTCATTATTTTAGTTTGAAAGCTTCTACAAATCAGTAACCTCTAAATGACTGCAGGATTTTATTATGGCGAAGTCTTCCTAGTAAGAAAATAGCTTTATAGGTGAGAAGACAATTCACCAAATTTATCTCTCTCTAAAATGACGAAATGTTATACACAGAGTGAGACCCATGGTATCAAAGTATGGTGGACTAAAAATTAAAAACCTTCAAAAATAAATCTTACTGCCAATTAAGCCAGAAATGTAGGGTGGTTCCCTTATAAAAAAGGTACATAAAAAGACAACCACAGACAATAACATGAAGATTTTCTAACAAGCTCTTGTTTTTTCTGGTTTTATTTTAGGTCACAGCCTTTTCCGGGTGATGGAGGTCAGTAGGGTTTCAAATATGAATGTCGTGTGTGGGGAAAACATGTTACATGTGTTAAAAATAAATTTAAGTCATTGTAAAGGAAAAGACATTCTGTTAGACAAAGAGTACACTTTGGCATATGAAGACATAAGTGGACAAAAATAAACAAAGCACTGCCATTGGCTGCATGTGGTCTCTGCTGTTCATAGCTATGATGATACAGTACAAGGAAATGAGCGGCTGAAAGAATTAGCAACTAGAATATCCATTTGAGCTAAATGGTGTGCCATCACACCCAGGTAAGGAAGGTGAAAGGACCAAACTCCTGTTAAGTGAGGTCCTCATATTGTTGATAATGAAGAACCAAAGGGGATGTCGATTTCTGTAGTCAATACATCTAAAACAGGCAGTATGGTGTAGTGGTTAAGGCTTTGGACTACAAATCCTGAGGTTGTAGATTCAGATTCCGCTACTGACGCTGTGTGACCATGAGCAAGTCACTTCACCTGCCAGGGCTCCAATTGGAAAACCAAAAGAAATGTAACCGATTGTATCATAAATATTGTAAGCTGCCTTGGATAAAGGCGTCAGCCAGTTAATTAAATGTCAATGTAAAAGAGTATATGTGCCTAAAGACAGTGATCCCACCGCAGCACAACCACATACCAACGAGAAGGCTGCATAATATTCAACTTCTAGCTACATGGAAGATAAAAGATGGCAGTAGAGGAGCAAAATCCTTATGTTAACGTGTTCATGGTGTGAGAGAGTGGAGGTGTGTTGCATGTTGTTGAGCAGGCAAGTTAAGAATTTCACTTTATTGTAGTATATGTAACAATATGGCTACTGCTACAGATGAAGACATTACTGAAAAAGTCAAACAACACAATTCTAGTTTTAATCAGGTTGACAGCTTTAGTGATGAATAATCATTCACATGTTAGTGGCTGAACAGCCCTAAATAATCAAAGGACAACCAACAGAAACACCTGGTGAACCCGCAGCCTCAAAGGGAATTCATTGTATAGGCTGCTTCCAGATCTGCTACTAGTGGGTCAGAGTGAGACACACAACTAGGAGAAACAGCATGGGAAGTATGTGGAGAGTCTCACTGCAGGGTTGTGCAGAGCCAAGCCTCACTCGTTCAAAATTGTCAAGAAGGAGGAACAAGTCAAAAACAATTACCTTTACAGTTTATTGCACGGTACATTCACACACCAACTTCTAGAGCAAAAACATTAATTACACAATTGAACCTTGGACCTGAAAGAAATCAGATTATTCTGAAAGAAATTAAGCAGAAAACATCCCAGCTAGGAATCAATGTGGGGTCCAAATGCTGCAGCAGTAGCAGGTAGCAGTTATTTTTATATCTGAGCTCTTTTTGGCTCCAGATTTGAAACCAGCTGGAGATGCTCTATCGCTATATAAATAAATAAATAAAAACACATTATGTCAGGCCCTCCAAAGCGAATGTCATCAGCTTGCACTAAAATTTCATTTTTGCAACCAGAGATTTCATTCTCTTCAGAAATATTTTTTCAAGTTAAATGGAAATAAAAAAGATATTATCTGAAAGGTGTTGGTGAAAATTGCTAAAACTGTTAGTAAGAGGACAAAAAAGTTAATACAAGAAAGGTAATAAGAGTATTCAGGGTCTTGGTCTGTCTTAAGAAAATTCAGTATTATCAAGTGAGTAAAAGCCGTAACTGGAGGGAACAGAAAATGAGGTCATCAAAGAAATTGTAGGCATAAATATAAGCATTTTTTATATACAGTATATATATATATATATATATATATATATATATATATATATATATATATATATATATATATATATATATATATATTTGCAGTTGGAGTACCACAAAGGGAGAAAAATGAAATCACGTATCATAAAGTACTTTTTATTCCTGAGCTTTCAACCCCTGCCAGGGGACTTCATCAGAGGATAATGCTGAAGACCCCTGGTAGGGGTTGAAAGCTCAGGAATAAAAACTACTTTATGATACGTGATTCATTTTTCTCCCTTTGTGGATCTCCAACTGCAAATATGCAAACCGTACCACAGACCTTCTCTTCCATATATATATATATATATATATATATATATATATATATATATATATATATATATATATATGTATATGTTTTGACTGCCACCATCTTGGCTACGACTGGAAGTGCTCTCCGTTTAGAGGGTCGTTAGATACCAAGAGACGGTGTCAGGGCATCCCTTTCTTGTCTTGTTGTTTCAGGGTGCAGATGTGGACCTGGTTATGTTGATTCCCAGCCTGGAGGAAACCAGCTCTAGCAGGACCATTAAGGCTCAACTGAGGGAGGGGCAGTGTGACGTACAGGCCCAGCCTGGACACCTCTATGTTGAAAAAATATTTCTGGAGCATTGCCTCCCCCGAAGTGTTAAAGGGCAGCCCACCCTGGTACTACAGGTTTGGAGCATGGAAGCGCAACCCTGTTGGGACCAATGGACACCACCAGGGGGCGCCTGGAGAACTGTTGAGCCCTTTGATGCAGCACTGCTGCCACACCTGCCAGAAATAGGTCAACAAGCACCTGGTGTCTTTCTGGGTGCCTTATCAAAGGAGCTAGCTGCCAATGTTCTGAGAGCCAGAGTCGGGTGGGAGAAGACGAGGCTCGTCAGGAGGAGCAGAGCAGAGCGAAGTGGAGAGAAAGAGAAGAAGAAAAGGTTGTGTGCTGAACTGTATTTAGTGCTTGTGACTGTGCTGTACCGGTGGGAAATGAGTAAAGGTGTTTCCCACAGGAAGGAAAAGGAAAATAAAAATTATGTGTGCTTGCACTTGTGTCTAACGTCTGTCTTTGTTGGGTTGGGGCAGCAGGTGCACCTCCTGGTGGTCCACTATATATATATATATATATATATATATATATATATATATAGTGTAGAAGATCATCACGGCTACAAACAGACACCAAGGACACACGATGTCCAAACAAACACGTTTATTAATTATTTTCTTCTTTTATACAGCACAACACAGCCACAATAAACTCACACGGCTCAGTTCTTTTTCTACTCTCTTTTCTTCTGCCACCTCCACTCCTCTCTTCCAAGCTCCGTCCACTTCCACACGACTGCGGCACCCTTAATGGAGTGAGGCGGCCCCTTTTATAGTGCACCAGGAAGTGCTCCAGGTGCTTCCCGATTAACCTCCAGCAGCACTTTCAGGTGTGGCAGAGGCGCTGCTCATGAATCCAGCTCCTCTTTAAGCAGCACTTCCGGTTGTGGCAGAAGTGCTGCAGATCTTGTTTCCAGAGCTGTCCAGGCGCCCCCTGGTGGTGGCCACGAACCCCAACAGGTTTGAGCTTCTAAGTCCCAAGCTTGTGGCCCCGATGCATCCCAGGGGGGCTGCCCTCTCATGTCCCGGGGTATAAATTGCCCTTCTCCTGGTTCTCTGCTCCTCCAGGTCTTCCAGTAGGGCATGATCCCCGGCCGTGCATCACAATATATATAGATATGGAGGGAGGCCCCAGTCAGTTTCTTCATTACACATGACTCCAATAGCTATGGGACAGAAGTAATAAGACGTGCCAGTTATACTACCAATAGTCTCTCATGTAGCTCTGTCACACTCACTAATTTTACAATGGAATTATTGCTGTGGTGTTCTGGGCCTTTAAGGACAGAAAAAAACAACAAGGAGACTTCCATTATGATGTTCTTGGTTCAGAATGAGGTTAGCACTGGCCCAAAAGGTGATTCCCAGGAGACTGAAAATGCGGATACAGTTTGGGACTTCAGAGACTGTTCTGCCCTTCGAGACACTGAACTTGGAGTGAGGAGGAGGATAGCTGGAGCGGAGGCACCACAGGAGGGAGGAAGTGAGGTGAGACAACAGAGTTTGAACTGTTTATTGAAATGAGAAAGTGTTTTAGGTAGTAAAAAACCAGGATGACCAGGGTGTTGGTTTCTTATTTGTTTGTTACTTGAGGTGTTACTATAACCCATCTCTTCCTTGTACTTACAACTTTGTACTTACTGGGCTACTTAGAATTATCTGAAATTGGGGATAACACAGGAGTGTATCCTACATGGTGCTTTATAACAGCTTTTTATGCATTTGTTGATGCATTCTATGGTTTTCTTACTAATTGTTAGGCTCATGAGGTAGTTTAGCAGTTGCCAGAAAACAGGAATGCCTTACCTTAATTGGGAATGTAGTTTCGTTGCCTTGGCATTGAAGTCTTCCCAGATGGGGTAGGAACTCTACAAAAGAACAAAAAGATACAATTTGTATGGAACAGGGAACAATTCATAGGCAGACATTTCCCCATTTACTGAGACAAACGATATGCATTATATTTACTTATGTGAAATTTAAACAATAAGAAGGGAGACCTTTCTCAGTTTACTGAAACAAATGATATGCATCATATTTACTCATCTGAAATTTAAACAATAAAGGTGCGTGCCACACATTCAACAGAGTAACACAGAATATCACACACTTTACCTATTGCTGCATGCCTACAGCAGATAAATGACAAATAATTCATTTATGACATTGTTTCCTGAAGCCCTTATCTCCATGTTGTCCATCACAGGTTTATTCAGTAGGGCTCACTCGGCTGATATGCCTGGTTTGGTTTTCCATTCGTGTTCCCATTCACACACAGGTTGCTCCCAATGCACTGCAGTTCATAGTTTAGGACCCGGCTTCTTGTGTTTGTGTAGCAGCCAAAGAACATCTTCTTTTATAATACCAACCCTTCACTCATTAGTGGAAATCAGTGGTCAGGGACCACCCATGGCTTCAGGATTACTAGCTTCACAATCAGTGCATCATTCTTATTTTTATCTGATCTCATTGTCATATTGCAAATAAATTAATAAATATTTATATTCTTTGCCATGGCTCTCCATGCTTACAATTCTTTGCTTATTTCGTTTTAATTTATTCTGTTCTACAGAGTTTGCTCCCTTCAGTGTATTCAGATGCTGAGGATTAACAATGCACAGGGCAGACACAGGTACAAACAACACAAATACTAAAGTACAATACAATGACTAACTTCACTGTCATTGTCACTTGTTAACTCATTAATAAATGCTTCTTACAAATGAGCAGAATGTAGTACTGAAGTGAGTGCCCACTCGTAGTCAGCATTTGGATATGATTGAAGGAATAAACTCTAGAGAAACAGGTAAATTAAAAGAAAATGGCAACGGAAATTTAAGCAATTAATTTTGGTAGAAGGACACATATTTCAGAATTTCTTAGAATAAGAGGATGAAAAAGTTCAGCTCACTAAATATTGAGATCAACTAAAACTAAAAGTGATACACTGATGGTGAAACTGGTTGGAATAAAAGCCGACAGCCAGCATTGAAAACATGTTAAGCTTCGACCCCCTACAACCAACACCATCACTGAGACAAGCACTTGGGTGCCATAAAATGTAACACAGTTTAACTGAGAATTTTTGTGTTCAGCACATGAGGCTCTTATTGGATCCAAAGTGAAAACTGGCAACTCCAGAAAGATAATGTTTTATTCGCAAAAAGACCAAGAGATAGAGCTTTTGAGATGAAAAAGCCAATAAACTGTCAGTAGACACAGTAAGGGCTCAAAAGCAAAAAAATATCTTTCTATTATAATAAAAAAAATCCTGGGACAAGATGAGGCTTTTTAGCCTGGGATGAAACGTGACTTTTTCAGAGAGATACTTTCACTTCCTGAGAGATGAGACTTTGTGCCACGAGATTTAACCAAGCCCGGGGCTGGAAATAAAAGACAAAGAGTAGATGACAAAGTAGAACGTCGTAAAGAATTCAAAAACGTTGGCGCGATACACATGCAGAGCAAGTTAAAGATAATGAAAGTACTGAAATTCGAAAGTCTCAAAAAAATGATAGTAAAGATCACATTAGCACAAACAAATGGAAATTAATACTTGGTGAAATAACGGAACAGTGAAAGGAGATTGAATATATTGTTCGGATTTAAACTTTAAGTCAGAGACTTGTAGATCGTCTAATTTGTTTTGCCATCATGGAAATGCAGTGTTTCTTTCCAATGAAGAGGCGTATCTGCAAGAATTAAAAGATTTGTTGTTTGGTGCAAAGGACATCTACATAAGTGAGCGGCAGAGACTAGAAGTGCCTGGCGCGTAGAGCAGGCCCAGGAGGGTGGCGAGCAAAGCGAGCAGGGGGCGAAGCACCCTAGTATCACAAAACATGAGACACAAAACCAAAACTTTAATCAAAAGAATAGAAGCAAGAGGTCCTAAGCATAACTACAATTACTTTCTATAACTAACTTTTTTTGCTTGTCTGAATTCAAAAACTGGATGTTGGGTGATGCAAACCAACATCCTATATTGTGTTAGCATGATGGTGTCACATCATTGGTGATGGTGGACCAGCCAACTGACAATGGAGGCCAGATCCAATAACAAAATGGTGGTAACCATAGCAAAACAGCAACTAAAATGGGATTGTGGTGATCATAAAGAAAGTAATGGTAAAAAAATTACAATTAGAAAATCATACCATTAAAGCAGAAAACAGCACAGAAAAAATCCAGTTTGAAAAGGTGTTAATAGACCCCTCTATGAGATCTTCGTCATGGTGGCAAATAAGCTTGTTGTAAATTATAATGGTCAATGTGGTCTTGGTTACAATACATTATCCACAGGCAATAAGCCTAAGTGACATAAAGGAAATTGCGGATTCTGGGTACACTGCTCAAGTCAAATCAAGTCAAGTTGGGGAGCATGCACTAGTACAGCTGCCACACCCACTACATGACGAAACAACTCGGAATCCCAGTTTGCAACCCCCCCAGGCAGACACGCGGTCCAGTCCCACCGTCCCGAAATGACCCTCTATCTGCCGCAGCCAGGTGTTACATGGGCGATCCCTTGGCCTGGTCCAGCCACTCAGGTCCCCAACATTGAGGATCTTACGAGCTGGACCACCCTCAGGGAAATGCGACACATGGCCGTAGTGCCGAAACTGACGCTCCCTCACAATGCAGGTAATGTGCATCATTCGGGATTCCATGAGCAACCGCTCATTCGACACAAAGTCAAACCAACGGTACCCAAGGATTTCCCGGAGGGACACAGTACCAAAGGAGTCCAGTCTTCGTCTTCATCGTACATTGCTCGCTACATTAAAATTTGATCAAATATATCTGAGAAACTTCATATATTTGTTCATATAGGTTCTTTCTTTAGCAGACTTAGGACAGACTGCACAAGAAACACACAACACAACAGAAATAAATGATTAAAATCATTTAATCCACTACTTTAATTCTGAGATCATCAATGTTAAAGAACTGAGTTTTCTGCTTCTTGAAGAAAAAACAAGTTGGAAATAAGCAGCATATTTTATTATCCATATCTTCAAAACTGCTGTCTAACCAAAACCAGTTTCAATAACCGGACTTGTAGGAAACGTCAAAATCATGGGCTACTGTAGACCCACCGAACAATTCATTTTCAGAAATTTTCCTTGCCACCACCCAGGGCAGTCACTCTATGGAGCGTCCAAGAAGCTTTGATCACATGCATTCTGCATATGGAGGCTTCTGTTCAACTATACTTAGGGCTGCCTGCAACAGAAACACTGTGCTTATAAATTCTTTTCATTTGGAGACACCAAGGAGCCCAGGAACTCCACTGAGTGTCTGACGAGGCACCACTTGGCTTGGTGATTACAAACACACCACACGTTAAATTTTAATGACGTAGTCCTCGGCACAACTAACTTCCTAAGTGCTCTGTTGCTGTGGTGGTACTGTGCTTGCTAACAGATCCACACTCGATCATCTTCATCCTCCTCACTCTGCGGAACTCTCCTTTTTTTCCATGTAAACATCATTTTTAAAAAAAGAAATCAGCTGGAATCAGCAGCCTCAGAAACAGATGTTATAAATTACTTCACCGCAAAATAAAACTGCTACCAAGATCTTTCATTAATATAACCTCCTCCGCCTTGGTGTCTATTTAAAATGCATGCTGGAATTTTCATTTTGAAATCTCAGCAGGCTACCCTCTGTTTAGCTTGAAGTTCTGTTCATTTCAGGTACAAGTGCCTTCGCATTCCATGTTGTCTGCAAAAGAACTGCAGCTTATGTGCAACAGAGGTGAAATCTAGGGCCTGAAAATGGTCCTTTAACATAAACTAGTACCATCACGCTTCTGTTTTTGCCTTTTCTTTGTTAAATTTGAAATGGAATACAAAAGTAAGGCTATTAGCTGGACGAACTAAACTTGTTTATAGATTAGATAAATAATCATACCTTGACTGAAGGTAACTCCTTTGCAACAGTCTCCCTTCATTTGAGCCCTGTGTGTGTGTACAGAAGCTGGACTTAAACAACAGGAATGGCTCTGACTTGCTGTGTGACCCTGAGGAAGTTACTTAATCTGTCTGTGCAGAAGGAGGGATTGTAATGAATGTAAACAATTTCATTACATTATTATACTTTATACCTATACTTTATTTCTCCCCAAGATGAAATTAAAATTTTACAGAAGCTTCCAATAAATAAATAAAAACAAATAATAACCCCCTGCGGTGGGCTGGCACCCTGCCCTGGGTTTGTTTCCTGCCTTGTGCCCTGTGTTGGCTGGGATTGGCTCCAGCAGACCCCCATGACCCTGTAGTTAGGATATAGCGGATTGGATAATGGATGGATGGATAATATCCCCCTCAAACACACATAAGAGCTTCTGGCTTGGATAAGAGATATCTGCTGCTTTTAATAACAGGGTTATTGGTGACATTAAGACCTGCTCAGATTGTACCACAGGTTTAAATCCAAAGTCAGATTATATATACATGTATACATTTGGATAGTGCTGGTCCGGCTTATAGGGCCCACGATTGGAGCACGCTGATAGACATTTGTTTATTATTTGAACTCAGCAGCATTCAGAATGTTTCATCATTAAGATATTGGTACCGAGTGAATCATTTCTGTTGATGACGTAACTCGTATCCCTGAGCAGTCCACATTTCCACGTCAGGATCACGCATTCACTTTTCCCATTGGGATTAATAAAGTATCTATCTATCTATCTAATGGCATTGTGCTCCTTTTTTCACTATTCGCTCATTCAAATAAATCTCCAGTTCCCCGCCTGCCTTTTCCATTCAGTCTGATGAAACCTGTCCAGTGTCTGAAATAGGAGGTGTAGGCCAGTACTCCACAACCCAACATGCCACAGTACCATCAGCCAGTTATTACATATGACATGCAAATACAGTAGACTCTCACAAACCATTTATCAGTTACTAAAGAAGAGCTTCTCAAATGATGATGGCTTACAGCAGTTAAATATACATAAAGTTAAGCATAGCAATATTAAAATCCTTTACACCTACACCCACAGAACATATTCTATGTGTCACAACTGAGATGTTCTTGAGTGTGTCCACATTCTTTTTTTATATTAATTTGGAATATCTTTTAACAGTTACTTTGCCTGAATTCTTTCTTCACGTTTGCATTTCGGTACTTAAGGTGTTGAGCAGGTAACATTAAAAGGTAGCGACAGCGGCAGGAGAGGCCTCTGCCACCCTTGGTGCTGCACTAAGCACCAATGTATGCCATCATGAGTGTCATTTTGTGTAAACACAGATGGTAAGCACATCTCAACTGTCAGATCTTTGTGTAGGCAAGTGGGAACAGTGCTGGAGTTTAAAAAAACAAACATATTTTTATTATTTTACTCTGCCTGAAAGTGTTTAGAAAATTCAAAAGGTGAAGTTGGGATTTCAATTTAGGATGACTACAGTACACATTTCCCACTACAGACCTAGTTCTTTATTTGTTTGGACACTTTTTTTTAATTTCAAACTACCTGATTTTGGTTAGTCAAGAGAAAAATAAAATAATTAGCAATCTGGTGAATAAAAAGCAAAATTATTATTCATATACATTTTGTAAGCCATTCAGACTGTGATAACATATTTTGCCTCATGTTACTGCTTCACAGTAGACCACATTTGCAACATTCACTCACCAGCACTGACTCACTGCATGACCCCGAGCACTCCAGGTGTACATGATACACAGTGGAGGTACCAGGGTGGACCTGGAGGGAGGGTGGTTCCTTACCCAGATGGGAGGCCATAATGGAAGGATGGATAGGCATCCTGGACAGTGTAGTTGTGGATACCTTTCCTGGCTGGGAAGATATAACAGAAGGGCAGGGAAGGACAGTCTCTTGGGGCCATGCAGTCCCCCAGTATGTCAGATGATAGCATTGCTCAGTCAGAGTTCTCATTTGTACACCCGCAGGGCTGTCCATCCATATGTTTCCTGTTTGGCCTCCCGTCTGATTAAGGAGCCATCCTCCCTTCTGGTTGAGATGCCAGTCTGTCCACTTTGGCACCTACAACATTCAGGTTTGTAGTCATATGTGCAGAGTACAGTGGAATTCTAATTTGCACGTCTGACCAAGACAAGCTATCGCTCACTGCCACTCTCCAGTGCCAGATTTGTCAGAATGGGACTTTATCCTGAAACCTCAAGATTCTTTCTTTGTCAAAAGTGATTTGCTCAAAAACTGAAAATCTCAGAGAATCAAGTATACAATTGCACTGCACCTCCGTGAATGCAAAGAGCCTTGTGACCAGTTACTGGTGCCAACTGAACATCCTTCAGTTTGAACTGACTTGCCTTTGAAGATTCAGAGCCCTGAATTATTTCTCATCCACCTAACCAGTACTCAAACAGTCAGGAGATGTAAAGCAAATAACATCAAACTTTGCTTAGTTTGAGTTAGGGGAAGTGAAGCCAAGTTAGGGTTAGGATTTCTGCCTTTTGGTTTATGTTGTCGGTATTCTGCATTGCACTTCTGTTTTGGTTACTCGGCTTGCCTGGCTTTTCTAGTTTTGGACTACTTTGTCTGCTCCCTAATGGCTCTTTTCCATTTTTAAAAATGGGTTTCTCCTTTAGAGCATTGGCACTCACGTGCTGTCTCTCATCAATCATAACAGTTTCTAGTTGACAGACTTGCCAATGGGCACAAGATATGGTCAAGCTTATGCTGTTCACACTGAAATAAAACTTGTTAAAAAAAAAAAAAGGTTGCCAAACAATTTGCTATGAATTTCTGCACACATTGAAAGCCCAACATGCACTGATAAGAAGCAAATATGCCAAACAGCCAAAACACACTGTAATAGGAGACCATGTAGCCAGCTTTCTAAAAGGACAACTTTGGCCTGTTTATATCACATTCTTACAAAAATAGCAAAAGGAGCCTGAAAACAGGCGTCAACTGAAAAGCACTGCATTAATACATGGATGTAAGATGGTGAGATTTCAGTATCCTCACATCACCTGCTCCCTTGTTTTCATTTCATTTCAGTTTCCAACGTGGGCCATCTTAATTCACAAATCTGGCAGCTCAGTAACGGTGCATCACTTGAATGCATTTTGGGCCAATCAAGAATTGACTGTTTTCTCACAAAGCACAACACTTACTTCACCCTTTCCTGTTATTCAAATGCTACCCATTTGATATGTTTCAAAGGAGAGAGTTTTAGCTTCCAGCATATAATGTACAGTGCTTCTAAATCACACATTTAATGAACCAATTTCACCTAACCCTTTAATAACCTCAAAAATCAAAGTATCTTCCTTGTCTCCCAGCTGCATCTGCTGGTAGCCATTATTTTATTCCCACTTGGCAAGATCAGAGCGGAGCATGGCACAGCAGGGGATTTACTTATTTCACGTAAAGTAATGTTTCTGTTAAAATTCATGCACACTCGAGCACATTCATTTGCATCTTTTCAGAATGCCTGCTAAGGTTTGGCTTTTTTTAAAAATCTGCAAAAATGAAAAATATGAAGCATGTTTGGCAGGGATGTGTCAATGCTATTTTTTTTTTTTTGGTTGTTAAGTGTGTAACAGTTTTTTGCCTAAATCCAGCTGACAGCAAGTGACAGTTGTACATACACAGCAGGCCTCCAGAGCTGGAGAAGGAATCAGCAGCCAAAATCATGAAGGAACCCTTTTTTTTGTAACAAAAGAAGCTAAAGTGCACTTCTCCATGATAATTGATTTAATTACAGCAATCTACTATTCTACGTACAATCATTCACATGACTTCTTTTTATTTAAGGTGGAAAATGGGGAGTTAAGAACATCATTTGATATAAAGAATATTAGCAACTGCAAAAACCTTGTGCTACCAAGTTGAATTGATTCATTTTTATCTGACATAGTTCCTTTCCAAGTGTCCCATAGTGTCTGGCATATCAGTTCATTCTGTTTCATTACCAACTTTTCCAATTCAAGATACAAGGAGTCAAGGAAATGGCACTAGATGGGCTGCAAGAATACAATGGCAGGAACAATGCTAGAGTAACAAAATAAATTAAACACAGTCAGACAGTTACAAGGAGGCATTCAAACATTTAACCTAACAGTTGATTTCCATTTTGGATTAAGGAGTAGTAGAGCCCTTTCCACACAGGACAGGATACAAGTGTATCCTAAGACACAAGTGCGCACACACCAAACAACAACAGTAGGCCAGTTTAGTCATCACACAACTAAAATAGCAAAAGTATGACTAAAAACATCATTATGACCATTTACCACAAAATGATTAGTCCTCATGAACACTTCTGAAAGTATATCAAGATGGCTGACACAGTCTCACAGTCCTCAGTGCACAGCTCCACAAGTCTGGATTCAGTTTCCACAGGTCTGCCCGTCTGTGTGGAGTAGTGCTGGATCAGTACTACAATTCTGGGAGTTTAAACAAATAAAGGATAACTCACCAAAACCTGGCTCTATTCTGCTTTGGCCCCCACTGGCCCTAACACATGAGGATTCAGCAACCCGACTGCCACACTTCCCCACTTCTGTCCAAGGCCACGCTCACAGGCCAATAGGTCTCAGGAACAGGGGAATGTAGAATACGGAGCTTCCCAGGGTGCTAGATTTGCAGCCTCCTCTGCAGTCTGCGACTTCCTGGAGAGCGTGTTCCTCTCACATTCGTGAAATTAATTAAAACAGCATAGACTTCACTGCAGGTTAACATTATTTAGTATGAAGATTTGCATCACACTTTACAGAATCACAACAGTTAGGCTTGACCTAACTTGTGTTTGTGTCTGTTCATCAAACAAGCGCAGGAAACTGTCCTTTGTGAATTCGCTTGGTGTGAAGATGGCTCCTTTGTTGAGATGTGCTTTGTAACAGCATTAGCAAAGTGGCGCTCTAATATCTTCAGTTTCAACTTTTTTATTTGCCTTACTAGGGGGCTTCACCCCCTGCTTGCTTCGCTCGTCAACCTCTCCACCAACAACCCCCACACCCGCCTCTGCTACGCACGGTTGTGAATATGGGGCTGAAAGAGATGCGGTCACTCCTCCCAAACTCCTCTTAAATGGTGATACAATGGGAAACAAATACAGTTTTTTATTACCTCCTCTTTGCTCGATCAGCTGCTGGCTTGCTGCTGCTGCCGTGCCGCGTGATCTGCATTTTGAACGTTTAAAAGCCTGTACAGCAGCTGTCCTTTTGTCTCACTGCCTTGTCTCTCTTCTCCCCCAGACGTCCTGAAACACTATTCGATCTCTTTTCGCTGTTCTGTTATTTCACCGAGTAATATTTTCCATTTCTTTGTGCTAATGCGATCTTTACTCTCATTTTGAATTTTCCTACTTCCATTATCTCTCACCTGCTCTGCATGTGTATCACGGGACTTGCTTCCAAAGGTTGTAAGTATGACGTGACTTGTCCATCTCGCGGGACGTGAAAGAGTCTCTCTGTCTCTCTTCAAAAGATCACGTCTCGTCGCAGGAAAAAAGTCTCGTATCATTGCAAGATTTTTTTTATAATAGAGAGATAAGCAAAGTATTGCCATATCTATCTCACTTTGGCTGTACTGCTTATGCTCTCTATGACTTTTTACAAAGACATTGCTAACTTTGCAATAAAGGTAGTATCATGCAATTTCAGTCACAATTACATGTAGTAAGTAGCGCTTGAAATGAAAACAATCGCCAATATTCTGTTTTGTCAGCTACTTAGTCCTCCTGGGGATGCATTAAATATTTTACACAATTTCTTAATCAGAATTTCAAGTGCACTGGGATAGAAATATTATGTCATGGAGAGGGGTAGGGTGGATCAGAGCGTGAGGTGTTGGCGTACAACACAACCTTTTACTGCAGGTACTCCGCCGGTACTGAATCTGGCATAGGCTAATGCTGGTATGGTACTTTTTAAAAAAAAAAAATTGATAGGTTGGTATTTTTTAGTAGCGGTATACAGCACTACACTAGTGTGGAGTGTCATGTTTCAACACATATCGTGCAGGTTTAATGGAAGTACAGCCAGCTGGGTGAGGCCAGAGGAAAAAGACATGTAAAAGGAGGTGACAAGAGCATAGTCCAGGCCTAAACTGCACAATATGGCAAAAAAAGGTAAAGGAGGCCTGAACAAAGATCTGCATTTGAAAATATATGCAGTCTCAAAACTTGATCTGAAACGTCAGCCTTGTAGTTGATACAAATACACAATCTGGTTCATAATCCTTGTAACAAAAATTGCATCCCTACACAATAAAAACATCAAGCAACTTAACTGACAGAAGAGGAAAAGAGAAGACACCATTACAGGTTATCTTTTGAAACCCCTTACATGGTCTACATGCTGTATTGGGATCACCCAGCTCCTAAAGCTGGACAGAAGCCATTTAGTGCCATTCAATGTCCTTTAAAGCCTGGCAGTGACCAGAAGTGGGCATGGACACGCAGTTAGGACTCATCATAATGGCTATGCAAATGTGACAGTTGCAGATGTTAGAAAATCATATGTACATTAAGCATTAATTGAAATTCAACTGTGCATAGTGGGATCGATTCTTTCTGTTTATGGGATGTCCAAAGGAATGTTCTGGAATTTTCATCATTATTTTATGACTCAATTGCAACAGAATTGTGAAATTCTTATATAAAGAAGAGCAATATGCAATATTACAACAATCAGGTCAAATAACCTAACATTCTCCAATACGCTTACCTCTGCATGGCACAGTTTTTGGATCCTCATGAATCCAGTTTTCTGTATTTAAATCCCACATGTGTTCATGACCCATGTGATGGTTTCATGCTTTCCTGTGTCTGCATGGATTTTCATCATGGCACCCTGTATTTTCCCATCAAAAAATGGATGTTAATTTAGTTGATCAGTAATTATAAAGTGGTCTACTTTGGCTGTGTGTGGGAGTGGGCCCTATGAAGAATTGGCACCCTTTGCAGTGTAGGTAACATGTATGGTGTGAAAAAGAAAAAGAACTGATTGATGGCTGTTAATCAATTATTTGATTATCAATTTTGCCTTTGGCAATGAAAGTAATTAATAAGAAAATTAGTAACACACCCACCAAGGAACACCAAATGAATGTAATGTGTGAGGATTCTTCCCAACCAAGTACCTTTGTTTTACCTTCCAACCAAAACACCATAAATGTGGACAGTTCTCAACAATTTATGAAAGAGGATCATAAATCGGGAAAAGCCTACATTAAATAACTTTCAGTTTCTCTGTTGTGATCCGAACATGGCAATAGACTTTTTTTAACAAATAACCCAAACACGCTGGCTGCAATAAACCAAATAATACAATTTATTAATAACATATTGATAATAGTATGTGTAAATATATCTACTCCGTATATATAAAATCCTAAGCCTAAACGTGCAATGATTTTGTGCAATGATGTTATGTGACGTTTTTATGTCACTTTTTTCTCACGCTTTAAATCGGCTTATTTTAAAACCTACATATATATGTTTGGTATCATTCTTTTCAGAATGTATCGAACTTTAATGTGATGTTGTTAGATTTTCAGATTCTTATTCTGTTTTTAAATTATAAACTAAAAAATATCAAGAACTCACGTCCCATGAGATAAGACTTTGTGCCAAGAGATTTAACCATACCCGGGGCCGGAAACAAAAGACAAAGAGTAGGACAGCTGCTGTACAGGCTTTTAAATGTTCACGCAGCACGGCAGCAGGAGCAATCCAGCAGCTGATCAAGCAAACAGGAGGCAAAAAAAAAACTGTATTTATTTCCTATTGTACCAGCATTTAAGAGGGGGTTATGGAGGAGCAACCGCGCTCCTTAGGGTGTGTTCAACCCTCCTCTTAACAATGTGAGTGGCAGAGATGCGAAGTGGCTGGCGCGTAGTGCAGGCCCAGGGGGGCTGGAAAGCGAAGTGAGCAGGGAAATATATATATATATAGTGATATGAAAAAGTTTGGGAACCCCTCTTAATTCTTTGGATTTTTGTTTATCATTGGCTGAGCTTTCAAAGTAGCAACTTCCTTTTAATATATGACATGCCTTATGGAAACAGTAGTATTTCAGCAGTGACATTACGTTTATTGGATTAACAGAAAATATGCAATATGCATCATAACAAAATTAGACAGGTGCATACATTTGGGCACCCCAACAGAGATATTACATCAATACTTAGTTGAGCCTCCTTTTGCAAATATAACAGCCTCTAGATGCCTCCTATAGCCTTTGATGAGTGTCTGAATTTTGGATGGAGGTATTTTTGACCATTCTTCGATACAAAATCTCTCCAGTTCAGTTAAATTTGATGGCTGCCTACTTCAAATCATCCCATAGATTTTCGATGATATTCAAGTCAGGGGACTATGATGGCCATTCCAGAACATTGTACTTCTCCCTCTGCACGAATGCCTTTGTAAATTTCGAACTGTGTTTTGGGTCATTGTCTTGTTGGAATATCCAACCCCTGCGTAACTTCAACATTGTGACTGATGCTTGAACATTATCCTGAAGAATTTGTTGATATTGGGTTGAATTCATCCGACCCTCGACTTTAACAAGGGCCCCAAGTCCCTGAATTAACCACACAGCCCTACAGCATGATGGAACCTCCAACAAATTTGACAGTAGGTAGCAGGTGTTTTTCTTGGAATGCAGTGTTCTTCTTCCGTCATGCAAAGCGCTTTTTGTTATAACCAAATAACACAATGTTTGTCTCTACAGTCCAAAGCACTTTATTCCAAAATTAATCTGGCTTGTCTAAATAAGCATTTGAACACAACAAGCGACTCTGTTTGTGGCGTGAGTGCAGAAAGGGCTTCTTTCTCATCACCCTGCCATACAGATGTTCTTTTGGCAAATTGCGCTGAATTGTAGAACGATGTACATACACACCATCTGCAGCAAGATGTTCTTGCAGGTCTTTGGAGGTGATCTGTGGGTTGTCTGTAACCATTCTCATAATCCTGCGCATATGCCGCTCCTGTATTTTTTTGGCCTGCCAGACCTGGGTTTAACAGCAACTGTGCCTGTGGCCTCCCATTTCCTGATTACATTCCTTACAGTTGAAACTGACAGTTGAAACCTCTGAGATAGCTTTTTGTAGCCTTCCCCTAAACCATGATACTGAACAATCTTTGTTTTCAGATCTTTTGAGAGTTGCTTCGAGGATCCCATGTTGTCACTCTTCAGAGGAGAGTCAAAGGGAAGCACAACTTGCAATTGACCACCTTAAATACCCTCTCTCATGATTGGACTCACCTGTCTATGAAGTTCAAGGCTTAACGAGCTAATCCAACCAATTTGGTGCTGCAAGTAATCAGTACTGAGCAGTTACATACATTCAAATCAGCAAAATTACAAGGGGACCCAAATTTTTGCAAAGCCAGTTTTTCACATTTGATTTAATTTCATACAACTATATACTGCGTCACTAAAATTCTTTGTTCGGAAAACATCCCAGTACTCAGATGTTCCTAGGAAAAGAAAGACATACCACTGTTATCTTTTTTGTTGAAAGTAGAGTAAATTATTATGCAGGCTGAGAGGGGTTCCCAAACCTTTTCATATGACTGTATGTATATATATATATATATATATATATATATATATATATATATATATATATATAGTGGGGGAAATAAGCATTTGTCTGATGGGTAGTTGGTGATAAGTTAAGCCACATCTTTAGCAAGATAAGTGTGTTGCATTTATGTATGGTCTCTCTCTTGCTCTTGCACTTGTTTTTCCTTAGCATGGTTTGAAATAATGTACCCCTGGCTAACTCCAAAACTGAGAAATCTTCAACACTTCCTGTCTAGCATTAGGTTGCCCTTTGGGGCTGGTAGTGATTTTAAAGGAAGGAGTAGACATTTTGTCATTAGTCTTTTGGGTACACATAAGCTCAACCTTCTCAGGTGACAAGAAATAAACATTTGTGTCTATCAATGTTTCCTATCATTGACATACAGTCTTTTGTGTGTTATGTTGGGTGTTTAGATGGTTCATCGAGGAGACATCGCTCAGTGTCACTTTGTCTGTGATTGATCATTCTGTCAGATAAGGCAGAGAGGCTTTTTAGCAAGAAAACTTACACCTTTGGTGAAATTAGGGGTGTCTGGCAGTTTGTTTTTAGCAAACGTCTTGTGTGCCAAAGCATGACAAAATGGTCTGTCCTACAGCAGCCTAAAATTAGCTGTTCTTTCTCTGCAGGTTTTTTATCCGTTTTGTCAAGACTTTGCAAAGTCTTAAACTTTGCATATGTTCCTAGATTTTGGAGACTGCACTGTGCCTGGACAATCTAATGCAATTCAAGGGAAAACTGATGTGTCATGAACATAATAATAATTGAATTTTTCAGACTCAAATGTTTTACTGACTTATTTTTGCTCAGATTCTGCAAATCATTACTTCTATTTAAGGACATCATTATATTAACGGGCTCATGGTCAGTATGCTAAATATCCTCTGGTAATAGGGGGAGCCTCATTGCCTGAATACTGAAATCTCACCCAGGTATTCCGGAATACACAATAAACTAGACATGAGAATGTTATCAGGTAATATATGCATGTCTTAGTCATAAAAAATTGTATTAAACATGAGTACACAGTCAGCAAGCAAAGACCACATCATAGGACACACTGCATGTAAATGAAATGCTATCTGTGAAGGACAGCAGCAGTTTCACCTGGACCATTTTGTTTCCCCACTGGAGTCTGAAGCTGAAAGACAACTTCTTTTGAAGCATACTCTGATCTTCCATTAGTCCCTGTGCACTCCAGCTGAACACTGGGAATGAAGTCCTCTCTGTGGCACTGCCACAGGATCATCCCCACAACAGGCTTGTTTATTGAACAACAAAATTCAGAAACACTTCAGCACCTGTGTGTGGTTCAGATTTATCCATTTCCTAAGAAAGTCTCTGTCCTCTTTCTTGAACCCTCATCTCGTGCCATTTAGACTGCGAGACACTGTCTTACGGTCGTGCCTGTAAACAGCTCTCTGCACTGTTAAAATATTTTCTCGCCAACTCAGATGGGCACTAAGTAATTGATAATGTCGCATGACAAGACATATCAGTTTCTCAATGTTTTGTTTAGCCAAAAAATGCGAAAAATATTTGGGGAATTCTGTTTTCAAAAATGGAAAGTTTTGTGGCTGGCTTTGCATGGAGCTGATCTGACGAAGAGGCACTTTTGGTCTGGAAGCCCCCTGCCTTACAGCAGTTGTGGGGGAATCCCCTACACCAATGTCTGTGTAGCAAAGATGGATCCACATGCTCATTAGTTTTATTTTGGACATGGTGAAAGTGCTAATGCAGGGAACCTTGTGCCAGTGAATGTCTCAAAAACTTCTTTGGAAATTGTTGGGTTTGACAAACTCATTGAACTTGCTGAAATTTGAGAACTCTTGTAATAACTGTTACTATTACTGAGTCCAGTACAGGAAGGTTGTGGAGGACTTCATGTTGTGGTGTGGAGATAAACAACCTGCAACTCAGCATCAGCAAGTCAAAAGAGCTGGTGGTGGATATCTGGCGGGCCAAGGAGCCTCCGAGACCAGTCACCATTCAGGAACGTGGAGTTGGTGCAGAAGTACAAGTGCCCTGGGTGTCTCATAAACAGCACAATGGTCTGGTCTGACAACACAGTGGTGCTGTACAAGATGGGCCAGAGCAGACTATACTTCCTAAGGAGGCTCAGGTCTTTGTGTAGAAAGCTGATGGGGATGTTCTATCAGCCCATAGTAGCCAGTGTGGTGTTCTACACTGTAGTCTCCTGGGGAAGCAACCTGAGCACAGAAGAAGCACAATGCCTAGACAGACTTATCAGGAAAGCCTGCTCCATAACGGGGTGAACCCTGGATATGCTGGAAGCTGTTGTAGAAAAGCAGATGGTGGCGAAATTGGATGCCACCATGAAAAATACCCTTTATCCCCCCCAAAAGGGGCTCTCTTGGAGCACTTTTAGCCACAGGCTCATTCTACCAGTGTTCTAAGAAGCACCTCTGGGTTTTTTTTCTACCCATTGCTATCAGGTTCCACCCAATGTACTTGTTAAGTTTATATTTATTTATTTATCGATCGATCAATTGATTGGCTGTATTAAGCCCTGTGAGTCTGTATCCTTCTTTTTTATGTTTCTGCTGCTGCGTCCATCTGAATATCCTCGTGGGATTAATAAAGTGTATCTAATCTAATCTTTTAATGAGATCTCCACAATTCTGAACTGAACAAAATGGTTGGAAATTTTAACGAAAATGATTTGTATATTTGTAAATTTTGTACCAACATCTTGGGCTGATTTCACCAGGGTTTTTGATCAGGTTTTGAGTGAATATTCCTCAACCTTCAAGGTTGTGAAGGACCTAAGCCTGTTAGATATACTGTAAGGGAAGCAGCATCACTGGGTGGGATGCCAATTCATCAAAGGGGATCAAAGGCATCCCCAAAAAAAAAGTAAAAAGAAGTGAAATCCGAGTTTTCAAAGTTAATTCTCAGTGAAAGAAAGATGAATTGAATTAAGTAAGCAAACGAATAGGCACAGACTGCAGGAAAACTACTCAATGTCTGTGTTAAGTTTGAATTTGTTCCTCATAGTCCTCTGAGTTATCTTGACTAGCCTATGTTTCTCCCATATTCCAAAGCCGTCTGTTAGGATAACTGGCAGTTTGACTTTAACCCAGTGTGTCAGACTAGTATTCCACAAAGGGCCAGATCTTGTCCAGTGCTCCTAGGACACTCTCTGGTTACCCACAATTCAATATTAATGGACATCGAAGGACTTAAACACATTGATTAAAGTTGAACTATTGTATGTGGCAGGTATTTCAAAACATAATAGTAAAATGGACGAATTTTGCATTGAACACCTTAAATCCCATAAGCCTCTGACAGTTCCTTTCTATGAAAAAGCACATCTACTATTTTTAGCTGCAATTACTCAGTCACAGATTTCAACCTCAGTTTTTCTAAGGACCAAGGGCCCCCAGGGAGGATTGTTTATCTGTGAGGACTAAAGCGATCCAAAGTTACTTATTGGCTTTAGTTAATTATACTTCTATCATTATTAGGAGCGTTACAGGGAAAACTCAGGGTTGGTAGCAAGATCGGCACTCCAGACACTGTAAAAAACCTTTCACTGTTCCACTCTATTCAAACTGGTGCTAAGGTATCACCAGCAGCACAGCTGTGCTCGGGTCCTAATTTGGGATCCTAAGGTGGTTCGTCGTGTGGTGGGTGAGGTAACCCGCTGTATCAGTGCATGCGCCCCGACCTCTCTCTCTATCTCTCCCACATGGAGTCACTTTGTCTTGAATATTGATTTACATTTAACTGAACACCAACGTGTATCTCATCTGCATTATATTTGCCAAGGGGTAGGGACTTGAGTTCTAATTCTAGCACAAGCACCATTGCACATTCTCCCTGTGATATCAACAGTTTTTGCAGGGTATTTCAGCTTACTCCAACATGCCAAACACACTGTGATTATGTTATTAGTGACCCCAAGCTGGCCAGGTAGGACATTGTGTGCCCTAAGATGAACTCACACCCACTGCAGAGTTAGTTCCGGTCTTTCAGTGAATGGTTCTGGTCCCCACTGACTCTGCATTGAAATGTGAAGGTTTAGACAATAAATCTTGGGGCTCCAACTTCCCAATGACCCTGCTCAGGATAACGGGTCTGGAAAATGGATGGATGAAGGAATATGTAGTGCACTGAGATTACCAAAGGGAAATAACAAAAAAACAATATTCTATTTTAGTGTCACAGGAGGTTGGAAATAATGCCAGCAGCTTAAAGCGCAAGACAAGAACCAAGGCTAGAGGGGTCACCACCTCATAGCAGGGCCCACTCAAGCACACCCTACCACCCCAATGTAGGGAAGGCAATAAGTCTGACCTGCATGTCTTTGGAAAACAGAAGGAAAAGAGGAAAACCCATGACAGGACAAACCCTGGATGGATAGAGAATGAGCCAATACAGACAGCAAGGGCATGAGAGGTTCAAAAAGAGAATACAGGATCAGTGAAGCGGCAGCACTAACCACTGCACTCCATCAGTGGGAGGTGAAATGAATTATGCTTTTCTGTATCTCCTCCAACTGTCTGCGTTAAATCTTTTTAAATCACTGTATTGTGCATTTGCCGATTTCTAAGTTTTGTTTAAGTAAAAAATTTATAGAAGAGATTACATATTCCCAAACTGCATACCGCACACCCAGGACACAGCACATCTTCATGTTGAGCAGGCTTCTATTGATCACAAGACTTAAGAAAATGCATTTGATTGTATGTACGTGTAACTAGTGTCCTTGGCAAAGGTTGCAGGGAATGCCTACATCCATTTAGGCAAAGTAGTTAATTCATCTACATTAAGAATTTTAAATTACATTGAGCAGACAAGAGTTAACACCAAGAAGATCAGCTTGTCTTACACATGTTAAAGTCAAGGCACAGCTCTCCTTATCAGAGCGTCAGCTTTACCAAAAAATTAAACCTGTTGTACATTTGTACGCCAGCTAGCATACACAACACACGGCAAGTGCAGAAGACGGCCATCTGGTTATTTAAGAATCACAGAAAGTGGATCACATTTTAAGTAGAGTTTGAAGGCATAGGTTAATGAAATCATTATCAAGGTCACATCAGCAAAGCACTGAAGCAGTATAAATGACCTCGATATCAATAAATATCCAGCTTTCCATTTTCTAACTTGCTGATCCAGTTAAATGTTGCTGGTGGCATGGGGAGCAAAGCAGAAGTCAGTCCTGGAGGAGACATCAGTCCATAGCAGGGTACAAGGAAGGACAGGGGAAAGTGCAAGCTCTGACCAGCATGCCTCACTTTCAGTTCTGCATGGATTTATTAAATAAATAGGGATGTCGCACATTTATACAAGGAAAAGTCCCATTGGAATTAGTGGCTGGTAACATGCTGAACAAGCTCTGTTGGTAGCGAAACTAAGTGGCCCTCTGTCTAGACCCTAAGCTGGCCTTAGCAAGCTCAGAAAAATAACACATGTGCAGTTCATTCTTTATAGAGGACAAACATTATTCCAGTACTAAATTTACAATTAAGATCTTTGAATTAGGAAACTGAGAACACGAATCATCTGGTTGACTTGAAGTCAATAAACAGAAAAAAAAAACAAGAAAAAAAAAACAACTACCTAGATTTGCATTTTCTGCAACTAATTTGAGGCATTCAGAGAGTCTGGTGAGATGTTTCCAATGTAGGCCCAGGTTATGGTGGAGAGATCACATCTCTCGTTTGGGATGGGAATTCTCCTGAGGGGAATGGAGACTGGTTGGGGAAAGCCAATTCTAGTCTGACCATTTCAAACTGTTAACTAAAACAGGAAAAGCGGTCAAAGATGTGGCAAAGAGCAACAGAAGGTTTATACGAGAACAGGCCATTCAGGCCAACACAGTTTGTCAGTTCCAATTTGCCTAACATTTCCAAAGTACTGCTGTCATTTTAAGGTCTTCAAAGTGTTATTGTAATTGTGAATATCTCTCACAATTTCCCCCTTAACTGTTACAATCAGTGCTTCCATGTCCTAACTGAAGAGCAACAGCTGGCATCCACTGTATTAAACCCCTTAATTTAAAAAAAAAACTTTTCTTAATCATTTTCTGAATTTTCTTATTCAAATGCAGGATCCACAGCTTATCTATGATGAGGCTCAAGCCAGGAACCAAACACGGGATACCAGTTCATCAAAGGCACTCACCACTCAAGCAAAACTGATCATCTTTGGAATAAGAACAGACACAAGAACTATTGAGGCAAAATCAACATGTGCCTCTGAGGTTTGCCTTCTGGGTTCATCTGAGGAAAGCACTACCACTCCGGGGTACGAGGGGGTGTGGTCACTGATGGTAACATCTCCATTTTCTCCCACAGAGGGACAGTAACTCCTCCCCCTGTGGCCCCTCCTCCACAAATAAGAGGCACTCCCAGCATGTCATGTCTCACTCATGAGAGTCAGACTGATAACGACTGGATCTCCTACTTGAAATTGAAGTACCAAAGAAAAGACTGAAGAACAGTCACTTGTTTAATTTTTACTTATCCTGCTTTTTTCATTTTGCTTTATTGAATGTGGGCGGCATGGTGGCGCAGTGGTAGCGCTGCTGCCTCGCAGTTAGGAGACCTGGGTTCGCTTCCCGGGTCCTCCTTGTGTGGAGTTGGCATGTTCACCCAATGTCTGCGTGGGTTTCCTCCGGGCGCTCCGGTTTCCTCCCACAGTCCAAAGACATGCAGGTTAGATAGATAGATAGATAGATAGATAGATAGATAGATAGATAGATAGATAGATAGATAGATAGATAGATACTTTATTAATCCCAATGGGAAATTCACATAGGTGGATTGGTGATTCTGAATTGGCCCTGGTGTGTTTGTGTGTGTCCTGCAGTGGGTTGGCACCCTGCCCGGGATTGGTTCCTGCCATTTGCCCTGTGTTGGCTGGGATTGGCCCCAGCAGATCCCCATGACCCTGTGTTTGGATTCAGCAGGTTGGAAAATGGATGAATGGATGGATTTATTGAATGCGCCATTGAGCGCCTGTTTTCATTTAAGGACTGTGTAAATATTAAAGGGGACAACCTGGCTGGTGCCCCAACACTTCCTCCATGACCAGTGCCTTCCCTCAGTTGACAAAGGAAAAGGGGAGAATGTGCAAAACCAACACACTGAGTGACTTGTTCAGGATTTGAAACCAGCAGTAAGGCACTACACCAGCATGCTGCCCATTTCCGGTCCTATCTCCTTTATGTCTCTGCTTAGTGCAAAAAGATTCAACTTCTTTAATCTTTCTTCCTAGTTTATATCTCATAGTTGTTAATATGCATTGTACTATTGTTTTCATTTTTATAAATCTGCCCTTCTTGTAAGAGGAAGATGAAAATTTCAGATGTAGCCTCACACATGCATTGTACAACAAAGGCATAATCTTTCTTGACAAAGTGTGGGCACTGCATATTCACTTAACATGATACTAAGATTTTTTACTACAAGAATCAAAAAGGTCTTAGAAATAAAAAAAACAAATCCTGTAATTAAAATACACTCATTTCAGAAATTAACTCCATTTTATTTCAGTGAAACTAACCACACCACATTTCAGTGGACATTAGAATCCAGGTAACTGGCTTCACCTGTTAAATCACAGCAATGGATCTTCAAAGCTTAGCCACTCTTTTCCCCCATGATGCAATTCATCTGAAACCATTGTTCTTATTTTCGAAGTAAGCTCAGAACTCAGCTGGCACCAACATACCTCCCTACAAAGAGTCCTGCAAACTGTACAACAGAACATTTCCCACAGGATGCCTCCCACACAGCACAAGAGTTCTCAATATCCTCTGACGCGGCAGCATGAAAGGCAAAGGTGCACATTGAAAAAACACAATCCCTTCTCGGCGACCTGCAGATGAAACTGGCCTGCCATCATTCCTGCATTGCCTGGCACAGTAGCTTGCTTTTATTCATTGCATTGAAGATCTCACAAAAATATATATGTGATGATACCCAAGTGCAGATGGGAGATGTCAGCCCGTTATAACCCCAGTTACCATATGTTACGCAGAAAATTGAGTAAACACTGACAAACATATACAAATGACAATGTCCTCCCATAGCCTACTTCAGAGTAAAAATAGCTGATTGACCAAATAAAATCAGCACAGCATTGTGGGGTGTGAGCAACTGTAGAAATACTTTACAAAGGTCTGAGGGAGTAAGACTCAACAGTTAATAATAAAAAAAAGCTTAAAACCACAAAGTGAGGGGTCAAATTCTTCCACTGACAAGAAGACACCGCTATTAATGTACAAATCTGCCATCAATCCATTCACATGGAACAAATGTCTGCATCCATAAGATATGCAACATCCTCTAATGTCGGTCTAGTAACTATCCTCTCTTTAGGCAAGAGTCCATTTGAGTCCCACTCTACTGAACCTTCTTATTGGCTGCATTACGTGTTTGCATGTTTTTTGCCTTTTAATGTTCTGCATTAAAACCCACCACCTGCCCCACTCATGTCCACAGATTTCTACATTCACATACAGCAGTGATAACTGAGCTCGAAGCCAACAGCTACAACCTTTTATTTTCTGCTTCTCTTCCTTACCATGATGAGCTGATGAATTTGCAGAATTCTAGCACTAAAAACAGTGTTAAGGTGTGCAGCAGCAAATATGCTGTTGATGTTAAGTGGTTTCTATAAATTTAAAATAAAGTATCTTGCCTGCTTGGGCACTTCACAACACAGAGTATGAAGCACTGAGGGAAAGCATAAAAACTTCCATTTTTTTATGCCAAGGCAATTGATAATAGAAAACGATTAATTTTAGAACACAGTTTTGCATAGTAAATGCATATATAGCACATTGGTGAAGAAATAACTTTGACTTATCCTATAACGAATTTCAGAGATGTATGAGGAGGGCCAGTGCCTATTCCGACATGCAACCTGGACAAGGCACCAGTTCACTCTATCAGGACTCACTCTCGCACACTCCCATACTTCCTCAGAGAGGTATAATTTAGAAGTGTCAAACATGACTGTTTAGATGTAATATGATCATAGAAAATCCATATAGACAATGAACTGCTAGTGACTTCAAACCTGCTCGATCTCTGAGGCAGCAGTTATAACCCCTGCGCCACCCAACTGCTACAATCTGCATGTGAATTTCTAGTTTCCATAATCATAAGTATGCACACAGCATTATTCTCTATTCCAGTTGTTATACCCTTTCCATTTTCCTATTTAGAGTCTCATTTCTACTTGTACTTCTGTTTTACTTTTCACTGTTCTCATCTGTTTGTCAGTTTTGACACTTGCTTGCTCTACAAAGCACCTTGTGTCAGTGGATGCTGTTAAAGGCATAATAATCCAGTGATTAGCACTGCAACCCTGTAGCTCCTGGCCTGGGGACTGCTGGAGCAGAATTTGGACATCTGCTTTGTGATTTTATGGTTCTTCTGAGTGAACCCTGGTTTCCTTCCACATTACAAGTGAAATATGAACTCTAAACTGGCCTGGTCTTACAAAATCACAGCTAATGGACTGGCATACATCCCATCTATAGCAGGCTTGGTTCAGGCATCACAACCCTATTGGCAGGAGCCATGCTGCTTCTGCTAAGAGCCTGTAACAGAAAAGGTGGGTTTAGTAAATTTATTAACCAATAACTAAATCAGCTGATCTGTTAGCAAATGATTTGCAATGACAGCCATCAAAAGAACTGGAGATCTGGGGGTTCAGAGAGTGTGGTCTGAAATATTGAGAAAGCGGGAACCCTCACATTGACATTAACACTAGTAGCAATGAGCAGAAATAGACAAAAGACACTATATAATAGGTAGATGGATGGATGGATGGATGGATGGATGGATGGATGGATGGATGGATGGATGGATGGATGGATGGATGGATGGATTTGAGGGGCACTGTGTGATAGATAGATAGATAGATAGATAGATAGATAGATAGATAGATAGATAGATAGATAGATAGATAGATAGATAGATAGATAATAAAGGCACTATATAATAGATTTGAAAGGCACTATGAGATAGAT
This sequence comes from Erpetoichthys calabaricus, assembly GCF_900747795.2. Classification (NCBI taxonomy): domain Eukaryota; kingdom Metazoa; phylum Chordata; class Cladistia; order Polypteriformes; family Polypteridae; genus Erpetoichthys; species Erpetoichthys calabaricus. Next base: position 68,331,907 of record NC_041402.2, read on the forward strand.
AGATAGATAGATAGATAGATAGATAGATAGATAGATAGATAGATAGATAGATAGATAGATAGATAGATAGATAGATAGATAGATAGATAGATAGATAATAAAGGCACTGTATAGTGGATAGATAGATAGATAGATGGATAGATGGATTTGAGAGGCACTGTGTAGTGGATGGATGGATGGATGGATAGATGGATGGATAAAGGCACTGTATAATAGATAGATAGATAGATAGATAGATAGATAGATAGATAGATAGATAGATACTGCGGTGGGTTGGCACCCTGCCCAGGATTGGTTCCTGCCTTGTGCCCTGTGTTGGCTGGGATTGCCTCCAGCAGACCCCCGTGACCCTGTGTTCGGATTCAGCAGGTTGGAAAATGGATGGATGGATGGATGGATTAACCAATAAACCTCACAAATCAAGTGATTTTGCTTAGGCCTAAATAGGCCTAAATATTGTATTTGTATTTTTTTTCTATTATTTGTATAGTATTTGACTAATCATTGGTCATTCTTTGTTGAATTCTTTCATTTTTTGGAATGCATTTTACCAAAATTTATTACCGACTCTTCAACAACTGACTGAAAAGCCTGTCTGTAGTACAGTCAAGTCTGTGATGCTATCAGAGTGTTCATTATTTTACATATTATATCTGGTATGAATATTAAAAAGTACAGACTTCGCATAAATAAAGGGGCATTTGATTGTTAAATTGAAATATTCAACTAATCACCTGATATTTCTGAGTGCAAAAGTAAATGAACATTTTCAGTGAATAAATTCAGGCAGTCACCATCTATGACCAATTCCCAGTGTCTGACATCTTGCTGGTGGGATTTGTCACATTCCTCTTCAGGAAGCTCTGTCAGCACTGTGAGGTTTGAAGGATGTCTTGCATTGAGCAGCCTCGTTCAGGTCCTGTCACAGCATTTCAACTCGATTCAGTTCATGGTTTTTGCTTGGCCATTCTAGACATTGAACCTCTTTCTCCTTAGCCATTCTTTAGTGGATGTGCTTAAATGTTTAGGATTGTTGTCTTGGTGAAACATCCTCTTTGTGCCCACCTTGAGGTTTTGAACTGATGACCAGACATTTTTTGTTAATAATTCCTTGATAGTAGTCAGTATTCAGGATTCCTTCAATGATATCATCTTGAACAGGGTGAGCCCCATACCAGGGCACTCCAATCACCATGCTTGAGAATAAGAATAAGCTTCTGTTGGTGGCAGGCAGTGTTGGCACTTCACCAACACTTTGATAGTTCAATTTTGGACTCATCTGTCCAGAGAACCAGTTTCCAAAGCTCTTCAGGCTCGTCCATGTGATTTCCAGCAAATGTTAACTCCTCCATAGATGGCATTTCTGTGGAAAGTTTGTCTGTTGTTCATCTATGCAACTCTACTTTAGACGCAGCTAGGGAAGCTTGTAGATCACTGGATGTTATTTGGGATTCCCTTTTATCTTTTGATTATGCACCTTGTGACCCTGTCTTGAAATTTTAGGAGGATATTCATTTCTTGGCAGGGTTGACATTGTTTCAGATGCTCACCACTCAAATAATAACTACAGTATTTGCCAAACTGTGCATTTATGGCATCTGAACCTTTTAGAAATGGCTTTACAATCTTGTCCAGACTGATGAGCATCCGCTTCTTTTTTCGTTAGGTCTGCCAACGCTTCTTTGACTTAAAGGAGTGATGGTAATCTCAAAGGAAGATTTTTTATATTTGATTGTCACAAACACATTATTACAGATCTTCAGTGTAACTGGTTAGGCCATATAATTGGTGGACATTTTGTCTCTGACCTTGAATCTGCTTAACCGTAATGCATGTCATAAAACTAAGGATTCTTTCTTTTCTTCTTATTTTGTAAGCTGCATAATGCCATTTTGGCCACGCACTCAGTGAAATCACATTAGAGCACTCCTAAAAAGGTCCAGACCCTCACTTCAGATGCTGTCTTGGTGTAGTGTATATATATACTCCTGGGCTCAGTCTTGTACGTCTGTCTTACCTGTGTGTTATCTGGGTATGTGACAGCATGTTTAGAGTTTTAAGGTGTGAAACATTAAACTTTAACCCTACTTAGCCTTATATTGTGCTCCATATAACAAATTTAGGACTACATGCCAGTAACTAATAAAAAAAAGGAGCTTGCAAATCTGCTTTGGATCGAGCCTGAGCTCTTGAGAAATTGTAAAGTGAAAAGTCATGTTCTCTACTTTGTAGCTGTAATCTATTCCTAATTTACTTATTGTTGCTGTTTGGCTGTTTGAGAAATGAAAGATCTAACACCTTGTGAACAAGAAAACATAAGCAGAAAGATGGTCCTTCAGCCCACACAAGTCTGTTAGCTTCTTCTCACAGTCTAACGTTGGCTCGACTAGTCAAGTACAAAAAAATCAAGTCCAGGAAAGCCTCAATTGTTTTTATTAATCTATATATCTATATCTATACAGTATATCTCTAGATATATCTATTTATATCTAGATATAAGGGCTGTCAGAATAAACATCACTATTTGAAAATAATTAAAATTATAGAAAAAAAATCTTAATTTAAAGGCAAATGCTAACACCTGATTGTAAAAAAAAATCAAAAAAATGTTTTACCTTGCACTAATTTTGGCTTTGTGTTACTCAAGGACACACTAAAACAGTTTTGTATTTTGCATGTGTTTTGCAAATCACTTCCACAGTCAGAGTTTTTGCATTTCTGAATGGTTAGTTTGGACAGACGTTTTGCTTTCTGGTTAATGGGTCAGCTAACAATACATTCTAAAGCCTCTTCAGTGAGAAGTATCTTTTTGGTCCTGATCCTGTTCTGTTTCACTCTTGAACCTGAGATCCTTGATTTGCTGTTGCATTCGTCATAGCAAAAACAAAAACTGGTTTCCTTTCTCATTAAACATAATGGCAAATAACTGCCTTATTTCTGATTTTCCTTTAATTTAAAGGGCTTTAAAATCAATGCTTTAAAACATCATTTTCATTGTCAGGAAAGCATAAGCATGGGGGCTGCTGGCTTGAAATATAATTCCTAAAACAAAGGCAAAATGAAAAAGGAAGGTTACATGTGTAAGATTTTTGCTGAATCTTTTTTTTTTAATCTATAACATAAATTTTTTTATCTAACTATAATCTACGCTTCTCTTGATTTGTTTTTAAATTTTCCCATACTGTATATTATTTTTTTTATTACTTAGTAGCAGAATTTGTATGTTGTTGCTAATAAAAACATTTGCCAAATAAAAAATATACACCTGCGATGGGCTGGTGCCCTGCCTAGGATTGGTTCCTGCCTTGCGCCCTGTGTTGGCTGGGATTGGCTCCAGCAGACTCCCGTGACCCTGTAGTTAGGATTCAGCGGGTTGGAAAATGGATGGATGGATGGAAAAATATACACAGGAGGGAATACCTAAAGATCATTACAATGCAACATTTAGTATTTTCAGTAACTTTTGTGAAATTCGAATAGACTCACCATGCTAGGACTTTATATAAAACATAAATGAGTTCTGCACTCAAGGATCAGAAAAGCACAACATGGACTTAGTGCTACACGGGAGGGTAGTGTGTGCGGAACAAAAGTAACAAGAACGTTTTAACGTGTTTAAGTAATCGTGGATGATTTTGTATGGGTTTTGTACAGGCATCATAGGCACGTCAGGTGTCCGGGTTCCAATATTTCTTTTGATTCTGTCACTTTACATGCACAGAACATCCCATTTTTGTAGAGGAGCATCCGCATACAAGTCATAAGTGTTGCATGTGACACACCGCAAGCAAAAAAACAAAAATAATAATAAATAAATGAAGCATACCAAGGGACGTTACATGCAAATGTACATATAGTACCACTTAGAACTGTTAACGTTGGTATATTTATATATATTGGTATATTGAGATCTGATGTGTCTTCAAAGTGCTCCTTAAATTTCTTTGAGCAGTTTATACTGTATATATATATATATATATATATATATATATACACATTGTGGATGCTGGCCCGGACACAGACAGGTGGACACCTATGGTTCACCCAACACATGTTTATTTACACAGTTCATATTTACAAGTGCCACATACAACCCCAAAACTCCCCCAAAGTCCAGGCCTCAACAATGCCTTTTCCTCTCTTCAGGCCGCCTCCACTCCTTTCCTACCCCACAAGCTCTGTCTCTCTTCCTCTCGACTCCAGCCAACGAATGGAGTGAGGCGGCCCCTTTTATCCTCACCCGGACGTGCTCTAGGTGCCTCCCGATAATCTTCCGCCACCACTCCCAAGTGTGGCGGAAGTAGCGGCTGCACATCCAGAAGCCCTCTGGGTGTCCCTGGTCTTCTTCCCCCCAGCACTTCCAGGTGTGGTGGAAGTGCTAAGGGCCAGGGCTCCTCAGGCATTGGGGCACCCCCTGGCGGTGACCACGGGCCCCTTAAGGGTTGAGCTTCTAAGCTCTATTCCCATGGTCTCCAAAGCCACCAGGGCGGTCGCCCTCCTCCTCCGGTCCTTCCGGGCATCCCGGATGGGTGCCACCCCCAGCCGCTTGCCACAACATATATATATTAAAGGAGCACTTTGAAAACACATCAGATGTCAATGGGAAAAAAAATCCTGCTGGATATCACTACTGATATGGACTGGGTAATGTGTTAGGAACGAAAGGATGGCACATCGTTTGATGGAAATGAAAATTATCAACCTACAGAGGGCTGAATTCAAAGACACCCCAAAAATCAAAGTGAAAAAATGATGCAGCAGGCTAGTCCATAAACATATATATATATATATATATATATATATATATATATATATATATATATATATATATATACATATACATACACACACACATATGCTGTATATCCATATACTGCATGTACATGTATACACACTGTGGTGGGCAAAAGTAGGTCTACAGTTGTGAGTATGTGAAACATGTATATCTTTTAGGTAATTTGACCCGTTATGAGACTGTACCTGTGCACTGAGCCACTGCGACATTCTTTTGAGTTATAGCTATTGACTTTTTCCATACAAACAACTGTAAACCTACTTTTGCCCACCCCTGTATATATTATATATAAAATTTACTTTTTATGTTTTTCTCAACCTTTTTTGTTTTGTGTTATTTAATTTAGCTTTTAATGTCTTGCTTAATTTCTGACGGGATGCCATTTTGTTCGCCATTTTCAATAATGCAGCCGCCATGATTTGTGACGTCACTGTAAATATGATGGTGCATGGCACAGTCAGTAGACCTCGGTGGATAAACTCCTCAGTGTTAGTTAGCTTTCTGTTCAAGCAGGCCTAGCGTCTGGAACCTCAACCTCCTGTGTCTAATCCGGGTTTAGTTCTTTGACTTTAACTTTGCTTTATGTCTACTCTTGCCCTTTGGTTTCATCACTTTGATTGTTCTGCTTCTCACTTTGACCTTGGCATGTCTCCAATCACGTCTTCACCCTTTTATTTCATCCCCTGGTTACCATACAGTAACTGTGGGCACTCGTCACTGTGCTAGTAACAAGATATTTGCCTTTGGTGGGATACGACATGAGATTTCATGGTGACCATGCACTTTACCTCACATCACATCAGTGTGGTTTTGGGAAGTTCACTGTTCTCCACATAGCATTTGGCAGTTGTGTGCTAAGCTAATAATACTTAGTTCCTTAGGAATCGTATTTTGGTTGAGTTCTTCACCTGTATATTTTCACTTAAAGCAGGGGTGTCCAGTTCTGGTCCTGGTGGGCCGCAGTGGCTGCAGGTTTTCATTCTAACCCTTTTCCTAATCAGCAGGCAGTTTTCACTGCTAATGAACTCCTTTTCTCCTTCATTTTAATAGCCCTGTTTTTAAGGAATCAATCCTCTGAATTGACTTGTTTCCTCATTAAATGGCAGCCAAACAGAAATGAACCAACAGATGACCAGCTAAATTAGAACATCAAACTCAGGCCAATTTCACTCCAACTAGTTTCTTAATGAGAAGCCAATCCTTGCTGTTAATTAAAGCCGTTACTGAATATCATGACTTGTTGCTGCTCTCATTCTGCCACAGCAGATTTTCTGTTTTTTCTAAGACTGCCATCAAGATTTTTTGATGACCTGAGCAGACCAACATGACCAAGACCTTCACCTTTCTTTATTTTCAGGTTAGCTGGTCATGTGGTGGCTTGTTTTGTGTCTCATTACAGTTTGTCAGCTCATTAAGGAAAAAGAAACAACTAAGGGGTTTGAGTCACGACAATTAAAACTAAGACAAAACAAGTTAGTCAGCAGCAAAAATGGCTCACTAATTAAGAAGATGGTTAGAATGAAAACCTGCAGCCACTGCGGCCCACCAGGACCAGAGCTGGACACTCCTGAGTTAAGGAGATGGCCCATTGCTTTGTTAAGGTTTCTTAACTGACTGATCACCTTTAAAGCATTTGTAAAAGGGCTCAGAGACAATTAGGAGAGAAGCATTTTCAGTCAAAAGCTGAAATACATTTTTCAACAAGCTGGGGGCTCTTCTTTGTCTTAAATGATGAGGTATTAGCCATTCACTCTGTTCTTGGATTTCAGTTTGTACCCAAGATGAGGACAGCAGCCCAAGGTGAGGTTATGGGGATACAAAATGAACTCTGACACATGTATACAAAACGGAGGATGGTCTCCTTTCTATAGCTTTGATGTCTAAAGCCTCACCAAATATTAATTAGCAATTGTGCCAACATTCAACTAGATCATATTAGCTCCTTCAGGGCGGATGTCGACTTTTGTCAACAGGAGGGGTTGATGGTGGTAATCAACTGCACACAGTGACAAACCTATATTTTTGTTCCACTCTGTTTGCTAGAAGGAACGTTAGCTGTGTCGGTTTGACCGAGATTCCCTGCGCTTGCGTGAGTAGAGAGGATCAAACGACGGCAAAAGTGTAAAGCAAAATACTCCATGGACAAAATTTTGCATATTATCGCTGAATTGGACTCTGACTTGTTGGAGTCCAATGTTGATACTGCTGATCGAAAGCGAATGCCTGGTACTAGCATCAGCTCATCGGTCCCCAGCTGATTGTGGTGCAGGTTTGTGCAGCTGACGCGCCTACAGCAATGTTTGCCTGGGAGGACCACCACGTACAATAACAAGAGGTACAAACCAGACCGCATTGCACTGCGACTGCCACTGCTGCCCCACCCACCCCCCACCATGTGAAGACAGCCACAAAAGATGGCGAACTGGGCGTCCACTGCATGAAGCAACAGATGTTTAATGTTGATTTATGTGTGAAACCATATTCAGCCCTCAAAGAGTTAGAATGACAAGCAACTGCACTTAGAATTTATGAAAGGAAAAAAAATGAATGAATTTATACTTGAGACCCTAAACTGCATCATAAACTGTATCAGCAAAGAAGTAATAAAAACAGCATTAAACTCTACAGTGGGCACTGGGGCCATAGACTTCAAGAGCCCCTCTGCCCCATAGCTCTTGGGAAACACTGCGTTCAGTGTGAGTGGATTGCATCTGCATTTAAAATGATTTACAATTCATCACACTACATTGCAGCCTTTTGTGAGCAATTACTGAATCAAACATTTCATTTTAAAAGAAGCACCCTGCGTAAAAAGCTTCCAGAGGATTTGAAGATTATGGGGATCTAAATGGCACAAACTCCTGAAATAATGTAAGATAAATAAATGGTGCCAATCTCAGCTGAGTTCTAACATCTGAGCCTCAGGAGGTTTATACCAATTAAAAAACAAATTAGCAGGCCTAGGAGTTTTGATGTCTTTGCCACAAAAAAAAAAAAGAAGTTTAAACAAAAATGGACTGTTCTCAATTCATCTGGCAAAAATAGCTACTCATTTTCCATAAAGATTCTAATTTGAAAAGAGGAGAATTTAAAATTGTAGGGTGATGCCCTGCATTCCACTTGACTTGTGTACACGTTTAGCTCCTGCAGAAGTTTAAATATATTAAGAGTGATGTTCACCCTTTTTACCACAGAGAAAAAAAAACATCAGTCCACCCAACCATCCATTTGCTGAGCCTGCTATTTACTGTCAAATGACTGACTACTAAACCACCTAATTCCATCCATTAATCCATCCTTCTGGCCTTCCATTTACATGTAATGTATCCATCTGTCCATTTAGTGGACTTACTGTGCATGGGTAAAAATTGAATGTTATCTGAATATCCATTCATTCATGCAAGCATCCACTGAAGACACTACATACTAGACAGACAGACAGATACAACACTGGTCGCACTGAAGAAGTGATTGCATGATGTGCTCCAAATTGTTACAACGACAGTCGAGTCATTCAAGAGTACAACAGTTCTATCTGTAGATCACTAAAGGCATTTCAGGGAAACTGGGCAGCCATGGCGATAAATTCCATCACCGGATTTTGAGTACCTAAGGTTGTCCAAACATATTATTCTGGTATGTTTCAGACTGGTAGAGCCATCATATGCAACAGGTGAAAGTCTAATGTGAGTTTTAGTTCCACTGTGGCAGATAGTTGACACTTTCATCATTTTAACATGATGGCATTGAAATCTGAAATGATTTTGTAAGGACCTTGTTGAGTATAATCTTTTGCTTTTTACTTGCAGTATTGTCATGTGATCAGACCTACATATTGTATATATGAATACTGAAAAAAGTCTTAGGGGACATCTTGAGGGCTCTGCAAAAGTAAGCAAAGCCATTCTGGAACACCAGCAGGATGACACATGACCTCATTTCAGCAACCTCCCCCAGGACTCTGCCCCTTCCTGGAGGGCACTATAAAAGCCAAGAGACCACTGGACGTGGACATTCATGTGAGGACCCACATCTACAGAGAATAGAACTCTTTGGTCACACAATAGATCTGAAGACCTTTTGATGTCTTTGTTGGCTTAAGCCATTATTTTGCACTCTTGAGTGCCATTTATTTTGAAGCCTTTCCCACCTATTAAATGGAGCTACCCTGCTCGTATACAAGCTCTTTGGGCCGACAGTTTCTGGTTTGTGCTATATCTCAAATATAAAACAACAACAGACCAAGCTGGAGTCTCTTATTCTGATCACTAACATGTATTCAGAGAAATGCCAGTTCTGTCATCTGTGAGCACAGAAGGAACACTGATTTTCCATTGCCTGATGCCGCGGACCCGGGCCACCAGTTGCACTGGGTTGCAACTCGTGCCCTTGAGGAGGGAGGTGTGTGACAGGTGACCCATGGCATTGAGATAATTTTAAATAAATAAAAGCAGCCCAAAAAGTGCAGGCTCCAATCAGGCTCTAGTGTGTGCAAGTGTGTTTTGCGCTGCGGCTAACTGAGGTTCTGGCTAATTGTGCTACATACACGTACAGAAGGCTGGTGGATCAGTCAGATGCCTCAATGATGCCACGGAGGAAGCGGCTCATCACACCTGTGCCCAATTAGGAAGGTGAAATAAGAGGTGCCTGCATGGAAAAGAGGGGTCAGAGAATGAAAGAAAGAAAAGATGAAGAAAGGAATGGAGATTAAAAGACAAAGTAGAGAAAGCAGCAGGAGAGAGACAGGAGAGAGACAGCCTGGCTGAAGTGAATGAAGGCAGGTGGTAGGGAGTGAGCTTCAGGGCTGCGGGAGCCTGAGAGAGGGGCATTCCTACTGAGCAATTGCCAGCGAGTAGGAACACCCAACATGTGGTGCCTCCCACAGAGGCCGAGGGATAGGAGGCGGGAGATGTGTGTGGCTTAACATGGTACCCCACAGTTGCAGAGGGCCAGCCAATGGGGTCCCAAGCCTGGATATAATGGTTGACTGCACCTGGTGGTTGGGTGTCTCCTCAGTTGCCTGATTCCATATGAGATAAGTTAGCATTGAGAAGGCAGCATTGGGGCTCATGGCTGTTTTAAAGTAACTGTCTCTGTGATTTGTTTTAACCTTGTTTTTATGGAATATATTTGCTAACAGCGTTTTAACCTCCTCATGGACACAGAGAGTTTTTATAAATTATTCATTTATTTTGGAAGGAGCACTACACTATTTATTTGAACACTGGTTATTTAGATCATGTTAGTAAAAGCAGAATGCCGCTTATGAACCTACCCCTTGCTATATGTGTGTCCTCATTTGCCTGGCTCATCCTTGGTTACGTTATCGACAGTGGTGGGTTCAAGAGGCTCCTGAAGGCATCAGGGAGTGTGGAGCCTACCCACACATTCACAATTTTGCTTTTATTTGCTTTTCTCTTTGATCAAATTCACTAAAGGCAAAATTATGTTTACTTGGCTTTAGAATTAATGTCAAATCACATAAATATGAAGGCCAGTATTCGTGACTGAAGGCATAGGAAGCAACCAAAATGAAACATGCCATTGAGAAAAGGCAAGAGAATTTTTCCTGTGATGATAAGACGGGAAGGGAAACTTTTCTGTTGGCAAAAATGTAGACCATTAAACTGCAGACAGCCATCAATGTTATTACAAATTTTTATTTGGAGTTTTTTTTTTATCCATTAGCACTTTTCTCCTAAAAGTTCGTTTGGGCCTTGCAACATTTTTGCCCTCAAGTGAGGATTTGCTTCATTATGTGCAAAGAGGTAATGTCTATAGATGTGGTTGATGGCTGTTTGGCATGATTTCATGGAGATAATGTTTGTGAGAAGTTTGAGTCAAAGTAATAGTAGTAAGAGGCAGACTACAATGAAAGATAAGAAATTATAGGGTGGAAAATAGCAGTCAAGAGTAGAAGTTCATTTTTGCTGTACTCGCTGAGACTGGGAGCGAGAAGAGCAACTATATTTTCCTCTCTCGATCAGAAGCATCAGGTGCCATCCAGAAACCAACACTCGATAGGTAACTAGACCATCCCACAGTGCACTCACCTATACGCACTAATACAAGGCTAATTTGGAGTCACCAATTAGCCAAAAAATTGTTCATCTTGGGAATGCAGAAGGAAAGTTGAAGCAACTGGCCAGAGTGAAATCCTTGGATATAATGGGAAACAGGCAATGATCAGTCTTAAAATATAGAGGGAGCTATGAGGCAGAAGTGATTATCAAGGTGCCAGCTCTACTTATACATGAGTAGCAGAAATACACGTGCACAGCTATAGTGCAAAGGCATAAATAATTACACCATACCTCATATATATACATAAACACACAAAGCAGGTTAAAAACACAGTAAAACAGATCAAATTTCAACACAAACACAATAAAATCATAAAAATACAAGTGGTGCAGTAAGAATTATGTTTCTGGACTTCTTTAGCACATTCAACACCATCCAACCTCTGCTCCTTAGGGACAAGCTGACAGAGATGGGAGTACAGTCATACCTGGTGGCATGGATCATGGACTATCTTACAAACAGACCTTAGTAAGTACGTCTCGGGAACTGCAGGTCTGACATTGTGGTCAGTAGCACAGGAGTGCCGCAGGGGACTGTACTTTCTCCGGTCCTGTTCAGCCTATATACATCAGACTTCCAATACAACTCGGAGTCCTGCCACTTGCAAAAATTCGCTGATGACACTGCTATCGTGGGCTGCATCAGGAATGGGCAGGAGGAGGAGTATTGGGACCTAATCAAGGACTTTGTTAAATGGTGCGACTCAAATCACCTACACCTGAACACCAGCAAAACCAAGGAGCTGGTGGTGGATTTTAGGAGGACCAGGGCCCGTGAGGTGACTGTGTCCAGAGGGTGCAGACCTATAAATACTTGGGAGTGCAGCTGGATGACAAATTGGACTGTACTGCCAATACTGATGCTCTGTGCAAGAGAGGACAGAGCCGACTATACTTACTGAGAAGGCTGGCGTCTTTCAACATCTGCAATAAGATGCTGCAGATGTTCTATCACACGGTTGTGGCGAGCGCCCTCTTCTACGCAGTGGTGTGCTGGGGAGGCAGCATTAAGAAGAAAGACGCCTCACACCTGGACAAACTGGTGAGGAAGGCAGGCTCTATTGTAGGCACGGAGCTGGACAGTCTGACATCTGTGGCAGAGCGACGGGCGCTGAGCAGGCTCCTGTCAATCATGGAGAATCCACTGCATCCACTAAACAGTGTCATCTCCAGACAGAAGGGCAGCTTCAGCGACAGACTGCTGTCACTGTCCTGCTCCACTGACAGACTGAGGAGATCGTTCCTCCCTCACACTATGCGACTCTTCAATTCCACCAGGGGGGGTAAACGTTAACATTATACAATATGACTGTTATACCTGCCTCGCACTCTCCACCTTGCACTTTTTAACTTGCACTGTGTTTTTATCACTTTTTAATTAATATTGTTTTTATCAGTAAGGTGCTGCTGGAGTATGTGAATTTCCTCTTGGGGATTAATAAAGTATCTATCTATCTATCTATCTATCTATCTATCTATCTATCTATCTATCTATCTATCTATCTATCTATCTATCTATCTATCTATCTATCTATCATTAACATTACAGCTCAGAGACAGCCAGTTGACAATAGAGGAAAGGAAAATAAAAAAATAGCACTACTGTAAATAATAGGTCTCTGAAAAAGTCAACCATTTAAATAGGCAAAGTTAGGGCAAGTCACAAATCTGTAAACTAAAACACAGCCTCAACATGTCTGCAAGCACATAGTGTTCAACTGTTTTTCTATTCTCATACAATGGGCACAAGCCAGGAAAACACTACAGACGACTTTATGAATATGTTCTAAAATTACACAATGGAGCACAAATAAGAGATTCCATTCATACTGTAGTTGCAAGAACACTCTCCTTCTAACTGACCAGTGCACCCTTGAATGAACGCCAGCTCAAACTCTACTGCGTGCTTCTGCATTTGAACTGGCACTGTACTTTGCATTTTTCTTTACCACTAAAGTGAGAGAAGGTTGGGACAATTTGTTAAAACACACCAAATTAAAACAGCTTCTGGATTTTTACACAACCAGTATAGGAACAGTACTAAGAATCTACACTCACCAGCCACTTTATTTGGTAATATATGCGTTAACAAGCAGTTGAACAGGTGAACCTAATAAAGTGGCCAGTTAGTGTATATAAATGATTAATGCAAATTATAAAATGACTAGCTTCTTAAAAGCCATGTGGATAAAAATTATCCATGGGTGTTAAACAATAAATCCATTTTAATGTACCAAATGACAGTAACAATGTACATATTGCCAAATCGGAATAATTCTGCACCCACACACTGAGAACAAATTCAGAACAATTAAGTAAAGATGTTCTGTTCAAAGCAGGAATTAGCCACTAATTAAAAGATTATTTGGAATGAAAATCTGCTGGCCTTCCAGAGTCGATACTGAGCACCCCAATCTAGGAAGCGCAGGAGATAACTAAACATGGAGGTTCAACATAAGACAAAGCTGATGTCTCATCAAGAAACTGGCTACCATGGCTGTGCTCAAGGACTTGAATGAACTATAGCTGACCAAGAGGAAGGTAAAACTGTACAAATGTTTATGGGCAAAATTCATATCTGAGCAAGTGCAAGGCACATGCAGTTTAAGGAATCCACTCATCTAGTCCTGGAACCCACTTAGTCAAGTTCTTTGGATCAGGAGTTTGTTGTGGCAGAAGCATTTATCATGTCATTCCATTTAGAAACTACATTTTGTTTTTGCCTTCATTCAATTTCTAAATTAATTTATTCAATATGGTATCATTGCAAAAAGGAGTAACGGAAAGGTCTGTGTGCTTTTTAGTATTTGAAATTTCATTTTAGAAACAAAAACGAAAATGAAAGGAATTTTCAGATTTTAATTTTTGATTAAAGAATAAAATGAGGGAAAATAAGGCATTTTTTTATTCTATGGTAGCAAATAGCAGTCATAAAATTAAAATTACACATACTTTTCTGGATTTATTTGTGATTCAAATAATGAAAGTGCATGAAAGCTCCAAAACAACAAAACAGACGCATTTTCGTTGTCTGAAACTGGAAGTACTTCTTCTTCTGCGCGATTTTTGACGACACGTGCAAAGTCCGTGTACTTTTTGGTATTTGAAATTTCATTTTAGAAGCAAAAACGAAAATACGAAAAATGAAAGGAATTTTCAGATTTTGATTTTTGATTAAAGAATAAAATAAGGGAAAATAAGGTATTTTTTAATTCAGTGGTAACAAATAGCAGTCATAAACTTAAAATTACACATAATTTTCTGGATTTATTTGTGATTCAAATAATGAAAGTGTTATAGCTCAAAAACAATAAAACAGACACATTTTCGTTGTCTGAAACCTGAGGTACTTCTTCTTCTGCACGATTTTTGACAACACGTGCGAACAGTCCTCCTCCTCACAACACATCGACCGACGGCCTTGAACTTACACTGCATGGTATCTGCAGAGGATGGACCATTACATTGTTTTTCAGAACAGTAAAAGAGTGACACTCCGGGACGAGGACATGACTGCAGAAAAACTGAGTCGCATCTTTCAGGTAAAAATACAATCTTTGCAAACTTTGCTTCATTGATGTAGCAGTTCTTTTAAGAAAGTTATTGTTATTACTTACTGCGAAACAGCTAACATTTGGTGATTTCATTTACTAACACTAAGTCTGGCAATTTTTATAGTGCTAGCATTTTGAATGTGTGTAAATGTGTGAATGGTCGCTCATTGACAAGTGTGACACATGTTAAGAAAACTTTCTGTAAATCACGTTGCTCTCCTAACATGTGTTACACTTTGCGCAGTTAACACTCGAAACGTTTACTAGCTATAGTAGCCGGTAAAAGTCAATGAGCAACCATTCAAAATGCTAGCACTATAAAAATTGCCAGACTTAGTGTTAGTAAATGAAATCACCAAATGGTAGCTGTTTCACAGTAAGTAACAACAATAACGTTCATATACTGTAAGAACTGCTACATCAATGAAGCAAAGTTTGCAAAGCTTGTATTTTTACCGGAAAGAAGCGACTCAGTTTTTCTGCAGTCATGGCCTCGTCCCGGAGTGTCACTCTTTTAGTGTTCCGAAAAACAACGTAATGGTCCATCCTCTGGTGATGCCAGTGTAACTTCAAGGCCGTTGGTCGATGTGTTGTGAGGAGGACTGTTCGCACGTGTTGTCAAAAATCGCGCAAAAGAAGAAGTACCTCCGGTTTCAGACAACGAAAATGTGTCTGTTTTATTGTTTTTGAGCTATAACACTTTCATTATTTGAATCACAAATAAATCCAGAAAATTATGTGTAATTTTAAGTTTATGACTGCTATTTGTTACCACTGAATTAAAAAAATACCTTATTTTCCCTTATTTTATTCTTTAATCAAAAATCAAAATCTGAAAATTCCTTTCATTTTTCGTATTTTCGTTTTTGCTTCTAAAATGAAGTTCCAAATACCAAAAAGTACACGGATCCGGTGTAACTTCAAGGCCATCGATCGATGTGTTGTGAGGAGGACTGTTTGCACGGTCCGTGTACTTTTTGGTATTTGGAACTTCATTTTAGATGCAAAAACGAAAAAATGAAAATGAAAGGAATTTTCAGATTTTGATTTTTGATTAAAGAATAAAATAAGGGAAAATAAGGTATTTTTTTAATTCAGTGGTAACAAATAGCAGTCATAAACTTAAAATTACACATAATTTTCTGGATTTATTTGTGATTCAAATAATGAAAGTGTTATAGCTCAAAAACAATAAAACAGACACATTTTCGTTGTCTGAAACCGGAGGTACTTCTTCTTTTGCGCGATTTTTGACAACACGTGCGAACAGTCCTCCTCACAACACATCGACCAACGGCCTTGAAGTTACACTGGCATCACCAGAGGATGGACCATTACGTTGTTTTTCGGAACACTAGAAGAGTGACACTCCGGGACGAGGCCATGACTGCAGAAAAACTGAGTCGCTTCTTTCCGGTAAAAATACAAGCTTTGCAAACTTTGCTTCATTGATGTAGCAGTTCTTACAGTATATGAACGTTATTGTTGTTACTTACTGTGAAACAGCTACCATTTGGTGATTTCATTTACTAACACTAAGTCTGGCAATTTTTATAGTGCTAGCATTTTGAATGGTTGCTCATTGACTTTTACCGGCTACTATAGCTAGTAAACGTTTCGAGTGTTAACTGCGCAAAGTGTAACACATGTTAGGAGAGCAACGTGATTTACAGAAAGTTTTCTTAACATGTGTCACACTTGTCAATGAGCGACCATTCACACATTTACACACATTCAAAATGCTAGCACTATAAAAATTGCCAGACTTAGTGTTAGTAAATGAAATCACCAAATGTTAGCTGTTTCGCAGTAAGTAATAACAATAACTTTCTTAAAAGAACTGCTACATCAATGAAGCAAAGTTTGCAAAGATTGTATTTTTACCGGAAAGATGCGACTCAGTTTTTCTGCAGTCATGTCCTCGTCCCGGAGTGTCACTCTTTTACTGTTCTGAAAAACAATGTAACGGTCCATCCTCTGCAGATACCATGCAGTGTAAGTTCAAGGCCGTCGGTCGATGTGTTGTGAGGAGGAGGACTGTTCGCACGTGTTGTCAAAAATCGTGCAGAAGAAGAAGTACCTCAGGTTTCAGACAACGAAAATGTGTCTGTTTTATTGTTTTTGAGCTATAACACTTTCATTATTTGAATCACAAATAAATCCAGAAAATTATGTGTAATTTTAAGTTTATGACTGCTATTTGTTACCACTGAATTAAAAAAATACCTTATTTTCCCTTATTTTATTCTTTAATCAAAAATCAAAATCTGAAAATTCCTTTCATTTTTCGTATTTTCGTTTTTGCTTCTAAAATGAAATTTCAAATACCAAAAAGTACACGGACTTTTCTCCTTCTCATTTCTTGCATTTTTCTTTTCTGATGTGCGAAAGAACAAAAGGAAAAAAGTAATTGTTTTGCGTTTTTAATTTTTCCCTTTTAAGTTGAAAATCAAATAAGTGTCTCTTTTTCTTTTTTAAATTATATTTTCTGAAACGGAACTTCAAATACCAAAAAGTATACGGACCTGGAAAACTACAGACCTCTATTTTAATAAAATTACTTTACAAAATTTTATTTAAAGAAGTAATCATATTTTTTTGTTAGAAACATAGGTGGCAATATTTTATGTTGCTACAGCCTCCTGTGACCCTGACAACAGCATTGAGTCTTCTTCAGTAAAGGAGGGATCTTACAGCATTCACTATATTGACATTTTCCTGGATCCTTGATGCCATTAGTTTTATGCAACTGCATAGTTCAATATCGACATGGCATAAGCATTATGCACACAGAGACCTCAGGACAGAACCAGGACACACTGGAGGGATTAGATCTCTCAGCTGGCCTGGGAACGCCTTGGTGTCTCCCTGGAGTTGGAGGAGGTGGCAGGGAAGAGGGAGGTCTGGGAATCTTTGTTTAGACTGCTGCCCCTGTGACCTGGACCCGGATAAGCAGAAGAAAATGGATGGATGAATGATGCAGATGTTAACAGATCAAACAGAATGTTTGAAGTAATACATGTGGCTTGTAATCTCTCACAGTCTGCAAGAATCTGTCAGCATGAAACAAGTGGCACCAAGCCTGTGAAAGTGCTGTGGGTGTCATAAGAGTAAATTCACTGAGGGCACCAGACAAAAAATAAACACAAAGAAGAAAAATGGCTCATCCAGATATACAGGCAGTAGCAGATTGATTACACCAGAGAAAAATGGGACCCTGGTGCACAAAATGGAGAGCAGGCTAAGGTAAGTTAAGTTGGAACTCTGGCTTTTTACAGGCTGACCAGGAAACTACTGGTGATAAAAGCTACATATATTGTATTTGTAAAAAATAAACCAACAATTTTATTGCTGTCTATAACTGAAGACCAAGTAAGGAGGCAACTGAAGGAGTTAAATGCAGGAAAAACCATGGGACCAGATGGAGCGAGTGCACAAGTTCTTAATGCCTGCGCTGACCAACTTTGTGGTGTCCTCTGTCACCTGTTCAGTTTGTCCCATAGACTTCAGAAATTGTCTCTGCTGTGGAAAACACTCCTGTTCCAAAGAAGGAAGGCACCACTTCACCTAATGACTACAGACCAGTAACACGTCTCATATCAAGAAGACCTCAGAGAGACTGGTCCTGGACTATACGAGTCATCTTGTGGTAGACCACCTGGACTCACTGCAGCTTGCCTACTGGACAAAGGCTGGAGTGGAGGAAGCAACCATCTATCTGCTCCACAAGGTGGATGTAGAGGTGGTCCACATTAATGACAGGTTGGACTGGTCTCAGAATACAGGGGAACTGTATAAGAAAGACCAGAGCAGGCTCTTCACATCTTCTATAACTCTGTGATGGCCAGTGTGATTTTCAATGTTGTGGTGTGTGTATGTATTGTAACATCACTTCAGGAGAGGCCCACTAAATCAACAAGCTAATTAAAAGGGCAAGCTCAGTTCCAGGATGCACTCTGGACCCGTAGAAGTTGTAGTGAAGGAGAGAATTAAAACAAAACTGTGCCATTATGAACAATGCTACACATCATCTCTCTGACACACTAACACTGTGTACTTTCAGCCAACGAATCATTTAACAGAAGTGTGTCAAGAAATGCTACTGGGGCTCCTTTATACCAACAGCAATACGTCTGCATAATGCCTCACTGTGACTGTGACAGCCGAGTCAGAACTTTCTTTAGTCATTCTGGTGTGTGTTCAGACCATAGCACGTGTGTATGTATGTATTTATTTATTTATTTACTTACTTAAATACATAAAGAGGTAGATAAGTATTTATTTAAAAAGCTTCTGTAAAAAGTAAAATCCAACCCCTAAAGCCTCCATGGGGACAAGTAAAGTTATTTTTATCTATCTCTCTATCTAATTTAAATGTCAAACCATCAAAGCCCAAACTGGATTAAGCATGCTTAACAATAAATGGATTGATATTAATGTAATTGAAATATGAGCAACAAAAAAGATAGTAAACAAAGATGCCTCAATAAACTACAGAAAAGATTTTTCACAAACACACATCACAAATAAACAGTACAGTATATCCCAGGGCACTAGTCAAATAGTCAGAGTACACAAGGGACAGACAGAGGCTGAACATATACAATTAGGTCCATAAATATTTGGACAGAGACAACTTTTTTCTAATTTTGGTTCTGTACATTACCACAATGAATTTTAAATGAAACAACTCAGATGCAGTTGAAGTGCAAACTTTCAGCTTTAATTCAGTGGGGTGAACAAAACGATTGCATAAAAATGTGAGGCAACTAAAGCATTTTTTTAACACAATCCCTTCATTTCAGGGGCTCAAACGTAATTGGACAATTGACTCAAAGGCTATTTCATGGGCAGGTGTGGGAAAGTCCGTCGTTATGTCATTATCGATTAAGCAGATAAAAGGCCTGGAGTTGATTTGAGGTGTGGTGCTTGCATGTGGAAGATTTTGCTGTGAACATACAACATGCGGTCAAAAGAGCTCTACATGCAGGTGAAAGAAGCCATCCTTAAGCTGCAAAAACAGAAAAAACCCATCCGAGAAATTGCTACAATATTACGAGTGGCAAAATCTACAGTTTGGTACATCCTGAGAAAGAAAGCAAGCAGTGGTGAACTCAGCAACGCAAAAAGACTCGGACATCCACGGAAGACAACAGTGATGGATGATCGCAGAATCATTTCCATGGTGAAGAGAAACCCCTTCACAACAGCCAACCAAGTGAACAACACTCTTCAGGGGGTAGGTGTATTGATATCCAAGTCTACCATAAAGAGAAGACTGCATGAAAGTAAATACAGAGGGTGCACTGCAAGGTGCAAGCCACTCATAAGCCTCAAGAATAGAAAGGCTAGATTGGACTTTGCTAAAGAACATCTAAAAAAGCCAGCACAGTTCTGGAAAAACATTCTTTGGACAGATGAAACCAAGATCAACCTCTACCAGAATGATGGCAAGAAAAAAGTATGGAGAAGGCGTGGAACAGCTCGTTATCCAAAGCATACCACATCATCTGTAAAACACAATGGAGGCAGTGTGATGGCTTGGGCGTGCATGGCTGCCAGTGGCACTGGAACACCAGTGTTTATTGATGATGTGACACAGGACAGAAGCAGCCGAATGAATTCTGAGGTGTTCAGAGACATACTGTCTGCTCAAATCCAGCTAAATGCAGTCAAATTGATTGGGCGGCATTTCATGATACAGATGGACAATGACCCAAAACATACAGCCAAAGCAACCCAGGAGTTTATTAAAGCAAAGAAGTGGAAAATTCTTGAATGGCCAAGTCAGTCACCTGATCTTAACCCAATTGAGCATGTATTTCACTTGTTGAAGACTAAACTTTGGACAGAAAGGCCCACAAACAAACAGCAACTGAAAGCCGCTGCAGTAAAGGCCTAGCAGAGCATTAAAAAGGAGGAAACCCAGCATCTGGTGATGTCCATGAGTTCAAGACTTCAGGCTGTCATTGCCAGCAAAGGGTTTTCAACCAAGTATTAGAAATGAACATTTTATTTCCAGTTATTTAATTTGTCCAATTACTTTTGAGCCCCTGAAATGAAGGGATTGTGTTAAAAAAATGCTTTAGTTGCCTCACATTTTTATGCAATCGTTTTGTTCACCCCACTGAATTAAAGCTGAAAGTCTGCACTTTAACTGCATCTGAGTTGTTTCATTTAAAATTCATTGTGGTAATGTACAGAACCAAAATTAGAAAAAAAGTTTTCTCTGTCCAAATATTTATGGACCTAACCTAAACATAAGAAGCTACAGCTGACATCCAGAAACACCAGGTACTGAAGTAGTTAAATATGAATAGCATACCGGAATTCACAAATTATAGAAAGAGACGACTCACGTCAGGTTTTAGGCACATTGTTCACCGTACTACTTTGTTAGGCCTGTAAGGTCACCATTGGCATGTTTACAGAATGCAGTGAAATTCTTACTTCCACACGCTAATCAAAATGCAGCACGTCACCACTCCACTTTTACTAGACTACCTACAGCTCAGACTAACTGACAACACTGAAGGCCACTGTAAACAACACCCTGGATTTTAATCTAGTTAACAAAGAAAGACGTTGGAAATGATAAAAGACAAAATAAAAATTGCACAATCAGTAAAATATATTCAGAGCTGGCGACACAGCCACTTGTCTATGCTGACTGCTGTGGTGAAGGCACACGAATGCAGAGCAAGCCTGAGGCACATACAATTTACAAGGCTGCCTTTGGTCCTTGGCTTAGGTGTGTGACGAAATGACAACCCATTTAATGAGGAAATGCTGAAATGGGACTCCTCCGCTCACCCCACCTGAGCTGTGCCATAATGGGATTGTCGCCTAAGGTTATGGCTGCACTGGTTCCACACCTTGTCATTCTAATAATTAACAGATTAAAAATGTGCACACCAATATCTTTCACCACCAGATGTAAATGCCACCTATCTATTGTCCTGCTAAGAAAACATCTTTCTTTGATGCAAGATAATAACAAAAAAGTGTAGATAACAATATTCTGATGCATGTGTGGCAAAATATGAACACATTCAGAACAAATTATACAGACCCACAAAACTGACTTTTATATATAAACACTTTATAAAGACGGCCAGCAAATTGAATCATCAATCACATTAAAACTTAATTAGAGCCTCAAGCCAAGGCAAATGAAAAATGGCAAGTACTTAGTACTAAACCATTCACATTTGGTCTTCTCCGTGATTTTTTTCTACATGTCATCACCAGATATTTTGTATGTAAACTTCAGCTCAGTCCATTTCTGGATTTTTGAAACACTAGAAGACAACAGACAACTGCACTGGGAAAAATGATTTTAACATCATCTTTCACCCTTGAGCACCAAGACTTTACATGATGAGCTGGCTGTCAACTGTAAATGTGCTCCGTGAGCTAAGATACCACAAATCTCAAGAGGAAATGTGGACTACACAGTTGTTAAATACAGCACAGCTAACCAAAAGTGGATAGAATTCACAGGAGAGACTTTAGATGAGCTATCTGTGCAGATAAACATAAGAAGCTTTACCACCGGCACGTGGTGCTCAAGTGTAAAAGATAGTTGCCAATATCAGGACATACGTACTTTCATGGAGGGCACTTCCAGACACGTTATTGTTAAAATGTTTAAAGTAATTTCTTGCCTTCCCTATGATTTATGCAAAGAGACTCAACCTTTTCAGAACATCAAATAAAGACAAATTCTGCACTAAAGACATCACAGCTAAGATTTTCTCCGTTTTGCCTCCACATTTCATCTTAATCAACACCCAGTGCTATGAGTTGGACTTTATACTTGCATGTTGCAAATATCTGGCACCAGCAAGAGTGAAAGAGAAGGTCTAAAGGACGGTAGTGAGACCAGCTATGCTATATAGGCTGGAGACGGTGACACTGACCAGAAAGCAAGAGAAAAAGCTGGAGGTAGCAGAGTTAAAGATGCTTAGATTTGCACTGGGTGTGACAGGGATGGATAGGATTAGAAATGAGGACATTAGAGGGTCAGCTCAAGTTGGACAATTGGGAGAGAAAGTCAGAGAGGCGAGATTGCGTTGGTTTGGACATGTTCAGAGGAGAGATGCTGGGTATATTGGGAGAAGGGTGCTAAGGATAGAGCTGCCAGGGAAGAGGAAAAGAGGAAGGCCTAAGCGAAGGTTTATGGATGTGGTGAGAGAGGACATGCAGGTGATGGGTGTAACAGAACAAGATGCAGAGGACAGAAAGATATGGAAGAAGATGATCCGCTGTAGCAACCCCTAACAGGAGCAGCCGAAAGAAGAAGAAGAAGAAGAAGTTGCAAATATCTGGCACCAGCTTACCAATACAGAACATACCAGCGCTCTCTCAGAGGCTGCAGCTGAGAGCTTCTTTGATAGTCCAGCTACTTAGGAAAATACGCATTTTTCCCTCTGGCTCTACTCATCTGCATAGCAAGCAATCAAAAAGTTAGAAATGACAATATGTATCTGAATTGGAGTGCTGGTGCTGTCTTGAAGACAGACGGCACAGAAGGCGTTGCAAACAGCCTGTTTCCCTCTGGCTGAGCTCTTTCCAGATGACCTTTCAGGGTAAAGAACTGACCGCACTTACTATAATGCATGCTTTTTTAATACAATGATGACTCATTAAATCGGGAGTTTCCAAGCTGTGGGCTGAGAAAGGATGGCAGAGGAGGCAGCAAGCAATATTATATAGGAATCTCCTCCTTTGCCTTTTTTTAGGCAGAATCATTCTTTAAAACAAAAATGGCAAACTGACATTACTTTGGCCATGAGGCATCCACTGATTCTATCCCAACTTTAATTAACATCTACTTCTCATGCATTGGTAAAACACACTGAGGTGAAGAAATAGAAAATAATCAGAAGTGCAGAAAGGAAGTAGTTGAAAGCCAGATGACACACTCTGCAAAGCCGACTTAGGCACCACACCAGTGTACCTCTACAAAGGCTGGGCTGGCAGCCTCATTCTTCCCCAGCAAGTGGAGCTAGTGCTCTGGACATGGGCTGTGGACACCTAGGATTTTCAATGAGTGATACTAGATGGGGACAATGTAATGGGTAGAACGAGTTCTGTGGTCCAATTCGTGCCTGATCACTGTCACCTCATATCCTTATGGATTTTGGCCTAGAACAGATTAGGATGATTAGTACCTTTATGCTGAACTGCCAAGAGTGATTGTGGGTATTGGACTGGAACCCTGTGCAGGATGTTTTTTTTGTTTTTTTTTGCCTTGAGCGATGCTACCAGGTTGGGCATCAGTTTCACACTTGGTTAGCTGGATTTAGTAAATAGATGGAAATGTACAGTAAAAGCGGGCTGCTCTATAAGACAACTGCACCACATGTAAGATGTTCTGGGAGGTGGGTGGGTGCAAGGTCTTGAACTGTGTGTGATGATGCCAGGACAGACTCCATTTCCCTAAAGACAATGCATTCAAATAAACAATAACTTGTGTGGGGATCAATGCTGACAAAGGTATCCTTATTGTGCCTAAAGGCCCTAGCGTGGGCAGCATTGTGTAAACTCAAATAACCGCTGTGTGGCCTATATGACATTCTCTGCAGCAAGTTTGTAGCTAAGAGGTGCAATGGACAAATATACTGTGGAGATGAAATGAGATGCTATATCTGCATGGTGGTATGAATAAATACTATTTTGGGATAGTTGTGGATATTTGTCTGTTATACAAATAAGAATCCTGCCACCAGCAAAGTCTTCAAGGGTCTTTTAACACCAACAAAATCTCAAATCCTCTTAATGCAATTAAGGATCATGGGGAGCCGAGCAGCACTAAACTCTGGACAGGATGCCAGGCCATTGCTGGGCTCTCTTGCACACACAGTGTCACAAAGGTCCAATTTAGAATGACCAACCAACCTGATGTGTATGTCACTCAGAGAACAACCTACTCAGACACAATGAGAATATTCAAACAACAACAGGGCATGGGATTTGAACCCAGGATGCTGGACCTAAAGTGGAGGAATGCTATGAAATGAGCCTCTGATAGTGCTATATATTTAAAAGAAATGTTCAGTTTCAGGGCGGCACGGTGGCGCAGTGGTAGCGCTGCTGCCTCGCAGTGAGGAGACCTGGGTTTGCTTCCTCCCTGCGTGGAGTTTGCATGTTCTCCTCATGTCTTCGAGGGGTGCTCCGGTTTCCTCCCACAGTCCAGAGACATGCAGGTTAGGTGCAGGTTAGGGCGCCCTGCCCGGGGTTTGTTGGCTGGGATTGTGACCCTGTAGTTAGGATATAGCGGGTTGGATAATGGATGGATAGATGTTCAGTTTCATATTTTCTGGGAATATACCTTCTTGCAATCGCCTTAAACACAGTGCAACAAGCAATTCCTTTAAGCCATTTTGGAGTTGATTCTGCCAAAGGAAGACAACAAAAAGTATAACCACTGATTCCTTTTCTAATTCAGTTTATCCAGAAGCTGACACCATAGGGGGTAAGGCATGAAAGACAGACAAAGACACCAATAAACCTAATAGGACGCCTCTGAAATGAAATGCTCACTGACATAAGGAAACATGTAATCCTGACACAGAAAGAACCCGAGCTTAGAAGCGAGTCTAGCACTCAGTGACCAAGCACAAATACACTTCTGCCTGCCATTACAAGTAACACCACTAAGGCACATTGTTCAAAATCTAACTAAAAATGCAGCATTTCTCACCACTGTTCATCTTATTCAGTACCAAAGAAATGGACACCTGAGCATGGAATCTGTGTTCTTGGACTTTTGAACCACCATTGAAGTGATAAAATGAGCAAGGACCCAGTTTTTTTTTTTTTGGACTGGGAATACTACTTGGCCTGTGTGCTTTGTTATTTTAATGCATTTCTTGACGAATATTCTCTCCAATTGCCATCACTAAATGTCATACCCAAAGTTGGAGTTATGAGGCACCATTCTGGTATTTTGTGCTGCAGTCAAGAGCGTCTAATGTATTGTGTATAATTAGACGGCAATTTTTTAAGAAGGAGGCCACATACTCTTTACTATTGTGCCTCTCCGCCCATTACAGTAAACAAGGTTTAGGTACAAAATTGAATGCTTTCCCATAATTCATTAACAAGCTTTACTATTCATTCATCTTCTAACACGCTTATCCAGGGTAAGGTGGTGGAGCACCTGGAGCCCATCATAGCAATCATGGAGTGTCAGGAACAACAGCTGGACATGGCAACAGTCCATCACAAAGTAAGTTTTACCAGATGCTACATTAGTAAAAGGCCAACCTCTATACGTTCACAATCTGCCATGGGCGTCACAAAGAGACGTGCGGCATACCTTTAGAGGTCGGACTTATCTGTTTGCCCCAAAACAGACAGCGTGTCATTCACAGTAGCAGGATATGTTTGTCAAGCTTTTGTAATCTTTTCAAATTTTCTCAGATTTTTTTTGGCATAATTATTTGTATTTTCTTCCCAATATAGTAATCCCTCCTCCATCGCGGGGGTTGCGTTCCAGAGCCACCCGCGAAATAAGAAAATCCGTGAAGTAGAAACCATGTGTTTATATGGTTATTTTTATATTGTCACAGATTTGCACAGAAACACAGGAGGTTGTAGAGAGACAGGAACGTTATTCAAACACTGCAAACAAACATTTGTCTCTTTTTCAAAAGCTTAAACTGTGCTCCATGACAAGACAGAGATGACAGTTCCGTCTCACAATTAAAAGAATGCAAACATATCTTCCTCTTCAAAGGAGTGCGCGTCAGGAGCAGAGACAGAATCAGAAAGAGAGAGAAAGCAAACAAATCAATAGGGCTGTTTGGCTTTTAAGTATGCGAAGCATCGCGGCACAAAGCTGTTGAAGGCGGCAGCTCACACCCCCTCCGTCAGGAGCAGACAAAGAGAGAGAGAGAGAGAGAGATAGAGAGAGACAGACTTTGTTTTTCAATCAAAAATCAATACGTGCCCTTCGAGCTTTTAAGTATGCGAAGCACCGTGCAGCATGTCGTTTCAGGAAGCAGCTGCACAAAAGATAGCAACGTGAAGATAATCTTTCAGCATTTTTAGACGAGCGTCCGTATCGTCTAGGTGTGCGAACAGCCCCCCTGCTCAATCCCCCTACGTCAGGATCAGAGAAAGTCAGCGCAAGAGAAAGAGAAAAGTAAGCTGGGTAGCTTCTCAGCCATCTGCCAATAGCGTCCCTTGTATGAAATCAACTGGGCAAACCAACTGAGGAAGCATGTACCAGAAATTAAAAGACCCATTGTCTGCAGAAACCCGCGAAGCAGCGAAAAATCCGCGATATATATTTAAATATGCTTAAATATAAAATCCACGATGGAGTGAAGCCGCGAAAGGCGAAGCGCGATATAGCGAGGGATTACTGTAGTGAGGAAACCATTTTTGTCATTATTTAATTGATTCAAAATCATTCCAATAGTGTTCTAATTATGTCCCATCTTCATGCTTCGCCATCTTGGTCTTTCTTAAGCACCATCATTGTGGTTGGATTTTGTTTGTACCACAATTGATTTGCTTGCTTGTGACAACCAGCAGTTGTGATGTGTGACATCACCAATACAATGGCGTAATGGGCAGTGTTACATACTTCCTGGCTGTCTATGACTTTCATTGTGTTATTACAGCATTTTTTAACTTAGGACTTTGAAACTTAATTTTTGGGCACGTGTGTCAGACTGCTCTTTGATATTTTTGCCTTCGGTAATGACCTTAATTTTTGCTAACTTTCATCTCCAACTCTATGTTAAGATTCTTTCTCTGCCTTTTCAGAACATTTAAAGAAGCTACAGTGGCATGGACTTTGTTGGCAGTTCCTCTGACTGAAAGCTGCACAACAAATGGCGAGACACAATCTAACATGCGTTATATTCAACAAAGTGTTTCAATGGTACAGTAATAATAATAATTCTTTGCGTTTATATAGCGCTTCTCTCACTACTCAAAGCACTCAGCAATTGCAGGTTAAGGGCCTTGCTCAAGGGCCTAACAGAGCAGAGTCTCTTTTTGGCATTTACGGGATTCAAACCGGCAACCTTCCGATTGCCAGTGCAGATCCCTAACCTCAGAACCACCACTCCGCCTTTGGTCAGGACGCTGACAGTTTAAAAATGGGTTCCAAGAGTAACATTTATTTTTTCACTGCCATTTCATGAATTGTAAATAAATATTGTGTGAAAATTAACCATACTTTACTTGAACTGATACACAAGCTGCACCCAAACTCTGAATTAATCCAAGGAGATCCAAAGTGGCTTCAACACTTCCCCATGAAACTGGGTCCTGCACTTCCTGACAAAGAGACCCCAGACAGTCGGCAATGGAAAGACCATCAACAGTACCATCATGCTGAGCACTGGTGCTCCCCAGGGCTGTGTACTTAGCCCGCTTCCATTCACTCTGCTGACTCATGATTGAACAGCTGCATACAGCTGTAACACCACCATTAGTTTGGCAGGTGACACAACGGTGGTGGTGGATCTCATCAGCATGATTCGAGAATAAACATGGCTTGAAAAGGCAGGTGATATAGGTAGCCTGACCACCAAAGATGGCATGCTGAGGGTTTAACCTATTTTATAATCCCCGCTGCAATCCCCTACTACCCCATGACATGATAAAACAAGTGACCAGACTCAGCCAAAGTAATGCTCTTCTAGACCAGGAAGCTTTAATCAACCTTGACTCATAGTGCTGACATTTCATCACACCTCTTGAGCCAGGATGGAGGCACCCAGAAGAAGGAGGGAAAGAGGAGCTGGGCATTTGAGGTTTGGGGTGTCCTCTTTCTAAAGCATTTCTTTGAAAGGAAGGCACCACTCCTAGCTGAAGAGTCTGGACACTCAGGCCTGAGGAAAGGTCAAACAGATATTAGGTTTTGTATTTGTGTATTTACCACAATAGTGTGTCCATACTTGATAGAAATAACCATTTTAATACATACAGTATGTCGTTTTATATGTACTCGACAGCCACTAGTTATTTATAAAGGACATAACAGCAGTGACAAGATGCCCCAAACAAATAAAATAAGACACCATATCATTTAAGTCCATAGGAAAGGACAAAGGATAACAAATTGCTCCTCTGCAAATGCCTAAAGATCACTTGCTTTAGATTAGTGGAAAAAACACTAAAAAAGATGCTCGGACAATTAGTTCCCAAAGATATCAGGTTAAATGTATGGGGAGCTCATGTGGCTGAATTGGGGGGTGATGGTGGTGGCATGTACCGTATGACACACTTGTATGGACCGCTGCACCAATCTCTCTTGACTCGGCTTAGTGATCATTAGCATTCAAAATCACATTGAAAGTGACAAATGCGTACAAATTGGAGCGGAGCTTGCACAGCTGAGCCTGCGTGCATATGAGAGATGAGTGGCAGCAGTCATTTGATTAAGCTGTGGATCACATGACCAAAGACATTTAGAGCCACAGAGCAGTGCGCACTTCCTTTGACAGAGGAGGAGGTCCAGTTAGGCAAGTGAATTATATATTATATTTTTTATTTCTTACTATATTGAGAAATTGTTCTGTTCTGTGTACTGTATTGTATTGTATTGACCCCCTTCTTTTGACACCCACTGCACGCCCAGCCTACCTGGAAAGGGGTCTCTCTTTGAACTGCCTTTCCCAAGGTTTCTTCCATTTTTTCCCTACAAGGTTTTTTTTGGGGAGTTTTTCCTTGTCATCTTAGAGAGTCAAGGATGGGGGGCTGTCAAGAGGCAGGGCCTGTTAAAGCCCATTGCGGCACTTCCGGTGTGATTTTGGGCTATACAAAAATAAACTGTATTGAATGGGACATGTGCAGCACACTGTAGTGTCAGCTTAGGTCTTGCTTGGGGGGCGTTTACTCAAGAGGACACTGCCTCACTGCACTTGTGTCACAAGAATAGCCGATCCTTTTTGAAGACACGGACAGCTCAAACTTGAGCACAACACTTCTACACACTGGTAAAGGAGCCAGTCCCATTACAACCAGCTGGTTGAACTTGGTCTTCCCCTGACAAGACCATTCAGGCCTCACCTCTCAAATAGCGAGGACGGCGATCTTCATTCTATATAGTGCCTGGCATCATAATCACAAAGAATATTACAGAAATGTGCATCTGTAAACCAGAGAGCATGCAGTCTACCAGCTCCTCCATTCACCATGCTCATCTCGTTGTTCATTATTTTATTACTGACAGCGGGGATGTTTTCAGGCTCTAATAAAAGTTCATTTATCTTGCATTCGACCTTTACGGCGTCTGTTGCTTTGTGTTAAATTGTAAAGCATTTTGCACACACACTTTCTGCAACGCTCTGTATTCGCATATCGGCAGCCGAGTGGTGCAGCAGGACCACTTCACAGTATGGGAACTCCTGTTCCAAGCGTGGTAATGGATGTATGTTTCAACCCACAACCTAGAGGCACACAGCTAGCTAAATGGGCAACTCTTATTTGAGCTAATGTATCCAAGTGTGTGCTCTACATTGGACAGGGTCCCCTTCTTCATGCCACTTACTACATTTAAACAAATAACGAAATTGGTGGGTTACCAAAATGGTGTTCTGTAGCGTATACAGATTGCCAGGCCCAAAGATTTACTGTGATAAGGCCCGCATTTCCAGTTTATGCCATCTGGGAGATGAGCTATGCCTAATAAAGTGATGCAGATAGAATGTAAAGCAACAAGTTAAACTGGCATGAAATCTACCATACTGATTGAGATTTTTAAAAATGGGGGGGAAAAAAATAGATAAATTGAGATGACAACAGCGGCTAACACATCTGGCGTAAGTTTGTACTTAAGGTGGTATTCGGACTGACTTGCAGGAGAGATGCAAGCTGCTGGCAGGAATGAGCGTTATGCTGAATAATTCTGGTAACATTAGCTCACTAATGAACATCCATCCCATACCTGACAGTTTAGAGGAGTGAGGCAAAAAGAAGCAGACATAAATGAGGTGCCATTCTCATACGCACTGGATTAATCAACCTAGCACTCCTATCTGCAACTTAATGCAAAAGGTGACAGGAACATCATGATTCTCTCCACCAATTTAAAAAAACAAAAGGAAAAAAGTGTGCCAACTGACTATCTTGGTAAAAGTGGAGGTGGGCACTGGAGGAGACATTTACCAGCTGAATGCTACAGAGCAGAGCAGGTTTACTTGGAGATCGTCTGTCCTTAAATGTGCAGCGCAGTTGTTGCCGTGGAAACTATTTTGACCTATATTTCTCATTGGCAATATACTGTATTATAACAGAAATGGGGTGGGGGACCTGCTATAAAATATGGATAAAGACGCGTGTGTAGAGGAGTACGGCAACGTTAAACTATGTATGGCTACCATATGTGGGATTGAGGGGCGTGTGTGCTATTGCAGGGACGACGGGGATGAACACGTATGAGTGCAATATGTAGGAAAAAAGTGATGGGAGAATGTTTTCAGGAGCTGGCGGCATGCTCATGACAGAAGTATCCTGTGTTACTGGGACACGGTGAAGCAAATCCTAAAATAGGGTGAGGGTGTGTCTGGGAGGCCACGAAAACCTTACAACATGGCAGACAGCTGCATGCAAGTGTGTGTGGAAGTAGCAGGAAGCACAAAGAGAAAATGCAAACATATGGTGGGAGTATGAAAGCCATAAACACATGGGTGAGTGTGTGGAAGATGAGCTAATTAGGACAAGATATGTGAGTAGGATTGTGGGCTTGTAAACTATAGTAATGTGTGTGATTTTGTGGATGAGACCAGGAGCAATTCATAAAAATGCATTTGTCAGGAGGAAGGGCTACTGTATTAACATGCATGGGTGGTATGAATACAGTATGAGGGGACAAAAACTGTACCAGAACGAACAATAAGCAAAACACAAGAGTGTTAGAGATACAATCTTAAGTGAAGTGACTTACACTTAAAGGTATTTAATGCTGTGGCCACTTACAGTCAGACTGTGATAGAAATGGGATCAACCTGCGAGCTGGATAACACAAATCAAAGTAAGAAAACAGCACAGGGTAAAAGCCGCTACAATGTTGAGCAGAGAGTAGTCTGCAAATTACAGATTGGTATACAGTGGAGAAGGGGGTCTGTGTGGGTGTGGTTGGGGCCCATATAGGCAGGCACATTGAAAAGCAGTTTGGTTGTGGGAGGCATGGTGGCACAGTGGGTACTGTTGGCATCTTACAGCTTTGGGCTTCAGGTCAGTTTCCAACTGGCTGCCCTTTGGTTTATCGTCAGCATGTACTTCTCATTTTCCTACCATTTCAGTCGAGAACTTTATTTTCAAAAAAGTAAACACTTAGTTCCACCGCCCTGACGAAAGCAAGTGTGTATGTGCACATATTTGTACCATGGTTCAGAATGGCGACCCCTCTCTAGCTCTGGTTCATGCCAAGGGTCTACTGTTACTGAAATTGACTTCAGCTACTGCATGGCCCTTTACTGGATAAGCAGGTTCACAAGTTAGATAACTGGACGGCTTGGCTTTATCAATGATATAATTAAAAAACTTATAAAGCAATGA
Organism: Erpetoichthys calabaricus; assembly: GCF_900747795.2. Taxonomy (NCBI): domain Eukaryota; kingdom Metazoa; phylum Chordata; class Cladistia; order Polypteriformes; family Polypteridae; genus Erpetoichthys; species Erpetoichthys calabaricus. The sequence goes on from NC_041402.2 coordinate 68,363,868, forward strand.
CATCTATGAAGACACTGGGAAAGTGTTCTGTTGATTATCTGTATTATACCTTTAAATATGAAAGCATCAAAACAAGAGCAAAGCATCACACAGTAAAGGCTATCCAAGAGAATTAAGAGTTGGTGACAGTACGGCACTGGGCACTGTTCAGTGACATGGGGTTCTAGAGTTGTGCCACTATATAGTAAATTAAATGGGTTCCATGAGAAGACCGATATTGATCTTTTAAAACTGAGATACTAATTAGATATAGTTTTTAATAATACAGTCAAATGTCTGAATTGATGCTTTTTGCATTTATTCATTTTTTCTCATTCTGAAAAAAACATGAATTATCCGTTTACGGACGCTGCCAAAACCCAGAGTATGAAAGGCTCTATAGAAATGACGTTTTCATGATTATAAATTCCTCGAGATATCATGGAAACACGGCGGCCTGTCGGTGTACTGGCATGTGCCAACCAGATGACACTGCGTTCTTCCCTCTGTCAAAGATAATGGACACACGAGCCCTGCGGGTGCGCATTCCCTTCGTTAGTCCTGCGTGATTCTGCCAGATGAAGCCCGCACGCTGGACTTGTGCTGATGGATGCAACGGTCTGTCTGAATCGGACCCTTCACTTTACTGTTCTGCCCAGCCAAAGTTCGCTTCACTTCACACGATTAATCGCAGGCATGATTACATGTCAAAATTGTAGCTCGTATAGAATTGTTGCTTTTTGGGTTTTTTTTGGCAAATCGCATTTTATTTTAAAAAAACGCCGCAACAATAACATCGTCAGTAATGTCACTGTCGCAGTACACAGCGTTCTGTTGTCTCTAGGGTCTTTAGTCTCTTCTTTAATTATTCAGAATACCCTGAATTATTATGGGGTATATAATTCCAATATCATAAAGACCGTGTGCGATTTTTGCAAGCAGCTGCGGTATGGCTGTGTGGGGAACGAGGGGAGTAACATGCTAGAAAAAGTCTTTATCCTAAAGAACGTTAATGTCACATCACAACGAAATTTACGACTCTGCTCAGAAGCTGAATATAGTCTAACAATAATATTGGCCATGATGTTGGTGATGGGGCTCCTGCATGCTAAATAACCATAAACAGCAGATGCACGATACCGTGTCAGACCACAAACACACACACCACACACAACATATATGCATGCGTATGGATATCTGTCAGCAATCTTACCTTCATATCATTAACGATCGCTTGAAATAGCCCTCCGAGTGCCCCGCATTCCTTCTCCACAGTCTCCATATTAAAACATCCACTGATCACCACAATTACTCAGATCCTTGAGTGGGGAAAAATGAAAAATTTCGGGAATAAATTTCCAAGTCTGGGTGGGGGAGGGAAGAGCAAAAAAAAAAAGGAAAAGATTTAAAAACAGATTTCACTCCAGCTTCTTGTTTTCCAAATCTGCTTCTGTCGGTGTGCCTTTCAAATTATTTCACTGATTTGTTTCTTCCCAGTTGTACGCCCCGGTTAGAAAACCAAGATGCCAGCGAGACGTAAAAAGGATAACAAAACACAAAAGAAAACAGAAGCAAAGCAGAAATGATGATGATGATAATAATAATAATAAAGCCACTCCAAGAGTGAATGGCTTGTTTCGAGCTGCTGTGAGACTAGCGGGTGATGGAGAGCACAACAGGGATCTTCTTCTCCCCTTTCCCTAATCCTGGTTTTACTCTCCGCGACTGGTGACATGCAAAGCAGACGTCTCTCTGATGGGCATTTTCACCCCTTCTGATGGATTTCAAAAGGAATCACAGCGCCGTATAGAAAATTTAAAAAGATAGACAGAGAGCGCACAATCTGGCGGCGTATTGAAATGCTCTCACGGTATAGTGCAGTGTGTGTAAAAGCCGGAGATTGTAGCTATAGGCTGTGATTAGTACAGCAAACGGGGGCTGTAATCCGATCCATGGGAACGGGGCGGAGGAGAAGGCGGGGCGCACCCGACGCGACGCGCTCATACACCCCACAGGAGCGGCTCGCAGCGACGTCAACGAGATTTACCGCTTTGTAAAGCGGCTAGTCTACTGTGCAATAATAACAACAACAACGAGAACCCAGTAGGGCCGAGAAGAAATCACCAGAGGACTAATAGTTGATGCCTGCGCGAGAACGCACCCGCCCTGCTATCACCGCAACATAAAGCCGCAACCATCGGAACCTGGCGTTACACTTAAAAGGAGTGAAACGAGGCAGGTGTTCTGTTCAGCCATTCTGAAAACAAAATGACGTGTAAGGACGCGTGGGGTGGAAACATAGAAAAAAGGACAACACTGAAAAGTATTCTACTAAAGAGTAGCGTGAGCTACATGACAATTGCTCTGAAAAGCGCCAAGGCAGCTCTTGGCCGTAAACGAGTCCAGATTAGATATGCAAATATGGCACGCGAGGCTGGGGTCCGCTATGTGCAAGGCATGCTGGGTGACAAGAGTGCTAACTTGTGTCGATAAGAAAAAAAAATGTACGAGAAGCTTACATTTCTTGCGGCGGGTTACGCAGTGAACAACACTAAAGAGATGAGAAATAGTGGAATAAGGTACAATAAATAGAATGAACTTTTTTACATGGCCTTGATAGACCAACCGACCTCCTAAACCTACTAGCCGATGAGCACCGGATGCAAGTTGAAAACTGCCCCGGTAAATCACCGTTATGTCGGTGACATCAGGGCCCGCTCGACATGTTGTAGAGCAGTGGAGCTCAAACACCAGTTTCCTGGAGGACTGCAGGTTTTCATCCCAGCCACTTTCGGCCAATTATGTTGGAACGACTTTGTGCAGGGAATCGAGCGGTGTGAATCACTGGGGGGCAAGATCTGGTTTCAGTGATAACCTGAAGCCATTGGAGCCCTCCAGGAACTGATTGTGAGACCACAATATTACGGCCTGGCAGTTAAATTAGACATTTCTAATATTGTTAATTTTCTTATTCCGTTATTAGGCAGCTGGTTAAGGAAAACATAAGCAAATTAGGTGTTGGAATCTTAAAAAGCTAGTCACTGAAAATTAAGGTAAAAAACTACAAAAATAAATAATTTACCCTAGTAAATTAAAGGAGAAACTCTTCTAAAGTGTTTTGAATGTATCGTTATCCATATGTACGTTATGCACATACTTGAGTGCTGGTTTGCTCTTTGTTTTTACTCTTTTGCACTGTATGCCCTTGACATTCTGTATTGCTGTTGACTCATGTAAATTTCCCTTCTGCACAGATATTTTATCTAATGTTCATCCATTCTTTAACAAAATCTTCATATTCCAAGTGAAGGTCACGGTGAGTGTATCATATAATCTATTCACCTATAATGGGAGTTAGTGATGCACTTCCATCACTTCAGTAATTACTTCCTTCCTTTACTCAGTTCCATCAGAATCAAGCAAGTTTCCATGTCCATTTTAAAATCCTGCTCATTCAAACATCTAGTTCTTTTATTACTATTCAGTTTGTTATTATTTTCTCTCTTCTTGTCTTTTTAACTCTTATGCATCACACTGAGTCGACTGCACCTTCAATTTTGTTGTTCCTTTGTAAAAGTGACAATGACAATAAAGATCTATCTGTCTATCTAAATATGTAACTCTAGTGTCAAAATTATACACTATTGTTGTAATTGTGGATCCTCTCAACTGAAACCTAGCAAAATTATATTCTCAGTATCAAAATGACAAGTCGTTGAAGGTAAATAATTAATCGTAAAATGGATAAGCTGTTCTGATCATGATTAAACAAAGCAAACAAATTAATCACCCATCAGTCCATTTCCCGAACTTGCTTTTTCCATTAGAGGACTGCAAAGAGATAGGGGATTCAGCACAAGGTAGGAATGATGCATGGGTGGAATGCAAGTGGAATGCTTAGCACAGTCGGACAGAAATACACATTCAGAAAACTTTTAGAGCCCTTCACTTTCTGCACATTTTATTGTGTTGTAGATTTAATTTTAATAGGATACATTTACCATTTTTGCCCATCAGTTTAAGACAACAGAGAAAACGTTTCCAGAAGGGTTTGCAAATGTATTAAAAATCAAAAATTGAAACCACTCATTCATATTAAGTATTCAGACCCTTAATTCAGAATGTTGTACAAGCACCTTTGGTGGTAATTACAGCTTTCAGTCATCTTCAGTGTCTCTACAACCTTTGAAAACAAGCATTTTCACAGTTTATCCCATTCTTCCTGGGAGATCCTCGCAATCTCTGTTTGACTGGATGAGAATTGTCTGTAAACTGCCATCTTCAGGTCTCTCCACAGATGTTCTGTGCAGTTATATTCTGGCCACTCAAGACAGTCAGAGATGTAATATACTCCGGTGTTGTCTTGGCTGTATCCTTTGGGTCATCACCATGCTGAAAAGTAAACTGTTGCCTGAGTCAGAGGTCAGCAGCACTCTGGGGCAAGCTTTCTTTAGTCAGTTCTCTGTATTTGGCTGCATTGATCCTTCCCACAATTTTAACTGCTCTCACTGTCCCTGCTCCTGAGAAGGACGCCTATAGCATTCTTCAACACAGGGATGGTATTAGACAGGTGATGAGCAGTGCCTGATCTTTGCTAAAGTTCTTGGAGTTCTGACCAAAGAGTTCAGTTCAGACCAGAGTCCTTTAAAAACTCCAGTTGAGCTGTCATATGCCTTTTACTCAAGAGTGGCTTCCGTCTAGTCACTACACCATAAACGCCTGATTGATGGAATGCTCCTAAGATATTCGTCTTTCCAACAGGTTCTCTCATCTCAGCTGAGGACCCCTTAAGCTCTGTTAGAGTGACCATTGAGATTTTGGTGACCTCCCTGACAAAGGCCCTTCTTGCCTGGTTACTCAGTTTGGCCAGATGGCCTACTCTAGGAGGAAACCTGGAGATTCCAAACTTCTTCAGTTTCAAAATTGTTGATGCCACTATGCTCCTGGAAACATTTAAAGCTTTAGAAATTGTTGTTTAGCCTTGCCCTGGTCTATGGCTCAGCACAATTTGATCGTGGAGGTCTACAGAGAGTTCTTGGACTTCACAGCTCAGTTTTTGACCAGACATGCAGTGTGAATTGTGGCCTCACATACACAGATGTGTGTCATTCTGAATGATGTCCAGTAAATTCAGTTTCCCACAGGTGGACTCCAGTCAAGTTCCAGACACATCTAAAGGACCATTAAAGCAAATATGATGCACCTGACCCCAATTTGGAGTGCCACAGCAAAGGGCCTGAATACTTACATATTGTAAATGAGAGATTTCAGTTTTTGATTTTTAATACATTTGAAAACCTTCCTGAAATGTATTCTTTTTGTCATTATTGGATATTGAGTGTAGATTGATGGGCAAAAATGGAAAATGCATCCATTTTAACTTATAGCTGCAACACAATGGCATGCAGAAAGTGAAGTTGTCTGAAAACTGTCCGAATCCACTGAACGTGTCCCAGTGAAAACCATTGTAACTGGAGGGAAACCACACAGACACTACACACGCCTGTAATTGTGACAGGTCTCTGGATATGTCAGACAGCAGTCATAACAACTACCAATGCGTTGCCATTAAAGAATCCACCTTTATTGTATAAAGTTGTTTACTACCTTGAACATTCTTTCATTTTCACAACTTGCTTATTTCAACTGTGAGCTGCTGTGTGGAATCAGAGCATTTCCTGCAAGCTTCAGGCTCAAGGCACACAGCGACAAAGCATTTTGTAAAGTGCAAAAAAAAAAAAAATTTACAAGATAAAAAGAAACAGAATAAATGCATGATTGAAAGACTAGGAATACCAACAAAATATATAGCTGCAGAAGATTTGACAATAAAAGCCGACAAACAGCACATTGAGTGAGTATTACTCAGTTAATCAACACGGGTATAGCAGACCTAAAGTGTGGTGCTGAGTGTTGTTAACCCTGACAGAGTTTCATGAACAGCCTCAAGGAGAGTGGGGACCAAAAAGCTTTTTATTTATTTTTATTATTATCTATATTACTAAACCACAGTTTTAGTTTATGCACGGACGCACCGAAACGCATGCGCACTGCGCTCAAACGCAGCGGCTTCCCACAGTCAGTAGGTGCCGCCCACTTCAGACACACCAGAAGCAAACACGTCATGGCTCCACAATGGGAGAGCTCAACTAACGGAAATACAAAACGAGCCCGTATGGATAGTCACAATGAACGAACGCAACAACAATGAACAAAGGCGCCCACACAAAGAATCCGCTGTAGTACAAATGCGCCGCGGCGCCCCAGAGTCAAACGCAGCGCATTCCCAGAGTCGGTAGGTGGCGCCCACTTCATGACCTGTGAACTAAACATGAGGTAAAGCGTGCACGCCAGGTTCTACAGCCGCCCGGACGCGACCGCCCACACCTAAACTTGCTGTGCTCCACTCTGCCGGCAGTCGGTGTCAGCAAAGGCAACGGAATCACATCTCCACAAAACGAATCCGCCTTAGTACAGATATGCTTATTTAATTAAATGACATTTCCCAGACGCACCCACCCTCCATGATATGCCATCCATCCAAATATTGGACGGAACAGAAACTGATTGCCATTCTTGGATTTACGATTCTCTAGAGCAGGGGTAGGCAACGTCGGTCCTGGAGTGCCACAGTATGTGCAGGTTTTTGTTCCAACCCAGTTCCTTAACGAGAACTCAATTATTGCTGATGAAGCACATATTGCTTAAGTGACATTTTAATGCTTCATTTTAGTGGTCTCGCTTGTTAAGGTTCTCCAACCTTAATTGCTTATTTCAATCTTAAACTGCTGCATTCAGTGTTTTAATTGCTCCTTATTAGCAATAAGATGTAAAACAGGGGTAGGTAATGTCGGTCCTGGTGAGCCGCAGTGGCTACAGGTTTTCATTCAACCCAATTGCTTAATTAGAAACCAATCCTTGCCAATCTCAGACCTTATTTAATTTTATGGCTTGTTAGTCTGTGCAATGTAAGGCTTTTATATCGTAGATTTTTTTCCTTTCCAAGGATATCATCCAAATGATTTGAAGCCTAAAACAGATCATTTTCAGTCTGTCACATTTTTCTATTAAGTGTTTTATTAAATCAAACCGTGCATGATGAACACACACAGATGTAATTGGAAAAAAGCTAGCTGGAGAACTGCTGGCTGCTTTGTCTTTTACATCTTATTGCTAATAAGGAGCAATTAAAACACTGAATGCAGCAGTTTAAGATTGAAATAAGCAATTAAGGTTGGAGAACCTTAACAAGCGAGACCACTAAAATGAAGCATTAAAATGTCACTTAAGCAATATGTGCTTCATCAGCAATAATTGAGTTCTCGTTAAGGAACTGGGTTGGAACAAAAACCTGCACATACTGTGGCACTCCAGGACCGACGTTGCCTACCCCTGCTCTAGAGAATCGCGGGCTTACTTGTTATTTTTATAACTCAAAGGGTGGCCAAAATCATTGAAAACAGTCCATAACACAGAATCAAAAATAAATGTATGTATTTACCAACCATTAGGAAAAACAAAGCACAATTAACAAGCAGTAAGTGAATGGGTGTAATAAAGTTAGAAACAAACATATCTAAATAAAGCAAGCTTAGGGCAAAGACTTGAAGGTGTGAATGAACCAAGGAAAGATTAAATGTAAGGAAACCCCTAACCTGCAAAGCCCAAAATAAATATCCAAAATTGTAATCCTTAAACAGAAAAGGGGGTTTAGAGTCAAGGGTATCCTTTAAAGGTATTCTGTACAGCAAGATTTCTAATTTTCAACAAAACAGAGAACTAAGCCAAAAGGAGCAACTGTACATCAACCACAAAAAAATAATCAAAATGTGAAAATTCAAAAGTATCAAAACATTAATTTTGAGATAAGCAAGGATCTTCAAGACAAGAAAACGGGGAAAAAAGGCAAAAGCAACCTTGAGCGAACCAATGTCACAGCAAACAACTGTAGCAAACGGGAGTCTTTTATAACCCTCAGGTAACTGCAGCACAAGAGCGTCATGATCACACAGTAATCACCACACCCTTTTTGGCATCACACAAAATAAAAAGCATAACTAAAAGAAGAAACTGGGAAATAACAAAAAGAGGAAAAAAAAAGTGGATCCCGGCCAAGGCACAGATGGGAATCTGGCAAAAAAAAAAAAGTGAGTTGCACAACCAAACCCTGGAATAATAAAAATGACCACATCAAAAATCTCAGGTGTCTTAAAGAGAAATAAAAAGAGAGGTTGGGAGCACGCAGTGATCCAGCGTCTCGCCGCACCCACCACACGACGAACCACCTCAGGATCCCAAATTGGGACCCAAGTGCAGTCATGCAACAGGTGATGCCTCAGCAGTCTAGAAGGGGCAGGCAATACTACCTCTAGTTTACATTCGGTTGATCTGTAAGCCACTAGTAGATATCTAGGCATCTAGTGTGATTGCAGTAACAGAGGCTTGATGTGTTTATTGTATTTAATCCAAGTTGGACTTTGGCAGCAACCATCTGGACTTCTTGTAATCTCTTAATGCTTCCCACAGGAAAAAAAAAACATTGAAAAAGTGAATTCCAGTCATTTTTTGAGAGATAATGATGAGCATTTCTGCATCTGGGTCTGTACATAAGTTTTGGCTGTAGCTGTGCTGTTGAGGGTGACTCTAAGGCTAATGATGCAGTACTACAAAGGAGCAATGTTTCAATATGAAGGAGTCCACGGACTTGACATCCCAGAAAATGAAGTTCACTGTTACTAATAGCTGCAGACAATGATGCACCAATGCTATAGAAATGTACAGTGAGAGCGTCTTTGGCAAACAGGTAACTGGTATCATTAGCATATGGGCTGGCAGAACACAAGGTCATGCTGATGTGTCAAGCATTTTAATGGTACTACGTACAGTAGGCCATTGAGAGGTGTGGAGCTCCAAACCTTAAATGACACCACAATGAGCTGGACCATTCAATATCATTCATCATCTGTTTGCAACCTAAGAGGCAGGAGCACATAGAGGAATAGCAGGGTCCAGTAAGTACCAGTGTACTTCTTGTGTCAACCTGGCTTTTCTCCCATATCCCAAAAACACGCATGTTATGTTGACAGTCTCCAAATTATATGCTTGAGAGACATGCACTCCATCTTTGCTTTCTGCCATGTAGGCACTGCTGCCAGGTGGGGTTCAAGCACCCCAAGATGCAATTAAGAAAGAAGGTCAGAAAATTGATTTTGACATAGCCTTCTGAAGCAATGCATCATCTTTGGGTTTAACAAAACTGAATTATTTTGCATAAAACTGTATACTTTGTAGGACAGACAGGTGATACAGTGGTTAGTGGAATTATTCCTGCCTTGCACCCAGTCCTTCTGTAATAGGGTCTGGCCCTTGCGACACTAAATTGGATAGATGGGTTAGAAAATGAATCAATATATAGATGAATTTAAAGTTTTGATTTAAGTACCCAAAGATGTTTGATATACTATAGCACTTTTGACTTATTTCACCAGCTACTCAGTGAAAGGCTTTATGGACTGCACCCCACTGCTGTCCCACCTAGGATGACACTATCCATAATATAGAGAATGGATAGATGAATGTTAAGGCAATGAAAGGCTGCATTGAGAGGATGCTGATGAGAGAAAATTAGCAAATAAAAGACAAGCATACAGAACAAGAACAAGGTGGCCACTCCTGGTCCTGCAGGATGATGGCAGCTGCAGGACTATTGTGTTTAAAATCCTTTTTGGAAACTGAATTCATCATTTCGCTTACCCCAGCTTTTACATTGAAAAAGTTATTAAGAAAGCTTTCCTTCCAAAACTGAGAAAGATGCCACGGCTTTTATTTCCTGGGAGTATATTCAGAGACTATATTTTTTATTTCAGTTTTTTTACCTGTTGTGAATTTTAGGTTTGATGTTGGTTTATTTCTTAACAAACAGGAAATTCACAAAGAGGTTTCACCCAACTATCCATCCACCGCATTTCACCCAACTATATATTACTTAAAATAAGCTTTTATTCTAGTGGTGTTTGCAGTGCCAAGAATGGAAACAAGAAGTACACTTGCCATTGTAGTGTCCTGTGAAAAAGTGTCTCCCTTAATGTAGATGTCGCATTTCACTTAAAAGCTAAACTGTTGAAAGGTTTCATTTGACCACAATGCACAAAATACCAGGTGGGTAAAAAAAAAAAAAAAAAGATTAAGATTGAGTGGAGCACATGGACGTGTAAATTAATGTAACCGTCACATCTACATCCCGATTATTTAGCATCTGAATGTGTCATTTTTATAAAATGTCACAGAATCCCACCCTCGTTGCATTGCTGTCTGCACTGTAGTCCACCAGCCAGACAGACTGTGTTGTTGTTTACTCACATTATTAAAAATAACTTCATAACAGTTAATTCCTGCCTAGTGGATTTAAATTAAAGATCGTTCACACTAACAGCCTTTCTGTTCAGAAAAAGAACATAAAGTTAGGTGAAGAAACGATAATTAAAACAGACTGGAGCAAAACTTTTACAGTTAATTGTTAAAAAGAAAACATAGTAGCAGATCCATCCATCCATTTTCCAACCCGCTGAATCCGAACACAGGGTCACGGGGGTCTGCTGGAGCCAATCCCAGCCAACACAGGGCACAATCCCGGGCAGGGTGCCAACCCACCACAGGACACATACCAAGCACACACTAGGAACAATTTAGAATCACCAATCCACCTAACCTGCATGTCTTCGTACTATGGGAGGAAACTGGAGTACCCAGAGGAAACCCACACAGACACGGGGAGAACATGCAAACTCCACGCAGGGAGGACCCGGGAAGCGAACCCAGGTCTCCTAACTGCGAGGCAGCAGCGGTACCACTGCGCCACCGTGCCGCCCTAGTAGCAGATCTACATGGGTCAAAGTTTTTAAAATTAAAATGAAGGTAAATTTGAAAACTATAAATCATAACTAAGCCTTTGTCATTCACCGTTATGTTCAAAGTCAAAATGTAGGCTAATTAAATTAATTTTACCTAATGACGCTCAGGACAACTCTCGGGAGCCAATTGCTAAAGTTTAAAAATAATTTCTTCAGAAGAACTTGAGTAACTTAGAAGAAGATCAGAGTTGTTCATGAAATAGGTTGGAAACTTTATTTTTATCCTGGCATCTCTGAAGTAGAACAAACAGGTTAGGCACTGGAATGATGGACTTTATTTTTGTTAGCCAGCGGGCAACCTGGAAACAAGAAGTGCATAGAGATGGCTCCAGCAGGCCTGAACACTAGAAGCTGTTCAAGGATCCCATCATAAGAGCCGAGTAAAACATCAACAATGTGTCCTACAGCAGAGCTGGGCATATTTATTGGCATTTCTCTCTCTCATCTCTTACATGCACAGTTGATTCAGATGGTATTCAGACTCTTTCACGTTCTACACACTTTACAGCATTGTAAATTAATTTTACGTTAATAGAGCTGACATACACTCAGTAACTCATAAGGAGTTTATGATCTTATCTATTTATGTACATATTCAGACCCAGTGCTATTTGCATGCATTTGTATGTACATTGGTGAGATTTATTTCAGCATTTTACAGAATAAAGGTTTCATTTTAGACCACAAGAAACCGAATTTGTAGTGAAAGAGCAGAACAACTGCTACATGGATTACTTTATATTTTGTGTACAAGTTGTGTCCGATTCATGGAGACACCTGGAATGATGCTTTTCCTGTTCCAGTTGCTGTAGGTTATTATACTCAAATTAATTGTGGAGTCAATTTTTCTTTGGTGTCCTTATAGCAAAAAAGAGGATATCCATCCATATCCAACCCGCCACATCCTAACCACAGGGGTCTGCTGGAGCTAATCCCAGCCAACATAGGGCGCCAGGCAGGAAAACAAACCCTGGACAGGGTGCTAGCCCACCGCAGGGCATGCACACACACATCCACACACACCAAGCACACACTAGGGCCAATTTAGAATCGCCAATCCACCTAAACTGCACGTCTTTAGACTGTGGGAGGAAACCAGAGCACCAGGAGGAAACCCACGCAGACACGGGGAGAACATGCAAACTCCACGCAGGGAGGACCCGGGAAGCGAACCTGGGTCTCCTAACTGCGAGGCAGCAGCGCTACCCACTGCGCCACCGTGCCGCCAATAGAGGATATAAAAAGTAGAATTAAAAACAAAATGCTCTAAAATATTTGCAGACGACATGCCAAAACCTACCCAAGCCAGTAAATCTAAGGCCATCTTAATCAACCTATGTAAGTACAATGACTTGTGTCCTCATCTGACAGGCACAGGTTATAAGTGAAATACAGTACTGGCCCGAATGTATTTAATGGGGGGCAGAATATTCTTTATCCACTGTAGTGCCAGAGGGACTGGAAAGTTGGTGGAGCTCTATACCTTTTAAGAGCTCACAGCAGCAGGATTCAGCTAGAAGCTGTGCACTGCATGACATGGCCAAGAGAGTGAAGAACTATGAGATGTACTCTGCTGGCCATTAAATTTGCAACACCAAGAAAGATATGAAATATCAAAGCATTATTTATGTGGCAGTTTATTCCTAATAAATGGCATACATGGCTAGAAGTACAGCTCAGCTGCACATGTGGAACTCACAATAATCAGAATTTGGAGTATCTGCCAGAGGCGGAAATAACCGCTTATACGTGGTCTACCATGGACAGGAAGAGATGTTGGATATTTGTTTGTGGAATGGCATGCCATGTAGCCTTTATACATGACAAACGTTCATCCATGCTAACCACTGGTGGTCTCTGGCATGCCATTCTTTCCAGTACACCCCACACAATCTTTATGGGGACAAATCCAGGTAATGTGCAGGCTAGAGAAGTGGTGGTCAACCATGAACTGCAAGAGGTTTCTTGTGACTGAGCATTGTCCTGTTGAAATATGGCACTAGGGAACATCTTCAGATAGGATGTCATCACAGCCTCCAACACCTCTGTGATGTATCAGTGGCCGGTCAAGGTACCGGCAATGTGTATGAGGTGGGCACAGGAGTGGAACCCAGTGGCATTCCGCAACCTAACACCTGGTGCCTCTCTCTTCTTTATTTGTTTTCTTTTTTTAAATGAATCACATTACTCGAGATTTTACTGCACCTACAGAACGCAGATCAGAGGCTGAAGTCAAACTTCATGCTTAATGTTTGAGGCTTGAATGTTTCACATTCAACAAAACAACAAGCCTAAAATATTGAGATGAATTGTGTACACCCTCATTCTTGCTTTTCCCCACCATTCAGGGTCACTTAAGGACACATTTTAAGAGAGGAAACATGTGGACAATGAATGTAGCTCTTGACGAAGTTTCTTTTTTAATTTTTAATTACAACCTGAATGATAAATAATCTTGATTCTGCTATCATATACAGTACAGACATGGACAAATTTGTTGGCAAACCCATCCGTGATAAAAAGAAACACTAACAATTGTCTCCGAGATAACATGCAGTTGACAAAAGTATTTGGCACCCATCTTTGTTTATTCTGTATTTAACAAATATCAGACTTTGCTTTAGAGTTTTGATTTAACAGGATATTTCAAATACATGGACAAAAATGATGGGACCCAGTACAGTACACTTTTATACTCAGTGAACAATAAATAGTGATTAAAACAGTGCCTTTAAAAACAGAAGGAAAAAAAACAAAGTGTTTCATCCGTTCAAATCCACCTTGTCCACAATGCTTTTTAAACAGTCCAGTGTCAAAAAGGAGATAAACTTTACTTGGACTAGCAAGCGCTTCACACAACCACACAAAAAGAAACTTCTACCTTCCCCTTGTTTCACTCAGTACTGCACAAGAGAGAGACCTCCAACATGACCAAAGAAAAATTCTCTTCCAAGACCCACCCAAACATATTTACTCCCTTCTTGTATCACACCTGAAAGTGACTGCAGTCATGCCGGATACTACCAATATATATATGAAGGTAGCTGCCTGCCCTGGACTACTCCAGCCACGAGCACCTCTACCACAGAGAAGTTCCTCTCACCACAATGAGCTTATGAATTCTCAGCAACAGACACCAACATGACAGAAACAAACATGCAACACAAACACCACTTGTGGGCTCCCAAGTCGGACCGCATGCTCGCTCCTTCCCTTCTGTCCATACACTCTGACTACACAAGACAAAGCTGTCCTGAAAGGCACACATTATTGCTGAGAAGTAAAGGCCGGCATGTACCCATGCTTTCAGACTTGCCATTTATACAGTATCTGCGGTGAGGCGTTTCCTTACAGTTCAAAATGTAATGATAAGGTAAATTTAAAGCAAGCTTCTGTACAGAAAACCTGGCTTGACCTGGAAACATTAGAAATTACAAACATTTTATACACAAATTCAGCTACCTTAACTGGAGAAACAGTACATTGCATTATATTTGCCAAGGCTACTCCTTGAAGACGAAAAAGAAGAAAACTTAAACATCCCATGGACAAGGAGAATACTTAAATATCACATAGTCAAAGTTGCATTTAACATAAATAATACAGCGATCAAAAAATTATATATTAAAATATTTCTTGAAAGGAAATAATTCAACATCTACAATGAAAATGTGCATTTGCATTTACTAATAAACAATACATTACTAACAAGTCTGCATTTATGTATTATCCATTTACCTACTTTCCAAATCTTCTTAGTCCAATAGGGCCAGAGCCGGAACTAACAGCAATCAGTGCCAAATGAATGCGCTTTGCATTCTTCAGAATTATGTAAAGTAAAAATAAAGTTTAACCCATATGAGCATCACAAATAAAAAAAAAAGACTTTTCAACTAAACAATAAATATGGAAACAGGCATGTACTGTAAACTAAGAAAATATTCATGAAAGAAGAATACAGCACTACACATAAAAACAAGGATCTTTATCCACAGGCTCTTTACCAATGGCTTCTATGCAGATGCTCGAATATTGATCTGGGTGTGTAAGAACCGACTCCTCAATACTCCATCGCACATTGACCATATAAACCGTTCACATACAGAATTTAGCCAGTGGCAAATACATGTGAAGAACATTAAGATGGAGATGCTGGCTACCAGTCAGATCATGGGCAGGCATACTCAAACAATACTTCCTTTGCTGCTCCATGAATTAACTGAAGGCTATGAAAAACTGAGACTTGCTCTTGTAGAAATGTGCAACAAGAAGTCACAGGAGGCACAATGTCTTTCGGATTATAGAATGGCTCTTCACAGTTGAAATTGCCCCCTTTTGAACTTACTTTGTTTGTTCATGTATGTAAATTTGGTTTTGTCATTATAGTATGGCTGTGAACTTGTGTATGCACTCTGAGCCTGGACTCAGTAAAGAATGGAACACAAAAGTAAGCCAAGTTTTAGATAGCACACTGAGACTATACTACACCTAATGTCTAGCAGATCACTACCCGGCTCCTGTTGATCATCATCGTGAAAGTCCCCACTAAGCCATCAACAAGGTGGCACATCTATCGGCTGTATCTATCAGGCCGATTTACTTGCTTACAATGGGGACAACGCTTTACCTTTGCAAAGTATGTGTGTGTGAGAATGCACAGAGATGTGCAAAAATGTTTGGACAACTGTAAACACCTGCAGGGTTCACATGATAACTGTCAGCATCATCCAATGACTAGAAGAGAGAAAACACAGACACACCAAGAGAAGAATAACAAAGGAAAAGACATGACAAGTAGGTGTCAGTCAAAGTTTTGCCTAAACGTTAGTACGCAAGTTGTGAAAAAAATGGCTTTGCACTCATCCCAAAAAGCTTGTAGACCACCGGGTAAGTGTACTGAGAAGGAGAGAGACTATAGTAAGATGTTTCCATCTGGATGCTACATAATTTGACATTTTCATATCTGCTTATTGCCTCACAGTTAGGAGACCTGGGTTCGCTTCCCGGGTCCTCCCTGCGTGGAGTTTGCATGTTCTCCCCGTGTCTGCGTGGGTTTCCTCCGGGCGCTCCGGTTTCCTCCCACAGTCCAAAGACATGCAGGTTAGGTGGATTGGCGATTCTAAATTGGCCCTAGTGTGTGCTTGGTGTATGGGTGTGTTTGTGTGTGTCCTGCGGTGGGTTGGCACCCTGCCCAGGATTGTTTCCTGCCTTGTGCCCTAAGTTGGCTGGGATTGGCTCCAGCAGACCCCCGTGACCCTGTGTTCAGATTCAGCGGGTTAGGAAATGGATGGATGGATATCTGCTTATTCTAATTTAGAGTCACAGTAGATCACACCGAGGCAGAAAACAGCCCTGGATGGGATGCCAGTCCATGACAGGACCTCATCATGTACACACCACATTCAACACAAAAAAGGTCAGTCTGGAATTGTCAAGTCAACATAACGGTTATGTTTCTGGGGATATGGAAGGAAAGTTAGAGGAGCTGCAAGAAAACACAGGAAGACTTGGGGAGAACATGTACACTCCATAGAGAGAACCACGAGGTGAGGGATTGGAACCCAAGATGCCGTATCCCTGAGGTGGCAAGGCTACCTACGGCAACACCACTTAATCAGTAGAACTACTATAAAAAGTAACAGCACTGTGTGGCAGTGCCTCACAGCTCCAGAACCTAAGGTTTCAAATTCTGGCCCAGGTTATGCACTTTCTCCTTGAATCTGTACAGGTTTTTGTCCCAAATTCCAAAGCCATGCAGATTTCTGTTACCTAGCTACCCCAAACTGGCCCGGTATGAGTGAGTGTGTGTTGGTGTGTTTTTGTGCATGTGAGCATACTTCATAAAGAGTATCCAGCTCCCTCTGACCTTTAACTGGTCAAAGT
Organism: Erpetoichthys calabaricus; assembly: GCF_900747795.2. Classification (NCBI taxonomy): domain Eukaryota; kingdom Metazoa; phylum Chordata; class Cladistia; order Polypteriformes; family Polypteridae; genus Erpetoichthys; species Erpetoichthys calabaricus. The sequence continues at coordinate 68,380,640 of NC_041402.2, forward strand.
GGGCATGGAAAAGATCTTAAACAGGGACCAGTACTTGTGGTGCATAACCTCCTAAAAATGTCTGACAGTTAATAAAAGAGCCCATCTCTGGGACTGAGGTCACCGAGGTGGTCAAAAAACTCCTTGGTGGCAGGGCCCCGGGGGTGGATGAGATACGCCCAGAGTTCCTCAAGGCTCTGGATGTTGTAGGGCTGTCTTGGTTGACACGTCTCTGCAACATCGCATGGACATCAGGGACAGTGCCTCTGGATTGGCAGACCGGGGTGGTGGTCCCCCTCTTTAAGAAAGGGGACCGGAGGGTGTGTTCCAACTACAGAGGGATCACACTCCTCAGCCTCTCTGGAAAAGTCTATTCGGGGGTTCTGGAGAGGAGGGTCCGTCGGATAGTCGAACCTCGGATTCAGAAGGAACAGTGTGGTTTTCGTCCTGGTCGCGGAACACTGGACCAGCTCTACACCCTTAGCAGAGTCCTGGAGGGTGCATGGGAGTTCGCCCAACCAGTCTACATGTGTTTTGTGGACCTGGAAAAGGCATTCGACCGTGTCCTTCAGGGAATCCTGTGGGGGGTGCTCCAGGAGTATGGGGTACCGGATCCCCTGATAAGTGCTGTTCGGTCCCTGTACAACCGGTGTCAGAGCTTGGTCCGCATTGCCGGCAGTAAGTCGAACCCGTTTCCAGTGAGAGTTGGACTCCGCCAGGGCTGCCCTTTGTCACCAATTCTGTTCATAACTTTTATGGACAGAATTTCTAGGCACAGCAAGGGTGTTGAGGGGGTCCAGTTTGGTGGACTCAGGATTGGGTCACTGCTTTTTGCAGATGATGTTGTCCTGTTTAATTCATCAGGCCATGATCTTCAGCTCTCTCTGGATCGGTTCGCAGCTGAGTGTGAAGCGGCTGGGATGGGAATCAGCACCTCCAAATCTGAGACCATGGTCCTCAGCCGGAAAAGGGTGGAGTGCCCTCTCAGGGTTGGTAGCGAGATCCTGCCTCAAGTGAAGGAGTTCAAGTACCTCGGGGTCTTGTTCACAAGTGAGGGAAGAATGGAGCATGAGATCGACAGGCGGATCGGTGTGGCGTCCATAGTGATGCGGGCTCTGCATCGGTCTGTCGTGGTGAAAAAGGAGCTGAGCCGTAAGGCAAAGCTCTCAATTTACCAGTCGATCTATGTTCCTACCCTCACCTATGGTCATGAGCTATGGGTAGTGACCGAAAGAACGAGATCGCGAATACAAGCGGCTGAAATGAGTTTCCTCCACAGGGTGTCTGGGCTCTCCCTTAAAGATAGGGTGAGAAGCTCAGTCATCCGGGAGGGGCTCAGAGTAGAGCCGCTGCTCCTCCACATCGAGAGGAGTCAGATGAGGTGGCTCGGGCATCTGATCAGGATGCCTCCTGGACGCCTCCCTGGTGAGGTGTTCCGGGCACGTCTAACCGGGAGGAGGCCCTGGGGAAGACCCAGGAGACGCTGGAGGGACTATGTCTCCCGGCTGGCCTGGGAACGCCTCGAGATTCTCCCGGAAGAGCTAGAAGAAGTGGCCAGAGAGAGGGAAGTCTGGGTATCTCTGCTCAAGCTGCTGCCCCTGCGACCCGACCTCGGATAAGTGGAAGAGGATGGAGTTAATAAAAGTCACTGGTGTCACTGTGAGTTTTATTTGTGTTTATACTTACTGCTTTTTAAAAATTTGTCTTTGAAAATGCTACCTAGAGAGGATTTTGATTGTTTAAATTCATCTTTGCATTTGTACAATTATAAAAATGGATTACAATAATTTTGTTCCCATTTACACGTATTACTACCATTAGTAGCACAAAACAGACTACAGTAACTGTGTAAATGTATGTCTTTGTAGACTTAGATTGAATGTCATTTTGCATTTTACTTGAAATGGAAGTCAAACCCAGACTAGGCAGAGGAATGTGAATTTCCCTGAAACCTGTCGCCCCAACTCGGTCTCGTCAATGATGAGCCAACCGGAGCCCACCTTTAACAGGCCACTTAAAGGTGAAGCTGACATTTTCACCCAAGTGAAATTGCACATTACATGTGTCAGTCTTGGAAATGAGTAGAGGAACCAGGATGGATAGAGGGAGAGAGATGAGGGGTACCACTGAAATAACGCTTCTGTTTTTAAGAATGGAGATCAGAACAAACAAGGGGAACCTCGAAAGCAGAAGTGTCTTCTCTGAAATGTTTGCCTGACATTGTACAGGGGCACCTTACTCCTACTGCCATGCAAACCTCACTTTGAGATTTACCACCAATGCTTCCCAACTATTCATAGGTTAAAGATTTCTAATTTATTTCTGCCTCTTCTTATACATGTTTGCAGTGAAGTGCTGTTAAGAGGTTTTTCTTACCTTATTCCAATGTAATGGAGTTTATTAGTTTCACTGACAAAACCCTTCACCAGGCTGCCCTTTTTTTTAACTGCTCCATCATTTCTAAATACCTTCAAGGGACCCAATAAAACCACATCTCAGATAAATGCATGTACAGCAATAATCATGCAATGGGATTAGAGAGAATTATAAGCAGAATAAAATGGTCATAAAGAAAATGCATTTAACAGAGCGAGCCAAGATGATTAAAAGTCATGTTATATCTTAGGAGGTAAGCTTAATAAAAAAATTTAAAAAAACACCTTCCACCATCCCATTTGCTTATCGATAAGAAAATGAACAGCAGCACACCACAATCTTTGGTCATTGGATCATTTATTGGTGGACTGGCGAGTTACATAATGGATGAGTACATTATAGCTGACCTACCAAGGATGTCCCGTATCCCCCATCTGACTGCTTGTCACCAGTCCCTGGTAATGGTTCATTTTCAGAGTTAGAGTTCTGCCAACAAAAACATAAAGGCTGCCCATACACTACTGGCCTTAGCATAACCACATCATGAACTGTAAACATAAAGCATTAGGTAGACCCCCCAACTGTCTTGGACTACTTTTTTAGCCACACCTCATACACAAGTATTACTACAGCATAATACATAGATCATGCTACCAGGGCCCTCTAGGTATAAGCACTTCTTTTTTTTTTTTTAATAAATTTTTGTAATCATTCCATACAAATAGATACATTTTTACAAAAAATAGGATTGAAAACAAATCAACCCCACCCCTGAGAAAGAGAGCATCGCCAACAGAGTAAAACTTAGTTTGTAAAAATAAATAAATTGATGAGTTTAATGAGTGGATAAAGATAAATGGAGAAGAAAAAGAAATGGGAAGAGAATCTGCTTCCTCAGTGCTTTAAGAGCTTATTCTAAAATACAGTGATCCCTCGCTATATCGCGCTTCGCCTTTCGCGGCTTCACTCCATCGCGGATTTTATATGTAAGCATATTTAAATATATATCGCGGATTTTTTGTTGGTTCGCGGATTTCTGCGGACAATGGATCTTTTAATTTCTGGTACATGCTTCCTCAGTTGGTTTGCCCAGTTGATTTCATATAAGGGACGCTATTGGCAGATGGCTGAGAAGCTACCCAACTTACTTTTCTCCCTCTCTTGCGCTGAGTTTCTCTGATCCTGACGTAGGGGGATTGAGCAGGGGGGCTGTTCACACACCTAGACGATACGGACGCTCATCTAAAAATGCTGGAAGATTATCTTCACGTTGCTACCTTCTGTGCAAGCTGCTTCCTGAAGCGACATGCTGCACGGTGCTTCGCATACTTAAAAGCTCAAAGGGCACGTATTGATTTTTCACTGTTTGTTTTTATCTATCTCTCTCTCTGCTCCTGACAGAGGGGGTGTGAGCTGCCGCCTTCAACAGCTTTGTGCCGCGGTGCTTCGCATACTTAAAAGGCAAACAGCCCTTTTGATTTGTTTGCTTTGCTCTCTCTCTCTGACAGTCTCTGCTCCTGACGCACACTCCTTTGAAGAGGAAGATATGTTTGCATTCTTTTAATTGTGAGACAGAACTGTTATCTCTGTCTTGTCATGGAGCACAGTTTAAACTTTTGAAAAAGAGACAAATGTTTGTTTTCAGTGTTTGAATAACGTTCCTGTCTCTCTACAACCTCCTGTGTTTCTGCGCAAATCTGTGACCCAAGCATGACAATATAAAAATAACCATATAAACATATGGTTTCTACTTCGCGGATTTTCTTATTTCGCGGGTGGCTCTGGAACGCAACCCCCGCGATGGAGGAGGGATTACTGTATTATTAATTAGATCCTGCCAGGTTTTGAAAAAGTTCTGCACAGATCCTCTAACTGATAATTTGATTTTTTCCAATTTCAAATAATGTAAAACATCAGTTACCCAGTGACTTAAAAGAAGAGAGTCAGGATTCTTCCAGTTTAGCAAGATAAGTCTGTGTGCCAATAGTGTGGTGAAGGCAATCACAGTTTATTTGTCCTTCTCCACTTTAAGCCCATCTGGAAGAACACCAAACACAGCTGTCAATGGGTTAGGAGGGATTGTGACACCAAGGCTGTCTGATAGGCATTTCAAGATTTTGGTCCAGAATGATGTTAATTTGGTGCAGGTCCAGAACATGTGGCCCAGTGAGGCTGGAACTTGATTGCAGCGTTCGCAGGTTGGATCTTGCCCTGGAAACATTTTGGACAGTTTTATGCGAGACAGATGTGCTCGATAGATAAATTTGAGTTGAATAATTGTATGCTTTCTGCATATGGAGCTCGAGTGGATTCTTTGCATTGCTACCTTCCACTCCTTTTCTGATATGTTGAGTGAGAGATCCTTTTCCCACTGTCCTCTTAGGTATAAGCACTTCTGGTGATTTGTCTGGATAGAAGTTCATCTGAAAGGTAAGAACGATGTGTCTCTGATTCAATGTGATTATATTCACCCAGTCTCACTGAAGCCAGATGTATAATATATTCATCTGGAGACAACTGTGACTGAATTGTGCTTAACAGAGGGTGGGAACAATTAAACGGCTCAGTGAATGTCACATTTCTGACCCAATCCAATGCCTCATGAAGGCGGAGCTCATATCAGGGAAGCTGATTTTGCATTGCGCATATCAAAGGTGCTCTCAATAACCTGGTGAGACAGACAGCAAGCTTCTGTTTACGGTGAATGATCTACAGTTGAAAAGTCTACTAAAAAAACTCTACGAGAAATATAAATGTGTGTCGCACATGCAGAGAGCACATTGCACATTTTAATAACAAGCATAACCTGATTCAAGGGAAAAAACAAACCTTTCTGTAGCACCAAGATTATACATTGGCATTCAATTTCATTAATATACCAATGGTAAATGTGATACGATATGTTGCCGCACATGCTGTGTGTGCTATTTTCAGCATTGAGACAATAGTGTAGGAGTTGATGTAAGCTTGAAAAAACTGGCAGCTATGCTTGTGTAAATATGAACTGCAATTTATGCATTGAAGTAAACGGTGTGTCACACTCTGTCAAAAGGACTGCCATTAAGAGAGCTGATAACAAAGAGCCACAGGAGATGCAGATTTCAGAACTGAAAACACCCGACATAACACATATGTCTAACAACACCAGTAAAGCATGGACAAGGCTACACAGCACTCACCTTCTCACTGCATGTTTAAACAAGCAACTAATGAGGAAATTCAACTTTACTAATTGGAAATGCTATCATGACATAGCAAAATAGCCACAGCGTTTATATCCATAATCTACAATGCTTGTCTAAGCTCGTTTTGCTGTTGATATGTCATATACTGATGCAATAATTAAAATAACACAGATATTGTAGCAGACAGAAGCACCTCTCAAACGTGTGGAGTCCAGTAGCTGCAGTGGTCTGTGTGTGTCTGTCTGTCTCCACTGTCACAGTGCTCATTACAACGTGCAAATTAACCATTAAACTTCAGTTACCTTGTGGTAATGAACTCCTGAAAGGATTAACAGCAATTTCAGCTTTTTATTTTTTTCAGTGTTGTCTTTTGTTCCCTCCCTGAAACCCTTGCAGTGGTTTTAAAACGCATTGACTGGAGAAACTGTGGGTGGGTGTTTTAGGAAGAAGCCCCTGGGTTGTAGCCTTTGCAGTGTCAAATTTTGCTGCTACCCACTTCACACTTTTTAACAGATTACGGCCAGACATAGTCTTGTTTTAGAAACACATATGGGCACACAAGACTACTATTCTCTGAACCTATTACCTTGTAAAGGGGCGAGAAAAAAATAATGTATTCATTCTGCACATTGGTGATCGATTCACACCAGATGTTCCCATAAACCATGCATCACCATATGAGAATGACAGGCCATAGACTCCACCATACTGCACCTTCCAATTCAAACCTTTGGGGTCCACACGCTGCTTGCTCTAAACAATTGAAGAGAGCAGCTATTTGTTTAAATCTGACTGGGCTGCCAAGAATACAATTTTTAGACCTTTTGGTCACTTTTTATAATCATATACTGCACACATACATTTTAAGACATGTCCATAGATTACAAAATGGCGTATTTCCTCTTTTAAGTATTTACTGTATACTGGTACACTTTGCCATTAGACTAGTCTCTTAATGTATTAATAAAGGGAAAGATCAGGCAATATAAATGGCCCAAGGGTAATGTGTTGCACTCGGTTTCCTTAATGATTTAAATTTTTTTAACTTAGCCAAACAAATCTGAGGATATGGGAAATATGCCATTGTGCAACTGGATGATAAGCACTTTTTTTGTTGCTTTTTTCAGAACCTTCATGATATATTCCAGCACTTTTACTGACTTTATTATAGCGCTCCAGGAATTTTATTGCTCTTTTGTTACCTCTTTATTTACTGCTCCACTGGTCTATTCCCGAATTGCTGTATCATTTATGAATACAATCCTACTGTTGTCTTATTCATCAATGTAACTACCCTTCACCACAATGAATAAGATGTGTTCATATGCCTCCAGCCCATCAGATGGTACATCCACCTCCTAATGGAAACCTGCTGCCTATAGACTGTCAGTTGTGTGACATACAGTGTGTGAGAAGTAGCCCGGACACAGACAGACAGACACCATCTTTAAGTCCACCACACGTTTATTCGCCATATTTACAGTCCAATAAAGTGCACAACCCAGTGTGCTTCAAGCACCAAACACCCCCAAAGTCCAGGCCTCTCTCAGTCTCTCTGCCTGCTCTTCAGGCCGCCTCTACTCTCCTGCACTCCTCACCCGACTCCAGTCCTCCTTTGCAGGGAGGCGGCCCCTTTTATAAGTGCCCGGATGGGCTCCAGGTGATCCCCGACACTCCCTAGACGCTCCCCTGTGTGGCGGAAGTGCCGGCTGTGTTCCCGGAAAAACTCCGGGTGTTCCCAGTCTTCTTCCCCCCAGCACTTCCTGGTGTGGCGGAAGTGTTGGGGTTCTGGGTCCTTCAGGCATGGGGGAGCCCCCTGGCGGAGACCACGGGCCCCTACAGGGTTGGGCTTCCAAGCCCTGCACCCGTGGCCCCCAAAGGAACCAGGGCAGTCACCCCCTCATGGTCTGGAGGAGGTATGAGCCCTCCTCCTGTCTTCCTGGGTGTCCCGGTTGGGTGCCACCCCCTGCCGTCTGCCACAAGTGACATGCAGAAGTATTCAGTCCCTTTGAAGTCATCATAATTTTCTGCGTGACCAAAGATTTCTGCACATATTTATCCATTCAGTATTTTTAATGTTAACTCTTATTCTGTCACATTTCCAAAATCAAAATAAACCATATTCAAACATGGATGTGTCAGAGACTACTATTGGCAGGAGAAATACAGAGGTCACACTGCAAGATGCAAACCACTAATTAGCCACAAACACAGGACAGCCAGATTACAGTTTGTGAAAAAGCACTAGAAGAGCCTGAAGAATTATGGATAAAGGTCTTGTGGACAGACAAAACAAAGATGAACCTGTATCAAGAGTAACGGCAGAAGGAAAGTGAAGAGATAAAAAGGAGCTACCCAAGATCCAAAGCATTCCACCTCATCTGTTAAACATGGTGGTGATGTTATGGCATGGGCACTTATGGCTGATACTCTTTTCTTCTTTGAGGATGTAATTTCTGACAGCAGTTGCACAATGAATTCTAAGGCGTATAGAAACATCTGCTCAAGTTCCAGTAAATGCCTCCAAACTCATTGGAAGTGCACCATCCCACAACAAGGTGATGATCCTAAGCATGCAAATTGCTAAGGTAGAACAGGAGTTTTACAAATATAAAAAAATGGGAATTTTTTGAATGGTGCTGCCAGTCACCAGATTTAAATCCAATTCAGCATGCCTTCCATATGCTGAAGAGAAAACTTAAAGGGGCAAGACCCTGAAACAAGCAGGAACTGAAGATGGCTACATTAGAGTCTTTGGCTGAACAACAACGACATTTATTTATATAGCACATGTTCATACAAAAAAGTAGCTCAAAGTGCTTTACATAATGGAGAAAAATAAAAGACAAAGTAAGAAATTAAAATAAGACAACATTAGTTAACATAGAATAAGAGTAAGGTCCGATGGCCAGGGAGGAAAGAAAAACAAACAAAAAAAAAACTCCAGAACCTCTGCAGGGGTTCCAGGCCACGAGACCGCCCAGTCCCCTCTGGGCATTCTACCTAACAAAAATGAAATAGTCCTCTTTGTATTTAAGGTTCTCACAGAAGGACTTGATGATGATGGTCATGCAGACTTCTGGCTTTTAATCCATCAATGTTGGAACATCACAGTGAACAACAGAGAAGATACTCAACACCTGGTTGTGTCTATGAATCACAGACTTCAAGCGGTCATTGCATGTAAGGGATATGCAAAAAAGTGGTGAATGTGACTGCTTTAATATACCCTGTCATTCCAAATATTATGGTGTCCTGAAATGGGACACCATGTAGAAAAATGGCAATTTCTAGATAGTGTGGCCAAAATGTCTGCAAATACCCCTAAATTTAAATCTGTAATGTGCATTTAATATTTCTCACATGAAACAAACTCTACAATGCTTAGGGTAAGTTAAGATTTTGCTATTTCACTGAGCAACCTGTTTTTTTATAAACATGGAAGCCCCACTATTTTGTCTTCCATCCATCCATCCATTTTCCAACCCGCTGAATCCGAACACAGGGTCACGGGGGTCTGCTGGAGCCAATCCCAGCCAACACAGGGCACAAGGCAGGAACCAATCCTGGGCAGGCTGCCAACCCACCGCAGGACACACACCAAGCACACACTAGGAACAATTTAGAATCACCAATCCACCTAACCTGCATGTCACTGTTTTGTCTGGGTAGAGTAATATGTATTGCTCTACTTTCTCCTATTGTGTTATTACTATGTAGCCTTTGTCAAAATGCCTAATCTCACAGATTTACCACTGTTTATAAGGTATTTAATCTCACAGATTTATTCCCACCTTCCCTTCTATATCTATAATCTCAGGCAATTATGTGTAGTAAAAAAACAAGCAGGAGTTAAGTTACACATAAAACAATGTATTAATGATAATATTCATAAATAATAACAATATGCAAAGTACATTTGAATACTGGCAACCATACAACCTGATTAAATGGTGATGTGTAGTTTCAGACGGCACACAGACGTAGTTATTTAAACGTTCTTTACTTAGTATCCATATGCCATTATCCATTTCATGCCCTTTAGTCAACAATTGCCATTCACACTCACCAGCTTCTTTGCCTTCTATCTTATTTCTTTGTCCTAAATCAAATTTCAGTGCAGCACTGGTTACCTTTCCTAACAGTTGTGAAATATCTATGGGTGAAGCATGTTCTTTAAATACTGGACAGACCTCAGAATTATCTGGAGATTGTGGTGCAGTGGATAATAATAATGGAAGAAAACATCCTTGCTGTTTTCCCTTCCTTTCATCTCTCTCCTTTTCCTCACACTCACATTCCCACTCTTTATCTGAGCACTCATCTGTCTCAGGTAAGTCACCCACCCATGTTTTAGGGTTCCAGTCTGATCCAGTTACTACTGCCCTTTCACCATGGGTGGTTTTCTCTCCTTGTTTCCCCTGCTTTCTGTGCTTTCCACTTCAGCAGTGGGTGTTCTATATGTTAGCACTTCACAATTATCACACCAACTGTTACATCTTTCAAAACTTTCACACAACGTTCCACAACTTTCACTTTCTTTCTCATACTGATCTTCCTTATTACCAATAATACAAGATTGTAAACCTCTTATAACAGCAGCTGTCTTCTTTATACCTGATCTCTGTTTTCCTGATTTTAATCCTTCCAGCCCCCTTCCATTTTGTGGCATGCTCAGCTCAGCTTCTGCTTTCTCTACCTGCACTACAGGTTTCCATTTCCTAGCTTTGGCCTGCTTGCTTCTACCACTCCACTGGAAGATGGCTGACTTTAATATAAATTTAGGCATTTCTGAACCTACAATTTTACTCTAATACAATTTGCCACCTTCGTTATGGGTTGGCCTACTTTTGCCACTGTAAGCAAACATACACATACATACACCAAGATTCTAAACAAATAAGTGCCGTATGAATGATGCATGCATGTCCCATCACTCCCTAGCACTTTAACCACTTAAATGCCATATGGACGAAGCATGCAATGTTCCACCACTCTCTAACACTTTAATTAGGGACTCTACCACCAACACTAACAAACATGCGGGTGTCCTTGTGACAGACATGAAGTCTCTACACTTTGTTGGTTATATTCCATTCAGCAACCAAACAATGTTTACTTCCACCGCATTTGTACACTGGATGCCCTAAAATTCACATACATAAACACACATATACATCAACAGTATTTGCAAACAGGGTGCAAAACATGGTTACCCCAAAAACCTGCCGACTACGCCAATTGTTTTGTCTTGGTAGAGTAATATATATTGCTCTACTTTCTCCTATTGTATTATTAATATGTAGCCTAATCTCACAGACTTTCCACTGTTTATAAGGTATTTAATCTCACAGACTTATCCCCACCTTCCCTTCTATATCTATAAGCAATTAGGTGTAGTAAAAAGACAAGCAGGAATTAAGTTACACATAAAACAATGTATTATTGGTAATATTCATAAATAATAACAATATGCAAAGTACATTTGAATATTGGCAACCATACAACCTGATTAAATAGTGATGTGTAGTTTCAGGCGGCACACAGACTTGTAGTTATTAAAAATGTCTCTAGTTAAGGCATCATTGGTGCTCAGCTTTCTTCAGAACAGGCCGTATGCCTGTTCCAATATGGCTGCTAAGCTGTGATCTCCATTGTGTTGTCCTTTCAGTTCATGGTGTGATGGTCTTCATCAGTTTGGTAAGAGAGATACTTCTTCATCATATATTGGTTAGTAAGAGAGAGAGAATGTGGTTGAACAAGCAGATTTATAGATTCTCTGTCCAACCCCTACAGACAATAGGACATCATGGTACTTAAAAGCTTTTGATCCAAGCCAATTCCAAACTGCCATACTTCAGACCAATGGGGGAATACAACATCTTAAAACCTGCCACCCTCAAGACCATATGTCTTTATGGCTTTCTTGCGGGGGTTGAAAGACTTTAGCAGAGAAACACTCGCCAAACTGGTTTAAGGCACATCCTCTCCCAACTTTGTCGTAAAATTCAAAAAGACCCATTGCTAAGGGGGGTGGGGGATAAACACTAAATTACATTGCTTTGCCTAAATTACAAATAAAGACATACAAAATATTTATCAAGTTATATGCAAAATCTCACATCACTACACCCACAAACCAGGCTCATATGGAAATGCACAAAGGGTGTGGACTACATTAAAGAATATATTTAGTAAGACGGGTGCCATGTAATCCTGTGCATCCCCATCAGAAGTGCTTTAAACACAAACAAGATGCATCACTTAACTGTTTTTCTCTTAATGAGAGCCGACAACTCCAAACCATGGAACCCTTAGAAAGTGGCCAATTCACTTCACGTGCCATTAACGTGTTCTCAACTGATGATGAGACAAAGTACGTTTGCTTGTCTGAAGGCTGCAAAAGGACGCTTTTGAAAAGTTTGGGAGAGAATGACAGGTTGAGGAAGCAGCTGCTTTATCTCATTAAAAATATCTTGGCTGGTGTTATTTAATTTTATGGTCCATAATTTATTTTTGACACTTTTGTGATATTTACACATCTTCGTATTTTTAAACAGATGGAGTCAGGTGAAAGAGTGAGTTGGGATTAAGGTATGGTGCTGGCACATAGACAAGCAAACAGTAGACTTAAAGGACATCTTAGGTGCATGTCAATGGATGTGGTGGGAAGTGCTGGGTAACAGGAGTAGAGGACAAACTAAATGAGTGGTGTGCTGCTTGCAGTCAGTAATGGACATGAGGACAGGGGGTGCTGCTGTCCTTGAGAAAGGTATAGGGTGCATAAAGCTGTTGTAAAGTTGCAGAAAGTAGCTTTTGGCTAGAGAAAGGGTTGTTTTTTTGTTTTAAACACCTTGACAGTCTATTGGTTTTAGGAGTTAGTAAATGATATTCTACAGCTAAAACGTGCACTGGATGGTTGTGTAATTGTTTGCACTCTCCTTTTGTTTAGTTGCTCCCACTATTGCAGTCCAAGACCCATGCTGGTGAGTTTCGGATACAATGGCATATGTTGAGGATCCCTTCGTAACATGTTGAAAGGCAACACCAGCTTTGACTCTGCATCTGGTGTAAATGTAGCTTTAAAGACAAACAGCTATCATGTTAAAAACAGGACAAAACATGGTGACAAAAATCAACAATAGAAAACCAAAAATGATGCAGGTAACTGGAATAGATTTAATGGAATATTTCATTTTATTTACTAACAGTTAAATATATATATATATATATATATAAAACACACATACACATTTATAGCTCTACATGATCACTAATTACTGCTCAGGCCAACATTAAAATAAGGAAAATTAAAGAAAATTTCTAACAAAAAAGAAGTTACTGTGCAACTCATTTGGCAGCATATTGTGACTGCTGTTTATGTAAAGAGAACGGTGACACTCAAATTCCTGAAACAGATGTACATCTTTTAAGACTAGAATTACCAAAGCCTACGAAAAAAGTCATAAATCTGGCCCACCTTAAATCCCTTCGCACCTCTCCGTCAGTGTCTTTTGTCTGCAGAACGTGCACAAAGTTCTCCCAGCTCATGCCTTGATTATCAGGGAGTGAAGTGGTGGAGTTTTAAGAGTGGAATGTATGTAGAAGTGCCACGGTCAACTGAACATTTTTGTATGTTGCATTTTATTAACTTTTGAATGATGCTGTATTTATATATGAATAACATTTAAGACAGCTAAGAATTCTTGTAGTTTACTTTTGAGAAAGAATGATTTAAAAATGCAAAAAGTTACAAGGCCATTGCAGTAATACTTCACTTAAATTTGCCCTTTTATTTTCATAATCTGCATTTTTAAAATTGAAGGCCCCTGACCGATAAAACAGTTTCCATATATGTAACTATTTTACTATACATACTGTATGTTAACTGTTTTTTAGTCTTATAAAATTTAAAAATACAAAACTTAGTATTAAACCCTTCTAAGGGCTTTTGTTTTAACAACAAGAAGCATTTTAATATCAATCTTAAAAATAAAAATAACAGGAGACTCCTAAAGGACATGGATATCTAGAAAGGAGATTTTAGCTCAGAGTTCTTCACACTTCCTACATCAAACATACATAATGATAAATGTCTGTTAAAACAGACCAAGAAACAATCTAAAAACAGTTGTAAATATTCCACAGTAATACACAATCATCTTATAAAACACTCATTCTATTAATATGCTGATGTCACCATTTACGCTATTCGTGGTTTGTGAACCCATGCAATTATATTGTTTTTTCTGCACTGAATTAAAATACAAAAAGGAGAAAGGCATCATAAAAATATACATTTTTAAAAGTATACCACCGAGTATTATATTGGCTTTAATGACTGCCTTCATGTGTACATTTGTAACCATGGCACAACAATGGCTGCATTGATTGCATGGAGACTGGCGAGGTTTATTCTAAGCAGTCAATGTTTTGGACTATGAGCCAGTCAACAATATGGATCGAGAGTGCTCAATGGCTGATTTAAGGCGCATCAATAATATTCATTTTACAGTGTAAATGACTTTAGTGTGCTAACTCAAGACACCTATAATCCTCTTTCAAAAGTGTTTTCAGGTAATTATGATCAAGTTGCTCATCCACTGAAGAGCACAGCAATCTACAAAGACACTACAGGAGGACAGTTTTTTATAGTCATGAATAAATGTACACACTTGTGTATATTTTTGAGTTGAGGCAGGTTGAGTCTAACTGGCAAGATGAATTAAACCTCTTTAGTCTTAAGCAGAGGCATGTGGATCTAATCGAGTCTTCAAAAGTCTTCTTTCTATCAGATGGTTGTGGCGAGTGCCCTCTTCTACGCAGTGGTGTGCTGGGGAGGCAGCATTAAGAAGAAGGATGCCTCACGCCTGGACAAACTGGTGAGGAAGGCAGGCTCTATTGTTGGCATAGAGCTGGACGGTTTGACATCCGTAGCAGAGCAACGGGCACTCAGCAGGCTCCTATCAATTATGGAGAATCCACTACATCCATTGAACAGTGTCATCTCCAGACAGAGGAGCAGTTTCAGCGACAGACTGCTGTCACTGTCCTGCTCCACTGACAGACTGAGAAGATCATTCCTCCCCCAAACTATGCGACTCTTCAATTCTACCAGAGGGGGTAAACGTTGAACATTATTCAAGTTATTGTCTGTTTTTTACCTGCATTTTTTATTACTCTTTAATTTAATATTTTTTGCTGCTGGAGTATGTGAATTTCCCCCTGGGATTAATAAAGTATCTATCTATCTATCTATCTATCTATCTATCTATCTATCTATCTATCTATCTGTCTGTCTGTCTGTCTGTCTGTCTGTCTGTCTGTCTGTCTGTCTGTCTGTCTGTCTGTCTGTCTGTCTGTCTGTCTGTCTGTCTGTCTGTCTGTCTGTCTGTCTGTCTGTCTGTCTGTAATAAATGACAGTGGTACAAAAAACAATCCAAAAACATTTTCAGTTAAGCAGTGAACAACATACACAAGTACAATAGTGGAAATTAAGGGGAAGTACAATTAAGACAGAAGCCAGAAAGTACCCCTTTACACAAATAGTTGTGGGAATCTGAAACAAACTACCGAGGCATGAAGTTGACATGAAAACCTTTGCAAATTTTAAAAAGCATCTGGATGACATACTGGAGCAACTTAGCTATTAGCTAAGCAAATGTGCTTAACGAAGTAAATGATCTCTTATTTGCGAATGTTATGTTACAATTTTCTTTAAAACTGGGTTTTCAATGTGTAGGTGGATAAGTTGCAAGCAAAAGCTGCTGAGGAGCATATTCCTAATAAGTTAAGTTTTGTAAAATATACACCTGGAAAGTACAAAAGTTGCTAGCTCAAACAATTTTTCTGAACAATCAAGTCAAATAAAATTTATTGTTAAAGTGTACATCATAAGGGATCTAAATCACAACAATAATTTAAATGATAAACGGAGTGGTAAGACTACATAGAACTGCAGCTAAAAAAGCAACCACACCACTATGGCAACCCAAAAAAAAAAACTGCAGCACGTAATGGGTATTTTAGCTGTAGATACTCACAACTAGCTACACTTGTGCTTGACCAGTCTTCTCAGTAATACCATAGAACCGTGCAGTTAAGCCTCAGTATAAACAGCACATTTTTATTCATTGCCTCTTATCACCATTTATACATCAGTGTCTCCAGTAGAAGAGCATGTCCAACTCATAACAAACCACGGTAGAACACAGTGCACACCTGAAGAATCAACATCAAGGGAGAAAATGGTTTTGAAATTGATGCATATAAAATAAATTATTAAAGAAATATTAATAAAAAGAATAAAAACATTACTGGGCAAAATAGAAGCCTTTAACAGAAAGTTTTCTTGGCTGACTTTACAAAATTACTGGTATAATATGGAAAATGGAAACACAAATGATAATTCTGCAAGAAATACACATTTACAGCATAGTCCACAATTTATTTCAAATCAGAATATCTTACAGACATCTGGTTTTATAAGGGCTGTGCCAAGTCTTGACAGCTTGCTTTTTAAATTGAAGGAATGGAATAAAGAGAACAAACATTCATTTGCAACAGATTGAGAGTGGTAGAGAGGGGATAAAACAGGAAACACAAAGCAGGAGACCAGCAAAATACTAAATACAAAACAAAAATGAATCATACAGAGTTTGGACATTTTTGTATCAATAAAATAGGGCATTAACAGTTATGTTGTTCAAACCATCATGGAATGTCGCCTGCAGAAAAAGGTTATTAAAATAAAATTGTGTTGTAAGGTGGTTCAGGAGACCACTGACAGTTCACGGAATATAAGTAGCTGAAATGAAATTCTCCATAACTTTTGAGGCCAATGAGAAGACTATGCATTGTACACATGTACAACAGCTCTTGGCTATTTTTTAGCTGTCCACATACATTTCCAATTATTCATAATAATTCTGCTACACAAAATTAAAAAAGCAGGTAAACAGCAAATAATCAGTACAGGAATACTCTCTTTTTAAGGGAAGAACTACCCAAGATCACATAAGGCAGGATCTATTTGATTAAAAAGAAATAAAGAAGCCCTCTATTTTAGCTCAGTCCAGCACCTCTGACAATAAAGAATTATCAAGGTTATCAAAATGGAAAATGGGAACAGGTGAATCAACTAACATATTGAACTATGTTTTGTGGAGGTACCATAACCAAGGATGATTCTTACCTTCCAATAATTGGACTAATCAAATAAAGCATACATGTTTCATGTTCTTTAGCACCAAAAAAGAAGAAAAGAAACAAAGACACATAAAACAACAAAAGCTGCACCATGCTTAGTTCAGTTGCAGGTTGCAAATTCTTTCGCAGTAGTTATTGAAGATAAGTATTTTCAGAGTATTCGTGTGATGTTTTCTCAGGCTTCTCCCCATCTTAATTATGAGCTTAAGGGGCACCAAACAAAATAAAGACGAAGCATTATATTTTGGGATTCACCTTCTGTAAACTATCACTTGGCTGCAGGTTCATAACTGCTTCACTTGATATGATAATTGGCTTCCCATGAAAAACAGGTAGGAATAATCAAATGCCAAGTTTCTTGTCTGGGTATTCACTTCTTCCTGCCCTCTGGTTACGAATTTCCAAGTGTTTATTCTGGACTCTGTCAAAGTGTTGCAACAGCTCTCCATAGTCTATGTCAACAGGAGTAGGCCTTCTGGATCTTAGTGCTGTCTGGGGACTACAAAGGTAAAGGAAACATTAATATTCAAGTGTTAAAAAAAACTTACATTGTGCAGCCATCTCATACTGGATCAGTCACCAATTGGAAAATAAGCAATAAGCTACATCAGTCCGGGTCTGATAAGGTTTCATAGAAATGTTTTTCAGAGAACATGCATAAGGCACTCAGGATAAAAGTTTAGAAGTAAACAAAAAAGTCAGCAACACAATGATGGTTTTATTAAAAGCATGGGGTGATAATGTGAATATGCTAGAGAGTAATATTAATGAACATTTGTTAAAAACGAAAATATGAAGAAGCATTAAAATGAAATAGTGCTGTAAATGTTAATAAGAAAAAGCAAAAGTAACAGAAAGAACAATAGCTTAAAATTTGAGGTTTTAATTCTAGAAGCAATAAAATTGAAAATGGCTGAACCAATACTTTGAACTCAGCAACTGTACATTAAGCAATAACATATTCCACAGCTATAGTGTACAATATAAGGAGTTACCTTAATTTAGAAAAGTCAGTCAATGATGAAAAGGGTGAGAGTACACTACATAAAGTCAGAGAGAATTTAAATGTAAGACTGTTTCAATGTTCAGATGCGCCAAAAATAGTGTCAATAACCAGATTCATAATAATTTCAAAATGAAAAATATAGATGGTTATGATATAATAATGGGCATAATTAATAATAATTAAATATGACAAAATCCCAAAAATACTGGAAGAGACTAAATGGAGTTTATAGGAGAACTGAATGATTGCTTCTTAAAGGATAAGTTGGGTATTTTTTTCCAAGTCAGTTATTTCTTCACAATTAATGGTATATATTAATTTGCCACATGAAAAAGAATATCTAAAAAGAATTTCTAGCCTGCCATTGTACCTTATACCTTATAATTGAGGTAAAGGACACCAGGGTTCAACATGAAAACAAAACCATTAAATCATAGTGAATATATTCGTTTTTCAAGTTTTATCAAGTATTGATCTGCATCTTGAGATTGCACGCATATTTCAAAACAGAGAGAATCCATGCAATTTTAAGCAGAAAGAAAAAAATCAAAAAGCTAAACCTTATTGTGAGATTAAGGTGCCTTAGCTATGCACTTCACTTTGCTTCTGGCCTTCCCCTGTGGTACCCTTTAGGACTAGGGGCATGCCACCTTGAAGGGCTGTCTTCCAAGTGGTGTTAATGGCATTATTGAATGATGATGCCTAGATGTAAATGGCTGTCTCTATTCTGTAGAGACCTAGACAATAATCACTTAAAAAAAGTCACACTTACCTTCAATCAGTCTTTCACTATATGACAGCTTGTTCCCAACACAAACAATTTAGTATTGCATTATTATGCAAATGGTGGCGCAGTGGGTAGCGCTGCTGCTTCGCAGTTAGGAGACCCAGGTTCGCTTCCCAGGTCCTCCCTGCATGGAGTTTGCATGTTCTCCCCGTGTCTGCATGGGTTTCCTCCGGGTACTCCGGTTTCTTCCCACAGTCCAAAGACATGCAGGTTAGGTGGATTGGAGATTCCAAATTGGCCCTAGTGTGTGCTTGGTGTATGGGTGTGTGTATGCGCGCGCGCGCCCTGCGGTGGGCTTATCCCTGCCTTGCGCCCTGTGTCGGCTGTGATTGGCTCCAGCAGATCCCCGTGACCCTGTAGTTAGGATATAGCGGGTTGGATAATGGATGGATTATTATGCAAACATACTGCTTACAGCTGCTGTTATTAGTCCTTATCACTTGATTGCATGTGGGTATCGAAGTGTACTGCACTTGGCTTGGCTCTTTCTAAGATATAAGCCTTTTAAAAAAATGAAGTGTAAACAGTTCAGATTTACAACTATGTGTACAAAGTACGATGAAACTATTATGTGTGCTCTTCACCACCAAACTGCCATACAGCATGACTTTTGCTCCCATAGGCTATAAGAACACAGAATGTAACAGGCATAAAGTATGCACCATTTAGGAAAACATAGCAAAACAAACCCATAAATGGGGTGAAGACAAAGACCGGGCATAAGATTTCACACTAAGATACTTGATCCTTTGAGTCAAAAGTGCTAACTATACCACTGTGCTACTCTGTACTGCAAATACTGCATATAGTTAAAACATTGAGAAGAATTAAGTCAGAACATAACATTTAAGATAAAGAATAATTACATTCCAGTTGTATGCAGAAACAATTAGAATACTGCAGGATACTTGGTTGTATGGGTTATTCTGTGCTATACAAATCAAACGAGGTTGTGCATAAGCTGTATAATACACTTACTGTAACAGGCCATATCTGGAATACTGTGTGTGTCTATACAGAAAGGAAAAGGTGAAAGTACTACAGAGCTGCTACACTAGGACAAATTCCCTAAAACATACCACTTGCACCTTCCTTCTGTATCATCTCATATTATCTTTGGCTCTGTTTTGTACTGTAAGAATTTCATCGTGGTGTGTATACAATAAATTTGAACTTGGTATAAGCAATACGGAAAGAATAAAGATTTTTTTGATCTTTTCATGCTACAAAAATCGAGACTACAAATAGACATGATAAAGTTATTTAAAATTATATAAAGAATAAGTTCCTCCATTGAGAAGTAGGGGAACATAATTTCTCACAAAACTTGGAAAAAAAAATGTAGATTTTTTTTTTCTTTTAACTTCACAGAGAACTTTAAATGAAAAGAACAAGTTACTGAACTGTGTAGTTGAAAGTATCATACTGAGAACTTTCAGATCCAAGATCAGAATTCTATTAGGCTCCACAAGAGAACAGTACTTTCAAGTTATGTGGGACCAGTTCCATTTGTAGACGCTTCCAAACGAACAATGGTAGTCCTTGTTTAAGAGACACCTGCTTAACACCACCAATATGCAATGTAATTAAGGATAAGAACATTAGTACTGGAAATTACTAAACAGTGTAATGCAAACAGAAAGTGAAAGAGGTTTGAGAGATAAAACTATAATTTTATTCTAATCTTAAAGTACCTCTTTTTTATTTTATTTAATTTTCACAAGAAGCTATACGTTTTTTAATTACATTATAAAGCTGAACAGTAACCAGGCGCTTTTTGCCTTCCAGACACAAGACTCTAAAATATAAGCTGTCTGGCTGATAACAGGACAGCTGGTAACCTCTAAGTGGCCTTTCTCATTTGTTAATCTGGAGTGGCACTTCAAACAAAGTGTACCTTTTTCAGTTTTGAGAACTGTGTCTGCAAACAATGCACGCCAAACATTACTCAGAACTACGTAGTAAAGAAGTGATGGTTAAGTGTTCCATGGCACCATACTGCTATTCTACCACATTACAGTCTAAGTGAAGTAGCTGTAAAAACATATTCACCCACCTCAGATCTATTCATATTTTTACTATTTTAAGTGTGCAGTGAGGCCTAGAGGATAAGGCACTGCACATCAAGCTTTAATACTGTCAGGTTGATCCCTTTTTCTGACTCATTATGTGACCTTCTTCTTCTTTCGGCTGCTCCCATTAGGGGCTGCCACAGCGGATCTTTTTCCATATCTTCCTGTCCTCTGCATCTTGCTCTGTTACACCCATCACCTGTATGTCCTCTCATACTATGCATAAACCTTCTCTTAGGCCTTCTCTTTTCCTCTTGCCTGGCACCTTAACATCAGTCTCCCAATATACCCAACATCTCTCCTATGCACTTGTTCAAACCAATGCAATCTCACCTTTCTACCTTTGTCTCCAAACCATCCAACCTGGGCTGACCCTCTAAAGTACTCATTTCTAATCTTATCCATCCTTGTCACACCAAATGCAAATCTTAGCATCTTTAACTCTGCTACCTCCAGCTCTGTCTCCTGCTTTCTGGTCAGTGTCACCGTCTCCAACCCATATAACATAGCTGGTCTCACTACCGTCCTGTAGACCGTCCCTTTCACTCTGGTACCTGTCTGCCAGACACTTTTCTTCACCCATTCCACCCTGCCTGCACTCTCTTTTTCACTTCTCTTTCACAATCCCAGTTACTCTGTACTGTTGATCCCAAGTATTTAAACTCATCCACCTTCGCCAACTCTACTCCCTGCATCTTCACCATTCCACTGACCTCCCACTCATTCACACACATGTATTCTGTCTTGTTTCTACTGACCTTCATTCCTCTCCTCTGTAGAGCATATCTCCACCTCTCCAGTGTCTCCTCGACCAGCTCCCTACTTTCACTACGGATCACAATGTCATCAGCAAACATCACAGTCCATGGGGTATCCTGTCTAATCTCGTCTGTCAACCTGTCCATCACCACTGCAAATAAGGAAGGGCTCAGAGCTGATCCCTGATGTAATCCCACCTCCATGTTGAATGTATCTGTCACTCCTACCTCAGACCTCACCACTGTCACACTTCCGTCGTGCATATCCTGTACAACTCTTACATACTTCTCTGCCACTCTCTAATTCCTCATACAATACCACAACTCCTCTTGAGGCACCTTGTCATATGCTTTCTCCAGGTCCACAAAGTATTTAATAAATGTTTCCTTTTTTATTTTTTACAATAAAGATACTTATTATAGCATGTCCATTTATAATATAGTAAAATACTGATATATGCATATTTTTAAAATAAAATTAAGTGTAACACAAATATTCCTCCTTTTTTCTCAAAATAAATGTTACTTCTGAAAGAACTCATTGACAACTCTGACCACTCAAAAATGTAAAATGTAAAATATGGAAATGTTAAATTGGGGTTTTGTTGTATTAAGAAATCAAATGTTGCATGTATATCTAAAAATTAAACTACATAATAAAAAGCATAAATAACATTAATACAGGATTAAGATGTTAATGTAAACACAAGCGGACATTTATTATTACATTTACATTTATGTAAACTCATTAAATGTAATAACAATGTGAATATGTGGCAAGCTTAAGAGTAACACATTATTACATGCTGCCACCAGACTCAGTCCTAGAGCAATAGCATCCCTTCTCTTGAGGAAAGTATTGTAATGAAAGGCACATTCATTTTAAGCGGCAGCGCTGCAAGCATTTACTTTTCACTGTATATTCCTTTCAATAATGAACCATTATGTGGAGGCATGCTTCCATAGTTCTGCTCAAACACAAGATTGCATAAAGTGCTTTGTTTCAGATCCATTTTGATTTTTGCTTGACATTTGCAATAAAGTAAAGGCAACATAACTTTTGAAGAATAAATGCAGGAATAGATGACTTCTGTTACACAGAATGTTGAAAAAATTTTAAAACCTTTGTTGCACACAGTTTTAATTGGGGCCTTGTCTTTGATAAACAAAATGCAATGACTACCACTACCTAATTCTGCTTTCAATAGCCTTATGTGTACGGACATACGCTGTTGTAAAAAGGTAGTGGTCATTTGTGTGGCCAACCTAAAGTTAGTTGGACTTGGTGATGCTTGCTTAGCTTTAACACACTCTTCATACTTTACTACATGGTTGAATTTTAAGATGAATGTATAAATATTTTTGTGAAGTTGCTGAACAATTTGCAAAGTACACTTTTGAAAACAAAATATTTCCATATTATGGACTATTCTCTTCATATTGGTACTTAAACGTCTAAAAGTTATCAGGTAATCTAGGTTCAACATTACTTATACTAAGTTGCTACAAATAGAAAACAAATACACGCAAGCTTTTGAAAAGATGTTTGGTATGAGACTTCTAAATATGCGTTTAGCATTCACCATATAGCAAGTTGTATGATGGGAGTGCCTCTGATTTGCCAGTGCACTGGTGTGTAGTGAATTTGTCTATACTTGATTATAATATTGATTTTATGTTTAGAGCAATTTGTAACTGGGAAAGTCTGATCTCTGAGAGGATGTGAGACCTAAATGGAATGAAGTAATTGTCACTTTCCATGATTAATAAATCGTGACAGTCATAATTGTAATCATGTTTTAAGATACGAGTAATTACACAGCCCTAACAGAATCTTAATCCGTTTTTATCTCACCTCACCAATTAAGACAAGAACTCCAGTATCAAAGTGAAAGAAAATTGAATAGCAAATTAAAAAATTACTTCCCATAAATATTTACCCAAATTGTCATATATACTTTGGTATACTATTCTATCCTTACAAATCGCTTAAGTAGCAAAATTGGTTCTGTCTATGTGTAGTAAAGAGCTTTGCATTACCACAGATAAATCAGTAAGAAAGTCCACTACTGCTTAGTGTTGTTACTAGTGAATACTATATCATGGTAACCAATCTGGGATGAAGTCACTGAAAAGGACCAATCAACATTAGGGTAACAATAAAGTACTGAAGATCTGCCAACTGAAAGCAAAGTTGAAACTTGGGAAAAATATGATTCTTTGTAGAACAAGTTGGACTCTATAAACACAGTACTGTACCAAGAAAAGAATAGCTTTAGTCAAGGTGGCTAAGAAGCATTCTAATGAATTACCAACAAAACCTAAGCTGGTCCTCAACAAATATGAGTTCTATGGGAGAATGATATTAATAAAAACATTTTAATATATTATCCATTTATCAAAAAAAATTTAAAAACAACTAGTTAAAGGGCATGTTGGAGATTGTATGGCCAAACACATATAACTGAGACCACCAGATACATATTTGCTGTATGACGAGACTTTTCTTTGTCAAAGTCTGGAAGATAAAAACTAAAATGGATTTATCAAAGTAATGAGAAATCCTGATGAAGACAGTGTGCTCCAAATTCTTTCACATTTTGAAAAAACTCTTCTTTGTTCCTTCCCAGTAAAAGTGTATACCTTCAAAGAATTTTGTGCAACTGTTATACAGTTTTGTGTCATTTTTTGTACTTTTAGGTAACAGCTATGCATATTCCTCGCAGTGATAGCACAATATTAATAAGATACTAATAACGATAAAAAATATAGAATAATAAAATAGCAACATGTACCCCACAACTTCTAAAGGAATAGGCAGGTTTGAAAAACAGAAAGGAATTTATGTCTTGTTAGTGTATTAATGTTTGCACAAGTTACATTTGTAGAATTATGATTACATTTTTTTTAATTTACACATTTACATTTCTCAACATACACTCTGATGCACAGGAAGGAAATATCCTTACATCATCGATTTTCAAACATGTTAGCATATTGTTAATTTAATATTGCACAAATTTTTAAGGCTTTATATGATGAACAATCTGTATTTAAAAGTAGTTTGTAGACATTCTTCTATTCTAACTATAGTGTTAAAATAGAACTATAACCTTTATTCTAAACTAATTAAAAAAAACAGTGAGAGAAATAAGGAAAACAAAAAAATAATTCAAGTTTGGCTCTTGCGGCCAAACAGAAAAATCAGTAAACAAACTTCCAACAGCAAATCCCAAACATTGGTTTTCAGTTTACAATACACATAAAATAAAACCATAAATTATCCAGAAAGGGATTAGAGTGAACATTTACTTTTTAATACCAGTTCTCAAAATATCACAACATTTTAATCACAACATTTTCAAATAACTTCTTTTAGCAAGTTTTAAGGGCTCAAACACCAGTAGCATTCCTAATCATTTTGCCATTTTATTTATTTGTCGTTCCAGCTTGCTTAATTGACTAATTTTTCAGTTGCCACAGATTCCACAAGTAATTTGGTAATATGTTCCCATTTTCTTAATCCAAGGTGTATGGAAAGGTTTCATAGTTTCAATCTTTACATTACGTTTGTATACTGCGAAAAACAAATGCTCCAAAGGTACACATTACTGTTATCTCAGCTCAAATACATACCATATACTAAAGCATTTGTAAAATCCATCCATTTTCCAACCCGCTGAATCCGAACACAGGGTCACGGGGGTCTGCTGGAGCCAATCCCAGCCAACACAGGGCACAAGGCAGGAACCAATCCTGGGCAGGGTGCCAACCCACCGCAGGACACACACTAACACACCCACACACCAAGCACACACTAGGGCCAATTTAGAAAATTATTTAGCTTATTTTTAACATAAAAAACTTACAATTACCTATTTAAAGACTCGCCTACTAAATAAATTCTATCTTTGTGTCAGCTTGTTTTTTGTCCATTGAGATATCAATATTCTTTGCTTATGTTCTCAGTCATAGACAGCAAAAATTGTGTTTGCAGATAACAGATATACATATACTGTTGTTTGTGAAAAATGACATGCTTAAAGAAGATTTCTACCATGCATGTTATGCATCATAGTGCTGACCTTCCACAGATTACTTTTTGGGACTGGGTCAAAAGACCTTATGCTTGGGCAACCTCATCCATTGTCTTAAGCAAAAGCTTATTTAAACTTGTGCACACCACACACTAAATGATGTCTTATTAAAGACCAAAAAAAGGAATAGTCAAATGAATTCTCAAACGCCATTGTGTGTGTGTGTGTGGGGGTGTGTGTGTGTGTGGGGGGGGGGGGTGTTGTCAGGGGTGTGCTTGTTTTGTTTTGGACGTGCTCTGTCTCTTCATATGTCAGAGGACTGGGACATTGCGAAGTGGGATCTAGCCTCATGCGGGGAGGCAAAATGGGGGGGGTGGGGGGATAAAGGGGGGAGAGAAGGAGAGCAGGCTATATCAAATCTATTCTTCGAATCCTTATAACTATAAATATCAACGTAACAATAGGCTATATGGCAATAACTCGTGGGAAAATTTGAAATTAAGATTAAAACTGCCTCACTACCAGTTAAGACTATAAAATGACATTAAAAACTCAGAGTCAATGTCTCCATGATGGGACAGTTAACTTTGTGAGCTGGAATGTTAAAGGTCTGAATCACGAATTAAAGAGAAAGAAAGTATCCTCTCACCTAACAGGCTTAAACACTAAAATAGTATTTTTACAGGAGACCCACTTACTAAGCGAGGATCAGTCCAGACTACAAAAAGACTGGACTGGCCAAATGTTCCATTCTAGCTTTACAAAGAAAACTAGAGGTGTGGGAATTCTCATACAGAGAACAGCCCCATTTGTAGCATCAGATGTAGTATCGGACCCTGAAGGGAGATATGTGATGGTCATGGGCAACTTATTTAACAGTAAAATGATTTTGATAAATGTTTATGCACCCAATGTCGATGATAAGGAATTCATGCAAAATCTATTTACATCCATTCCCAATGTGAACACTCATAAAATTATAATGGCTGGGGACTTTAATTGTGTTTTAAATCCACTCTTAGATAGGTGTTGTTCCCCTTGTCACAGGAGTCCTAACACTGCAAAGACAATTACACAGTTTTTAACCGACCACAACTTATCAGACCCCTGGAGGTTTCTAAACCCAAACTAAAGAACATATTCATTCTACTCACCAGTGCATCATAGTTACTCAAGAATTGATTATTTTTTTATAGATAATAATTTCCTGCCTACGATTAAATCGTGCAAATACGACACAATTGTAATCTCCGACCATGCCCATCTAGTCTTGGAGCTAAAATCATTAAGCCCCTCATACTCACCTCGCAGATGGCGTCTTAACCCTCTTCTATTAGCAGACGAGAACTGCACAGAATTTATATCCAAACAAATCAGCTTCTTCATAGAGACAAACACACCCTCAGAGGTTTCTGCAGGAACACTCTGGGAAACTTTAAAGGCCTTCTTAAGAGGACAGATTATTTCACATCTTTCCCACAGAAATAAATTAGAAACCAAGAAAGCGTCAGAGCTAAGAAGCGAAATTAATAGAATAGATGAAGAACAAGCCAGGCGTCCAATTGAAGCTCTTCATAGGAAAAGGCAGGCTCTGCATACAGAACTCAACATCTTGACAACTAAAGAAACTGAACAACTTATTTATAAGTCAAGACATCATTACTATGAACATGGAGGGAAAGCTAATAAGCTTTTAGCTCAACAAATCCACAAGCAAGAAGTTCGCAATGCAATCCCAGTAATCACCAACACGAATGGAGAAGAAATCATTTACCATAAAAATATAATGCACACATTTAGAGATTATTATAAAATCTTATATTCTACTGAGTTCAAAGAAGACAACACACAATCAAATGCATTTCTGGATATATTACAGACACCACAAATAGATGCTTTAAGTGCTGAGGAACTGGATAAACCTCTGATCCTATCAGAATTACTAGATGCTATAAAGTCACTTCAAAGCGGGAAATCAGCAGGCCCTGATGGTTACCCCGTAGAATTTTATAAGAAATTCTCCACTCAGCTAGCTCCCCTCTTATTGGCAACATTTACAGAAGCTAGAGACAATCAAATTCTACCTCAAACTTTTCGCCAAGCATTAATCACCGTCTTTCCTAAACAAAATAAGGACTTGTTACAATGTGCATCATACAGACCAATTTAACTCCTGAATAATGATGTTAAGATACTCTCAAAAATTATAGCAAGAAGGATGGAGAAAGTGCTGCCCTCGGTAATATCAAAGGATCAAACTGGATTTATTAAAGGCAGACACTTATCTTCCAAACTCCGACGCCTGTTTAATGTAATATATTCACCAGCAAAGTCAAACACCCCAGAGATATTATTATCATTAGATGCAGAAAAAGCATTTGATATGATTGAATGGAACTACCTTTTCACTGCATTGGAGAAATTTGGGTTTGGCCCGAATATTTGTGCATGGATCAAACTACTGTATACCAATCCAGAAGCTTCAGTTTGTATTAACATTTGTTCAGACTACTTTAAGTTAGAACGTGGCACCACACAAGGATGCCCCTTGTCACCACTGCTGTTTACAATTGCCATTGAACCACTGGCGGTTCACTTTTGAAATTCTTATCAGATAAAGGGGATTATCAGAGAAGGACTGGAACAGAAAATTTCTCCTTATGCAGATGATATGGTTTTATATACATCAGACCCAGAAAACATTGTGGCTGCAATTTTAACAGCACTTACAGAATTTCAAAAGATATCTGGTCTCAGAATTAATCTGAATAAAAGTATACTCTTTCCAATGAATTCACAAGCATATAATATTAGATTGGACACCCTACCTTTTACCATAGCAGAACAGTTTAAATACCTAGGGGTAAATATCACAAGTAAACATAAAGCTCTTTATCAACAAAATTTTGCCGTTTGTATGGAAAAAATTAAGCAAGACTTGCATAGATGGTCAACCCTTCATCTCACTCTAGCTGGAAGAATTAACATTGTTAAGATGAATATCCTTCCTAAACTTCTTTTATTTCAAAACATTCCAATATATATCAATAAATCGTTTTTTAAGCAATTAGATTCAACTATAACCTCATTTATTTGGAACTCAAAACACTCACGTATCCGAAGAGCGACCCTACAAAGACCTCAGGCAGAAGGTGGCATGGCTTTACCTAATTTTCAGTTTTATTACTGGGCAGCAAACATACAAGCCATAAAAGCCTGGACACAAATAGATGAACATACACAGGTTTGGTCTGCAATAGAAGTAAAATCCTGCAGTACTTCTTTATATTCCCTGCTCTGCGCTCCAATCAATGCAAGTTATTGCAAATATACTAATATCCCAATTGTGCTTTACTCACTCAGAATATGGAACCAATTTAGAAAGCAATTTAAGATGGAAAATCTTTTTTCTGTGGCAGTCCTGCAGGAGAACCACCTCTTTCAACCCTCGCAAACATATCCAGTTTTTAATACTTGGAAAAGATTTGGGATTAAATTGCTCAGAGATCTTTATATAGACAATATCTTTGCATCCTTTGAACAATTACGTTCCAAATTCAACCTCCCAGTTACACATTCCTTTCACTATCTTCAAATTAGAAACTTTATTAAACAGAAACTGCCTGATTTTCCTCATCTCGTACCCTCCACCATGCTGGAAAAAACACTGCTCAATTTCGAGGAATTAAGACACCATTTCCGCATTATATAAAATGTTATTACAGTCCCTTCCTTTCAAAGATCCAAGAGGACAATGGGAAAAAGATCTCTTAATTAATATATCAGAAAAGGAGTGGAAGGTAGCATTGCAGAGAATTCACTCGAGCTCCATATGCGCAAAGCATAGAATTATTCAACTAAAAATTATATATCGAGCTCATCTGTCTCGCTTAAATCTGTCCAAAATGTTTCCAGGGCAAGATCCAACCTGCTAACGTTGCAACCAAGCATCTGCCTCACTGGGTCACATGATTTGGGCATGCACCAAATTAACATTATTTTGGACCAAAATTTTTAAGTGCCTTTCAGACAGCCTTGGTGTCACAATCCCTCCTAACCCATTAACAGCTGTGTTCGGTGTTCTTCCAGACGGACTTGAAGTTGAGAAGGACAAACAAACTGTGATTGCATTCACTACACTTTTGGCACGCAGACTTATTTTGTTAAATTGGAAGAATCCTAACTCTCCTCTGACAGGTCAGTCGGAAACCGATGTTTTATATTATTTGAAATTGGAAAAAATCGAATTCTCAGTTAGAGGATCTATATAGAATTTTTTTCAAAACCTGGCAGGATCTAATCAATAATATTTTAGAATAAGAAGAAATAATTATTTCCGCATTTCTTTCCCTTCTCCATTTTTTGTTAATATATATATATATATATATATATATATATATATATATATATATATATATATATATATATATATATATTCCTTTCTTTTGTTTATTTTTGCCCTATTAAAAAGCCCTAAGCAATTCTCCTTTGGCTATGCTCTCCTTCTCAAGGGTGGGGTTTGATTTGTCTTCAATTCTTTTTTGTATAAATTGATCTATTTGTATGGAATGATTACAATAAAATTAATAAATAAAATTAAAAAAAAAAAATCTTTATGCCTACTGCTTTAACAGTTAACATCTAAAGGAAGGTTGTTCAAACACAGCCAGAACTGCTTAAATACATCATTTTCATCCTTTTAAACAAAGATCTCTAATGAATGAAGCATAATTTAATAAAGATTAAAACAAAAAAAAAAACACTATTATTAATAGGAAATTATGTCAGTTTTTTTTTAAATGTTTAATATAAAAATGTAAAAGAATATTACACCATGTATGATTCCATGCTTTCAAAAACCTTCTGTATATCTCAACTGCATGACAATTTCACAGAGGTATGCTTGACACAAGACAGTAGTTGTCAGGTAAAAGAAGCAGTTGCATGTGTGGAAGAAATTAAATTAGCAACCTTTTTTTTTCCTAAAGGAGACTGTAAAACATCATACCTTTGGTTTATTGTTGTTGTTATTATTGTATTAGGGTTTACTATGCTTATCCAGGGCCACTACTTAACACCATTCCCTGGGTTTACTATCTTAACATTTCAAGACTGTTGAAGATTGTTTGTTTTTTTTTTTTCTTCGTTATGCTTATAGTATGTAGACTGTACTGGCAATAAATATCTCAATTTTAATTTACATACACAGCTGTTGGGGGACTGCATGGCAATAACCCCTGGGAAAATTAGAAATTAAGGTCAAAGCTGTCTAACTTTCGAATAAGACTACAAAATCACAACAAAAACTCAGAATCAATGTCTCCAAGATGGGACAGTTAACTTTGTGAGCTGGAATGTTAAAGGTAGTGCTGGGAGATATACCATTTCATACCGAAAACCGTTTATTATTTTTGTTATGATACGGATTTTTCTTATACCGGTTTAAATTGCCTAAACAATGTTCGGAACGTGGCGCAGCGGGAAACTGTTTAAGGGGGGTCCTTTTTCACTGCTACACCACTAAACACACATGCAACAGAGTACATGTGTTAGTGGATGTATTGTGTGGTGAAAATGGACAGAGAACATTCCGAAACTGAAGCTGTAGCAGACGATAAAGTTGAACATGATGACACAGAAGAACTTTTGCCGAAAAAAGGAACCGTGTCTGTTGTCTGGAGATATTTTGGCTTTAAAAGGTCGGACGTGGACCAAACAACTATTTACTGCAAATGCTGTCGAGCTAAAGTTGTCACCAGAGGTGGCATCACGAGCAATTTGCGGCACCACCTTAGCCGCAAACATGCTTTGGAGTACCATGAATGTATGGAACTAAGATTGGCACCCTCCATGTCATCAGGTAAAACTGTAACAGCTAGAGGACACTTGAGTCAGACGTCACTTGTAGACGCGTTTGATAGCGGTACTAGATATGACAAAAAAAAAAGCAAGCGGTGGATCGAGATAACCAACACCATTACAATTCATATAGCTAACATGTCAGTGGACAGAGATTGTTAACATTAACAGGAAGTGTAGTTGGTTTACAAAAAATATTTACTATTTATTCCTTTTCTCAGACATGTTCAGTGCAATACAACTTTTGACAAGCACCTCTGGATATTTTACTAAGTCTAAATGGCTCTTTGGATGGTTGAAAGTATGTTGTCAAAATTATAGTTTAAGTTGTTTGCAAAATTTGTTCAATAAAAAAGGTTCTATATTTTGACTGCAACTGTCATGTAATGTTGATTCCTTCTCTTCATTAGTGCCACCCCCTTGAAAACTATCACTTTATGGGGCCATGCAAACCTGTAATAATACTTGTGTGAACATTAAAATGTTTTTTTGTACAATGTACAATTCTCATGACAGTGGAATAGGTTATTCTTAGCCAGTCTACTGCAGTAATTGAAGTGGAAAATGTGGTTAACATCCACTCATGCATGGGAAAAAAATAATTTTGAAAAATACCGTGATATAGAATTTTGGTCATACCGCCCAGCACTAGTTAAAGGCCTGAATCATGAATTAAAAAGAAAGAAAGTACTCACTCACCTAACAGGTCTAAACGTTAAAATAGTATTTTTACAGGAGACCCACTTATTAAGTCCTTATATTCTACTGAGTTTAAAGAAGACAAGACACAATCTAATGCATTTCTGGATGTATTAAGAGATACCACAAATAGATACTCCTAGTGCAGAGGAATTGGATAAACCGCTGGCACTATCAGAATTATTAGATGCTATAAAGTCACTTCAGAGTGGGAAAGCAGCAGCCCCCAATGGCTACCCTGACGAATTTTATAAAAAGTTCTCCACTCAGCTAGCTCCCCTCCTATTAGCAACATTCACAGAAGCTAGAGACATTCTTTCTTAGAGGATCTGTGCAAATATTTTTCAAAACCTGGCAGGATCTAATCAATAACATTCTAGAATACGCTTTTAAAGCACTGAGGAAGCAGATTCTCTCCCCATTTTCTTTTTCTTCTCCATTTATCTATATTCACTTATTAATTTATCTATTTACTTATTTTTACTAGGTTTAAGTTTTACTCTGCTGCCCATGCTCTCTTTCTCAGGGGTGGGGGTTGATTTGTTTTCAATCCTATTCTTGTAAAATTGATTTATTTGTATGGAATGTTGTGTGATTTTAATAAAATCAATAAAATTAAAAAAAAAGGAAAAGAGAAGCAATTGCAGCTTTTCTTGTCTCACTTTTTAAAAGAAACACCCTCAAACAAACATAGGCAGAGAACAATTATTTATAACAAAGATTTTATTTATCACATATTTTTTGGATTCACTGCAACAACAGATATGGATATTGTAATTAGTCAAGTATATCTGAGTACTGTATAGTAAAATATGGAAAAAATTAATAAAATATCAGAAATACTTGGGGGGTTCGGAGGTTGCAGCATCAGTAGACCTTAAGAATAAATTCATGCCCCAATCTTTTAAAGTGATGCTACCCTCCTGTTTTCTGGAAGCTCCTCTTTAGGCTATCACCACAACATGTCTAAATCCTTGTCACATTCAGAAGAGTGCATAAATCCCCTTTTGTCTTTGGTTACTATATTGCCTTTCTGAAAAGGCTAGGAAAAAACAGGGGCAATTAAGCCAACTCATTCAATCAATAAAAACAAAAATCAATTAAATAATCCACCAAAAACAACCATATAAACTAAATAACCTATGCTGACTGATGCCTTCTGGGTGCTTCTGTGTTTACATTACAATTGTAATGCTGCGCATCTCTGCATTAAATTGATGCTTGCATAAAGATAGTTTGACAGACAGAGACAGACAGACAGACAGACAGACAGACAGACAGACAGACAGACAGACAGACAGATAACTTTATTAATCCCAAGGGGAAAGTCACAAAAAAAGTGATAAAGTGATGTAGCTCTATAAGATGTGCTAAAGTAGACAATTCTTAATTCTTCCAGATTTGCATACGAGTCCAATGACTGGCATTTGAGTTTGTCCCAAATCATTTATATACACTATATTGCCACAAGTATTGGGACGCCTGCCTTTACACACACATGAACTTCAATGACATCCCATTCTTAATAAATAGGCTTTAATATGGAGTTGGCCCACCCTTTGCAGCTATAAGAGCTTCAACTCTTCTGGGAAGGCTTTCCATAAGGTGAAGGAGTGTGTTTATGGGAATTTTTGACCATTCTTCCAGGGGAGCACTTGTGAGGTCAGGCTCTGACATTGGACGAGAAGGCCTGGCTCGCAGTCTCTACTCTAATTTATCTCAAAGGTGTTCTATTGGGTTGAGGTCAGGGCTCTGTGCAGGCCAATCAAGTTCCTCCACACCAAACTTGCTCATTCATTTCTTTATAGACCTTGACTGGTGCCCAATCATGCTGAAACAGGAAGAGGCCATCCCCAAACTGTTCTCACAAAGTTGGGCGCATGAAGTTGTCCAAAATGACTTTGTATGCTGAAGCATTAAGAGTTCTGTTCACTGTAACTAAGGGGCCAAGTCCAACCCCTGAAAAACAACCCCACACCATAAATCCCCGCTCCACCAAACTTTACACTTGGCACAATGCAGTCAGGCAAGTACTGTTCTCCTGGCAACCACCAAGCCCAGACTCGTCCATCGAACTGCCAGATAGAGAAGCATGATTCGTCATTGTAGAGGACACGTCTCCAATGCACTACAGTCCAGTGGCGGTGTGCTTTATTTACACCACTGCATCGGACGCTTTGCATTGCACTTGGTGATGTAAGGCTTGAATGCAGCTGTTCGACCATGGAAACCGATTCCATGAAGTTCTCTACGCACTGTTCTTGAGCTAATTTGGAGGCCACTCAAAGTTTGGAGTTCTGTAGCTATTGATTCTGCAGAAAGTCAGTGACTTCTGCACACTGCACCTCAGCATGCACTGTCCCTGCTGTGATTTTATGTGGCCTACCACTTTGTGGCTGAGTTGCTGTTGTTCCCAAATGCTTACACTTTGTTATAATACCACTAACAGCTAACCGTGGAATATTTAGTAGCGAGAAAATTTCATGAATGGACTTATTGTATAGGTGGCATCCAATCACGGTACCTCACTTGAATTTTCTGAGCTCCTGAGAGAAACCCATTCTTTCACAAATGTTTGTAGAAGCACTCTGCATGCCTAGGTGCTTGATTTTATACACTTGTGGCCATGAAGTGATTGGAACACCTGAATTCAATGATTTGGAGGGGTGTCCCAATACTTTTGGCAATATAGTGTATATTGTGGCAGACGGCAAGGACGCCCCTTTGGCACTGGTTCTGGGGGTGCAGCCTTGGGATGCACATTATGTCCCCTGGAACACTTGGTGGCAGCCCCCCCTGGGTTGCATCGGGGCCACAATTATGTTACACTGGAGCTCATCCCTGTTCGGCTCCGTGGCCACCGCCAGGGGGAGCTGCAAGGCTTCCTGAGCCCATGTGGGCTGTAATGCAGCCACACCCGGAAGTGCAGCCTAATTAGGCTAATTACCACCTGGAGCACTTCCGGGTGGGCTATAAAAGAAGCCTGCAGCCACTAATCAAGGCGCCAGAGTCGGAAGGCAGAAGACAAAGCTGCCGGGGAGGAATGGAGAATATTTCTTTTGTGTTGTGTTGGTGTTTTGGGACTGTGCTGTGGCTGGGGGACACGGGGAAGAAGTGCCCTCCAGCTGAAGAAAAATTTGTGTTTTATTTTACATGTGCCTCCATCTCCATCTGTGTCGGGCACCAAGAGAGCACTTTTGTTACAATATATATATATATATATATATATATATATATATATATATATATATATATATATATATATATATATATATATATATAGAACACCACCAAAATTCATGGGGGTTACATTCCTAGAGCACCCGCGAACTGTGAAAAACCGCAACTTTTGGATGTGGTTAAAAAATGCCTTTAAATGCCTAATTTTATAGTTTACACCCTAAATACAGTATGCCCCCAAAGCACTTTAATTTCGTTGCAAACTCACCTTAATGCATTAATACATTACCTAAAAACAGAATGTAAAGGTAAACCCATATACTGTACAGTACTGTACTGTTATGTCTCCCGCAGTGCTAGGATGTAAAATACCTACGTTACCGCTATACATACTGTAATTCATGCAAGCGCGTTTTCTTTGTTATAAGTAGAGTAAATACATAATTTCATTTAATTAAAATAAAGTAAAATGTATGGGTACTCACCAATGATGAATGATAATGATGATGATGATGATGAAGTAAGTAGCTGTGCAGTACGATGCAGAGGATTTAAAACTCCTCGGGTGGCGCCTCTTCTTCAGGCGCTTCAGGAGGAGTCATATCTTTGGACGGGTATCTTCTTGTGGGGTTTCGTGCTGGCTTTTCTTTATAGGTTTCAGGAACATTATGATGGGAAGTTGCTACATTGTCTCCTGTGGCGAACTGCTGGTACAATTTCCGTGCTTTCTCACAGATGATGTTACCGTCCAAGGGGATGTTCTTCATCCTGCAGTTGGTGATCCACAATGCCAAGGCAGATTCCATCCTGACGATATTTTTATTCTGGAGTGTTTTAAACTTCTTCTGGCGCTTAGGCTCAGTGCCAGAAGCCGTAGAAGGTGCAGGGCGTTTTGGCGATGTCTTGTGCGTTTAAGAATAACAAAATGAATACAATAACAAAATGGAAAACACAAGGACACTCAGCTGGAGATGCGTCACAGGGCAGCAGTCAATCAGCAGCAAGGAGAAATGAACAACGCTCTCAGATTGGCTACTTTCACCATCCCAAACCGCGTTTCCCTCAGCGGTGGTAAACCCAGTCAGCTGGAGATGAATCACATGGCAGCAGTCAATCAGCAGCAAGGAGAAATGAATAACGCTCTCGGATTGGTTACATTCACCATCCCAAACCGCGTTTCCCTCAGCGGTTGCTTCCTGTACTCTCTACAGCACAGTATTGCCATGAAAAAAGCCATAAAAAATTGCGGAGGATATTTGCGGTTTAGTTAGGTTCTAAGGAAAAATCCACAAATGACTGAGTCCGCGAACCCTGAACTGTGACTTCGCGGGGGTCTACTGTGTGTGTGTATGTATATATATTTACATTTTGATATTATACTAAGAAAACCAGAAAACTATTTTTGTAATGTTATTTTTTATACCACCTCAAAAAATCAGTATGATGAATTACATTTTACTCAATATATTATAAATAAATGTCAAAGACTATACATGTTTCATCTCTCTCCCTATATATATATATATATATATATATATATATATATATATATATATATATATAAAATCCAACATCTATCTGTATGTCTGTCCGCTTTTCACAAGAGGACTACTTAACAGATTTAGGTTTTTTTATATAATTTGCTTGAATATTCCTGTCGATTTTGCGACTTGTCTTATTGTTCTAAGTATCCTAGTTCACTGGTGGCAGCGATTTATTATTTCGAATCCAAGAGAGAGGCAGTAGGCCAAGGGAAGGGGAAATCGTGACGGCAGTGGTGGGGAGCCGGGCAGGGCCATCCTCACTTACGTGCCAGCCTCCATTTGAGTCGGTGTACCTCTTGCCACATTTTGAAGTGTACTTTGACTCTGCTTACCTGTTTGTTTATTGGTTTTTAAAGTTTGTCCTGTTTCACTACAATGTGGGCGGAGCTGTGGGGGACAGCTAGCTATATTATAAAATGGTTATAGATCTCATTATATTTTATTGCCTTTTGCAAATTTCTTGCACAAAAGCAATATGGACTATAAAACCCTTACTAGTCTAAATACATTTATGCTTTCATGTAAAATTGAATAAGATTTTTTTTGGTAATTTGGGAAAAAACTTTTTTAAACAATTACATGCAACATTTCATGACTGTAAAGCAACTGTTTTCAATATAAATGCAACACATTTATTGTTTTGGGTTAACAAGTTTATCTTTTAAAAAGCATACTTTGCCAAACACATCTTTATGAAATAACAGATCAACACATTCAAGGACAGGAATTCTGACAGTTTGTGTGACAATTACTATGTCATTTTAACTTCCCATGTTCAGAGATGTTCTGAAGGTCTTTGAACTTATGACCTTATAGTTTAATATGCCACTCCTAAAAAACTAAGAACTCCCCATCAAGGACATGCTCATGTGGATGGTTGATTTGTGACATTTTTGATGAACATTACATTTAGTTTAAGAAAAACTTCCAACAATAACAACAATAATATTACACCCTAAATGACAAAAAAAAATCATAGTTGTTTTGTGTAACCTTAAGCAACATTTAAGGACAAAAGGAACCTGAACCTTTCAATTGCTTTTTAACATTTTATCAAGAACCGTCTCATTCAATCCTAAGGTCTGTGAAATCAAAAACTGAAAGATATCTGAAGTGGCAATATATCTAAGTGTTTACATATACATACACTTACACTCACCTTAATTAAGCCAAACTATTTATAACATTTATTTACCTAATCATTTTCTCCAATTCAATATGTAAATCAACTGTACAATTTTCTTATAAAATTCTATAATTAGAGCAAATGCACAATTTAGGTGTTTGTTTTAAGATAAAAAGCAAGTCAGCTGCAGAAATTAAATTGTCCAACATTTCTGCAACAAGGCAGCATGCTTCTTAAGTTAAAATTAAAATACAAATGTAGTGGTTTAATTCTGTATAAGACAAGGAGATAATAAAAACAATACTAGTCCAATAAAAATAAATAACACTAGCTAAAGAAAGTAGAACAAAGCTGTTGCTCTCACTTTGGCCATCTTACATTCTTAAAGGTCTAACTAATCTTGAAAATGTTTCTTAAATTTATTCCAAACACATATAATTAAGGTATGATAAAAGCATTTAATACATTCAATGTATTGTTTCATGGTCAGTACAAGGAAATGGTTAAATATTCTCTTGTTTAAAAAATGTCTCAGTACGATATATACACAACAAACATGCACTTCAACAAAGCTCTGACAGAAAATGCTCTGTGAGATGGCTGCCTTGCCTTGACCTTTGATCTTAAATAATACAAAAAGAACAGGAACCGAGCACATTCTGCTCAAACAAATACACCTTGAACCAAGACAAATGTGTTGGAATAGATTAAAACCCTTCACCTTAGCATTTCTCTGACCTGACATCTGCTCTCCAGTAATAGATCATGTACAGATTAGTAATGTGAACTGTGAGAGACCCTCATTAAATGTAACTAATAATGTGGGGGAAAAGGAGTTGGACAATTTCTAAACATGGTACACTGTTAGCCTGCTTCTACCAGTTTCATACTTTGTTAGTATAGGCTTTGATCAACCCTAGGTTGAACTTAACACTTGAACTCAAATTAGGTCAAACTGCCTTTCTGATATTCCCTTCATTAATTAAAAGCACAGATTAGAGATTATGACACCATGCACTAGTAATATCACTGTTCCATGCTCACCTTGTCCTCATAAGCTCAGGATTTGGGACACAATGAAGACGATGAGACAAAAGCTGAAAGGCCTGACTTTGCGGCAGAAGCATAAGAAGACCATAAAGAGCTTTGATTAGGTATGGATTATTCTCTACATCCAGAAGCTGCAACCGGAGATCTAAAAGATGCATGACCAAAAAAAACAACAGTTAAAACATGAATTTAAAATAAAATATTAATTACATTGTGTTTTTCTGTAGAAGGTTTTAGCAAGTAGTCTGAAATTTTATTCATTTAACAGTACTGTCCAGCATCCTTTATTCATATTCCTCCAGGGTGTTGTGCCCAGTCGCCATGCCTGGACGGACTAGGAGAGGGACCAGGACCAAGAGAGGGCAGCTGCCCTGCCTGGTATGGAGTCACAGGGTTCGAGCGTAGAAACTCAACCCTGTCAGGGCCCATGGCCACCGCCAGGGGGCGCCCAGACGATTGCGTGGCTTCGGACATCCGCACTTCTGCCACACTCAGAAGTGCTGGTGGAAGGAATACTGGGGACACCCGGAGGGCTTCCGGGTGCTCAGGCGGCACTTCCGCCATACCAGAAAGTGCCGGCGGAAGTCAATCAGGGAGCACCTGAAGCACATAAAAGGGGCCGCCTCCCTTTCAGTCATCAGCTGCAGTCGGGAGGAAGAGGACAGAGCTCGGTGGAGAGGAGTGGAGGCGGTGCAGGATTGTTGGAGGGCCCTTAAAGAGGGTGTGTGGCGCAGGGGCACCGTGTGCTGTGTGGACATTGTGTAAATAAACGTGTGCTTTCTGTAGTCATTCAGGTGTCTGTCTGTCTGTGTCCGGGGCTGGCTTCCACAGTGCATGTTGAATATCATGCAGTA
Organism: Erpetoichthys calabaricus; assembly: GCF_900747795.2. Lineage (NCBI taxonomy): Eukaryota > Metazoa > Chordata > Cladistia > Polypteriformes > Polypteridae > Erpetoichthys > Erpetoichthys calabaricus. Next base: position 68,420,360 of record NC_041402.2, read on the forward strand.
CAGTTTCCCCACCAACAAAAAAATGATTTTTAGAGTTTCTATTTATAAACACGCATAAGCTAAAGACTCAATAATGGAATAATACATGATCAATCAAAAAATGCAAAAATAAACAAGTGTTAATTTAAGAAATCCACACAAGCCTTTGAAAAATGCATATGATGTATATGCAAAGGATCTTAGCACCATCCTCAATGACCAAGATCATTATTTAACTAAAATATAAAATAAACCATTAGTGTCGCCAACAAAATTAGTAATTGCCACACACAGATTTATAGTATGTCAGATGAAAAGCTCTTCAATCACAAAATACTTTTAACATGTAAAAATGTAACTACTGTAGATGAACCTTCTTATTTTTGTTCAGTGTCTAAGGAAGCCAAAACTACATCCAAAAACAGCAATCCAAACACATAAAAACAGGCTTACATCCACAACTAAAATAAAAACCAGGTACCTAATTCTGAGCTGGGTATAATGTAAAGCTAAGACTAGGTTATCTAATTTATCAAACGAACTCTACTTTTATCAAACGAATGACTCCATTTTATTCAAAGGAGTTAATAAATTTCACTGATTATAAGCAAACAGTAGTACTTTTGTGGAATTAAAATAAAAGGCAGTGGTCTGCAGGAACCATGTTAGCAGAAACAATTCACTGATGTTTTTGGAGACCATTGGAAAGTAAGGAAAAACATTTCACCAACTGGAGTTGTTATTAAGGTGGTACAGTACTTAAAAGTGTGCTTTATTTGATAATACTAGCAAAGTGATGTAAAGTATAGTAGAACTTAAAAGCTTGCTTAACAATAAATCCAAATTGCACATGTATGTTTACAGACCATAAGAAAGAAAAATTGTTTTAAAGTTGAGATTTTAACTTTTACAGTAAATAGCAATCACTTTATTTACATTTGTGGAATCTGAATTGAGTCAAATGTGCTGTCAGTTACCTGTGACCAAGATTTTTCTTGCCAAACATAACAATGAAAAGAAAACACTTTCTCATTAAAAACCGAATTTCAAGTTCAAGACCTTCTAGGAGTGTGATATACTGTATATATTTGAAACCGTAGAGAAAACTTCCTTTATATAGGCTTGAACATGTAAATGGTATAACCTTTGTGGAAAGAGATTGGTCCACTGGTCAAAGGCCAGCATGGAATATACATTAATCCTCCTATCAAACACATTCTTATTTCTCATATACCACAGTTAATATGCATACCATTTATTACTGTGTATTTTTATATTTAATCTTAACATAGAACCAAAAAAAAATAAAGTGTTGGGAAATTAGCTCAGTTTCTGCAAAACACTTACATTTCAGTGTATACAGTAACTGTATAAAACTGTTTAAAAATGTTGATTACAACCTTCAGGGTGTGGAAGCAAACTACACAAAACAATTTCTGAACTGACTGCAGTACATAAAATGAAACAGTTGCAGAAAACTAATGTTGTTATTAAGACTCAGAGAACATGATGGGAAATGAGGGCATTTTACACAATATGCCTTTGACTATCGTGGCCTTTGCTGAACATGGCATAATGTATATTGTGACGGATGGCTGGGGCCCATGCCTGGCTGGGACGCCCCTTCACCACATCTGCTAGGGGGACAAGTGTGGGAAGCCCAGTATCTCCCCCTGGACGCTAGATGGCAGCCTCCCTGGGTTGCAGCGGTGCCTCGGACTCCCCCAGGGATTCATGGGGGTTGGAGTTCTGTGCAGCTCTGTGGGGTTCCGCAGGTGCTGCCAGGGGGTGCTGCAACAGGAGCTCCTGGCACCTTTTGGGCACTGGTTTCACCTTACCCAGAAGTTCAGCCGGATGTCAGCAAACAACCACCTGGAGCACTTCCGGGAACCCAATAAAAGGGAGCCAGCGAGCACCACTCAACGGCCAGAATCAGGTGGAGGTGGACAAAGTTGCTTGGGAGGAGTGGTGGTGCCAAGGAGAAGAGAAAAGTGCATGATTTATTTGTGTCTGTGCTTTGGGACTGTGTACTGCCTGTGGGACACGGGGAAAACGTGCGCCCACAGGGGAAGAAAATAAATAGTTTATTTTACACATGCCTCCAGTGTCCAATCTGTGTCGGGTCGGGCGCTATATAGCGTCTCTCTTACAACATCTAAAGTGAGTACAATATGTAATAATGGTAATGCCATGAACCATTTTAATAGCATCCACAGAGTTCACTGTAAAACAAGGTTTGTAATACACTAGAATTCTTACATGCAACTTTATTACAATATTTTGCAAATCAGTTAAAGAGGTGTTATTATAAGGTGGTTACTGTTCTCTACCTTTTAAAATATTTTATGCTTTCAAGAGTTTTATACAAAATAGTTAGTGCTTGCTGCAACCTTAACTTAGAAATGTTATTAAAATAAAATCTATCAACCCATTTTCAGAACCAAATAATTCATTACAAGGGCTACAGTAAGCTGGAATTTACAGGACCAATTTCAAACTGCAAATTAATCTAAAAGAAAATTGATTTGTCGGAGTATAACATAGCATATGAATGTGCCAAATCCATATAAGAAGTAACAGAACCAAGGTCCCTTGGAGATGTGAAGGAGTAATGCTAATTAACGTTCCACAGGAGAATGGGCATAAAGTATAATAATTTGGTTAAGTACAATTCTATTTTTAAGTACTAATCCTTACACCCTGCACACATCACAAAAGCTGTACAAAATGAATGAATATGTAAAAAAAAAAAAAAAAAGTAACAAATTTGTTAATAAAGAAAATTTTAAAAACAATAAAATCTGAAAAGTGAAATCACAGGCAAAGTTGAGATGACACAAGTCTACAAACTGCAGCCTAATACTGTATCTCTGTGCATTAATGCTAACTGAAGTTTATGAAATTTCTAATTGTTCCTTTAAATCTGATTTACTGTATAATGTGTCTGCAAAAGAAAGTGGACCCTAATGCAAAGGCAACGTCCTAGAAGATGTATGTATACATTCTGAAGTGATATGTTTGAGTCCTTGACCTGTATATGCAACATGAACAATTAACTCCTTCCCCCACAACACTATATCCTAGGCTAAATGTAGGTCTACGCTGGCCTGCAGACATACCAAATCAGTTCTGCCCTAGTTCCTGAATTGATGCCGACATTGCTTTCTGGTCAAAAAGGGCTAATGTAAAACTGCAGAACACATACATGAGAAGCAAACACCATGTACTTACTATGGTGTGCAAATATGTGTAAGTAAATATTCACACACACACAAACCATATATAAAACACACATTGTATATACATAGATATCTAAATACCCAAACACATACATACACAAGTAGCAGGCTCTTCAGTCTGCAAGCATATAAATACTTCTACATTCAAGGAGTTATTCCATATTAAACACATAATACATAATATATATTACACACTAACATTCTGTATATAATCAAGAGTATATACATATACACTGCAATACTTAATACTCACCAACCTATTAATAAATTTGAAGTGGCTGCTATTATAAATCGGCATAAATGAAACAATAAGTCTACAAACTCTGAACTGAAAATGAAACTTTCTGGAAAAGATGATTATGAACGTTACTGAAAGAAACAAGCAAAATTGCGATTTAGAAATTTTATATATATTTTTTTGCAGAATGCTGTTAACAGCGTGAAGTGCATGGAATTTTGACGTAGACAAGGCAAAAAAAAAAAAAAAGGAAAGCATGTCTGTACAAGCTCATGCTGAATGCATTTACAGCCACCAATTAACATAAATGGCATGTTTTTGGAACAAGTGAGGAAGCTGAGATATCAGATAAAAATTCCAAGGAGAAAACCAGCAAAAACTACACAGACATTAATTGTGAAGGGAGTCAAAATTGGGGCACTGCTGCCTTGAGGCAATGGCAGTAAACAATACATCAGTTTGCCTTCCATTGAAAAATTATCATCATCAAATGACACTTTTGATCACAATACATTTAAATGCTAACTACAAAGTACACAAGATGGGTGTTTCTTAGTGTGTGGTGTTACGGGTCCACAGCTCTCTCAGCAAAGGCCAGTTTTAAAATGAATAATCACTGCGCTGGCAGCATAGCGATGTGCGTGGTAGTGTGGCTGAAGCGGTTTCCGGGTGGTTTCATGCTGTGGCCGTTTCTCACCTAAGTGCACAGGTGAGAGACGGTCCGCAGCGTAATTGTTTCCGGGAACTGTTGATTGCCACAGCTGCCACGTCCATTATATAGAGAAGCCCGAGATGGTTAGGGGAAAGGAAAAGAACAAGGGAGGAAAAAAGAAAGAAGGGGCGGAAAGAGAAAGACGGAGGTTGCTAGAGAGTGAGCAGCAGGAGAGGAGAGAGAAAGCCGGTGTGTGAGAGAGAGAGAGGGAGAGAGAGAGAGAGAGAGAGAAAGCGCGAAGGCGAGCGAGCAAGAGCAGACTCGATTGCAGCTGGACTGTGGGCCCTAGCGAGGTGTGTAGTTAACACCTAGGGCAGTTGATGGTAGTCGCTCCCGCTGAGAATTTGGAGAAGAGCGGGAGTGACTAGTGAGGAAGAGGACTCACCGTGGAAGACAGCGGGAGTCGGGTGACTTACTTTTATAATCTCCAGCGTGGGAGTCCTGGCCGTTGGGAGGGAAGCTAAGTCCCGGTCTGGGATGAGAGCAAGACCAAAGCTAGGATCGGGAAGCCTCCCGACCGAAGTGAGTGAGAGAGTTCAACTGCAGAGAGAGCGTCTTGCCTGCTGCAGGGCCCTAACGGGAGAATGGAAAAGAAGCACCAGGATTTTTAATTGTTTTAAAGGATTGCTTCCAGCGATGTTTAAACCTCGGCTTTTAAAGGATTACTCGTTTTGTTTTAAATCTCCACATTCTGTTTTTATGGACTACTTATTTATTGAAATCTGCACTGATGCACTTTGTTTTTGTTGTTTGGAGTTAATAAAATCACTTTTGCACTTTACATCATCCCCTTGCCATGTTGTTGCCTCACTGTTTAGCTCATCTCGGTTATAACTATCGACGGTGTAGGATTCAAGGGCTCCCAGAGGCAAGATGGGCGCATAGAGCCTGAACCCGCATCGTCACATAGTGGATACTGGATCGTGACTAATTATATTCATCTGTCAGTCTGTTTCTACTTTTCACAGTCAAATGCTAAAGGTCTCTGTAATCATTTCATCACATTTCAAGACTGTTGCAATCTACTTTTCAGCATTATCAATCCAATCGCTCTTCACTGAACTTTGTTTAGGGCTGTTATCTGTTTGTAAAACTGAGATCAAAATTGCCCACAAAATTCTAAATGATAGTTTGCATATGTGTTGTACAACTCAAGCATAACCACTCATGATTTGTAATTCTCACAGCATGCTAAACATGAGTAACATGAGTAACACAACATCCTATTACTCCTGTATGCTGTCAGGATGTGGACAGTGATACATCCAGTAGAACTCCTAAGACCTTTTCAAAAAACATCATATGATACTATATACAGCAAGACCCCTCATTCTGAGCCACTAATACTCATTAATGTATAAGCATACATGATGTGTTTGACAGTTGCTAGATACAGTGCATCACTTTTTCCACATTCTGTTATATTGCAGCCTTATTCCAAAATGGATTAAATTATTTTTTTTCCTCAGAATTCTACACACAACACCCCATAATGACAACATGTAAAAAGTTTACTTGAGATTTTTGCAAATTTATTAAAAATAAAAAAATTGAGAAAGCACATGTACGTAAGTATTCACAGCCTTTGCCATGAAGCTCAAAATTGAGCTCAGGTGCATCCTGTTCCCCCTGATCATCCTTGAGATGTTTCTGCAGCTTAATTGGAGTCCACCTGTGGTAAATTCAGTTGATTGGACATGATTTGGAAAGGCACACACCTGTCTATATAAGGTCCCACAGTTGACAGTTCATGTCAGAGCACAGACCAAGCATGAAGTGAAAGGAATTGTCTGTAGACCTCCGAGATAGGACTGTCTCAAGGCACAAATCTGGGGAAGGTTACAGAAAAAATTTCTGCTGCTTTGAAGGTCCCAATGAGCACAGTGGCCTCCATCATCTGTAAGTGGAAGAAGTTTGAAACCACCAGGACTCTTCCTAGAGCTGGCTGGCCATCTAAACTGAGCGATCCGGGGAGAAGGGCCTTAGTCAGGGAGGTGACCAAGAACCCGTTGGTCACTCTGTCAGAGCTCCAGAGGTCCTCTGTGGAGAGAGGAGAACCTTCCAGAAGGACAACCATCTCTGCAGCAATCCACCAATCAGGCCTGTATGGTAGAGTGGCCAGACGGAAGCCACTCCTTAGTAAAAGGCACATGGCAGCCCGCCTGGAGTTTGCCAAAAGGCACCTGAAGGAGAAAGAAAATTCTCTGGTCTGATGAGACAAAGATTGAACTCTTTGGTGTTAATGCCAGGCATCATGTTTGGAGGAAACCAGGCACTGCTCATCACCTGGCCAATACCATCCCTACAGTGAAGCATGGTGGTGGCAGCATCAAGCTGTGGGGATGTTTTTCAGCGACAGGGACTGGAAGACTAGTCAGGATAAAGGGAAAGATGACTGCAGCAATGTACAGAGACATCCTGGATGAAAACCTGCTCCAGAGCGCTCTTGACCTCAGACTGGGGCGACGGTTCATCATTCACCAGGACAACGACCCTAAGCACACAGCCAAGGTATCAAAGGAGTGACTTCAGGACAACTCTGTGAATGTCCTTGAGTGGCCCAGCCAGAGCCCAGACTTGAAACCGATTGAACATCTCTGGAGAGATCTTAAAATGGCTGTGCACCGATGCTTCCCATCCAACCTGATAGAGCTTGACAGGTGCTGCAAAGAGGAATGGGCGAAACTGGCCAAGGATAGGTGTGCCAAGCTTGTGGCATCATATTCAAAAAGACTTGAGGCGGTAATTGCTGCCAAAGGTGCATCGACAAAATATTGAGCAAAGGCTGAGAACACTTATGTACATGTGATTTCTCAGTTTTTTTATTTTTAATAAATTTGCAAAAACCTCAAGTAAACTTTTTTCACGTTGTCATTATGGGGTGTTGTGTGTAGAATTCTGAAGAAAAAAATGAATGTAATCCATTTTAGAATAAGGCTGTAACATAACAAAATGTGGAAAAAGTGATGCGCTGTGAATACTTTTCGGATGCACTGTAGATGACCACTCTCTCTTTGACAGACATTTTTCTCATTCTTACTATGCAAATCAGCATCCACCTTAAACTTATTTGATCAATCCCTTACATCTGCTTAATCCATCTGACAGGTTGTTCTTTTCAGCTCACCACCACTCATACTCAAGGATAGGCTTTATTTTTACCTCTTCAAAATCAACTTTAGAAATTACTTTCCTTTCAGATTGCACATACATCTTCCACAGTTTCTAGTCAGTGCTATATGATGGCACTTCAACAACTCCTTGCTTTAACATCCAAAATTATGTGCTAAAGTTGTCTCTCAGCTTAAAGATTTTCTTACTATCAATTTTGATTCAATTAAAGACCCCTTATATATGTAACTGGCATCAAAAATGCTATTTTTAATTTATGATTTCTCATGCAAGTGGTCATGCATTGTGACACTGAACCTAACTACAAATCAGCACTATGCAATCGGAGTTAAACACTCTAATTCAAAAAGCAGAGTTTGAGATTGATCACACTACTATACATCTAAAGCTAAATCCATCCAAGTATTTGATCCTAAAACGGACAGATGGGCTGCATTTGTGTTTATCACTGCCATTATAAATCACTGTCTGTTACCAAAAATCATTTGGAGATCATTGACTACTTCTACGTATGAATTTTTTCCCCAGCTATTCACTGAAAACTCTAACCCCCCCACCTCCGCCTCCAATCAATTTCTAGAGAGACAAACTGATGAGGATGTGTCATTGCTGGGCTTCCCTTAATTCCATAAAAGTTATACTTTCTCCATATATCTTTCTTCTTCAGTGTGTGTATGGCATTTAAAACAACTAAAACTGCTTACATATGTTTGTACTTTTTGATAATTATTTTTAAAAAGAAATTTATAAACTTACATGTGAAAATGGGGCACTCAATAAGTTGCACTAGTTTGTCTACTTCTATGAGAAAGTCCACTGTCACCTCTAGATCTCCACTGATCCTCGATGTTAAGGAAAGTTCCTTAAAGTAGGAATCACAGAATGTCAAATCAGTATTATGTTGGATAAAGACTAAATTGAAGGAACAGTAAGACTCAACAGTAATTGCACTACAGATATTCTGGTTGGGAAGCTGTTCATAAACCAAGATAAATCTATCTAAAAAATAATTGCATCTGTGCAGAAATTCGTTATGCTCGGTATCTTCTACAGGCATTTTTTCTGTTCTGTAGAAGTAAAACTGTTCTCTGAACAATTTATGAAAAAAAAAAACAATACAATACAAAGCACTCAAAAATATATTAAAGAACAATGTACTTAAGTTTTTTTTAATACAGATTTAAAAAAGTGTTTCTTCATCAGTTTTTCTACCAAAAGTTAAATATAAAATGCAAAGTGTAAAATAAAAATAAAATAATATAAAATTTATATTTTATATAAATATAAAACAATAACAAGCATCCATGATGTGTTAGACTTCTTAGGTTACAGTTTGAGAAATTGTGTTTCTTGACAGGTACTGTACCACTACATTATGAAACTATCTTTATTGCTTATGAAACCTTGTGCATTCTCACAAAACAGTTTATAAGGTGATTCTTAGATAAAGGATACAATTTCTGAATCAAATCATAAGCATGCTTGTAATTCTGGGTCAGGAAACAAAGAGAGACAGTAGCTACAGGGTTGTGGCACCAAGATCGGTACAGGCAGCAGAATAGGGCACAGCTCTCCTGAAAACAAAACAAATATAATTTAATGCATATTAGTGTACATTGAAGACTGGTGAGTGGATAGTCATCAGGTTCAGTTCTGGGGAAATAAAATCAGCTCACTATGTGAATATCCCATTGCTTTCCATTAAAGCAGTACACTAGAAAGTTGTTTAAACAAATACAAATCTTGAAATAATAATGATGAAAGATGGCACAGCAGTTGGTATAACTCTCCAGTTAAGTGTCTAACTAAAGCTCAAGCAGCTGATCATTACTAACCCCACAAAATCAAAAACATAACAGAAACTGTACAAGCCATATTATGACTTTCTTTCTTCTTAGACTTGACACTAATTTTTTAAAATATATTTTATTTTATGTAATGCTTGATTTAATTATTAAATCAATTAAATTAAATCAATTATTATTATTATTATTATTATTTTTATTGCTATATTCATTTTAATGAATGAGCTGTAATTTTATGTATATGTTTATAAATAAAATAGTCATTATTATTATTCAAAATTTATTCTGGGATATTACCATTGCTACTGCCTATATAGTTCCCTTGGCCAAGAAAGAGGGCAGTTTTATGGGATGTGTATATGCTTTATGGGGACTGTATGTGAAGAGGAGCTTCCTCAATATGTGACATGTATTTAAAATGTCTGTTTTCTGTAGTTTTACATATGCATATTGGTTTATACAGTGCATCCAGAAAGTATTCACAGCGCATCACTTTTTCCACATTTTGTTATGTTACAGCCTTATTCCAAAATGGATTAAATTCATTCTTTTCCTCAGAATTCTACACACAACACCCCATAATGACAACGTGAAAAAAGTTTACTTGAGGTTTTTGCAAATTTATTAAAAATAAAAAAAAAAGAGAAATCACACGTACATAAGTATTCACAGCCTTTGCTCAATACTTTGTCGATGCACCTTTGGCAGCAATTACAGCCTCAAGTCTTTTTGAATATGATGCCACAAGCTTGGCACACCTATCCTTGGCCAGTTTCGCCCATTCCTCTTTGCAGCACCTCTCAAGCTCCATCAGGTTGGATGGGAAGCATCGGTGCACAGCCATTTTAAGATCTCTCCAGAGATGTTCAATCGGTTTCAAGTCTGGGCTCTGGCTGGGCCACTCAAGGACATTCACAGAGTTGTCCTGAAGCCACTCCTTTGATATCTTGGCTGTGTGCTTAGGGTCGTTGTCCTGCTGAAAGATGAACCGTCGCCCCAGTCTGAGGTCAAGAGTGCTCTGGAGCAGGTTTTCATCCAGGATGTCTCTGTACATTGCTGTAGTCATCTTTCCCTTTATCCTGACTAGTCTCCCAGTCCCTGCCGCTGAAAAACATCCCCACAGCATGATGCTGCCACCACCATGCTTCACTGTAGGGATGGTATTGGCCTGGTGATGAGCGGCGCCTGGTTTCCTCCAAACGTGACGCCTGGCATTCACACCAAACAGTTCAATCTTTGTCTCATCAGACCAGAGAATTTTCTTTCTCATGGTCTGAGAGTCCTTCAGGTGCCTTTTGGCAAACTCCAGGCGGGCTGCCATATGCCTTTTACTAAGGAGTGGCTTCCGTCTGGCCACTCTACCAAACAGGCCTGATTGGTGGATTGCTGCAGAGATGGTTGTCCTTCTGGAAGGTTCTCCTCTCTCCACAGAGGATTTCTGGAGCTCTGATAGAGTGACCATCGGGTTCTTGGTCACCTCCCTGACTAAGGCCCTTCTCCCCCAATCGCTCAGTTTAGATGGCTGGCCAGCTCTAGGAAGAGTCCTGGTGGTTTCGAACTTCTTCCACTTACGGATGATGGAAGCCACTGTGCTCATTGGGACCTTCAAAGCAGCAGAAATTTTTCTGTAACCTTCCCCAGATTTATGCCTCGACAACTCCTTTGACTTCATTCTTGGTCTGTGCTCTGACATGAACTGTCAACTGTGGGACCTTATATAGACAGGTGTGTGCCTTTCCAAATCATGTTCAATCAACTGAATTTACCACAGGTGGACTCCAATTAAGCTGCAGAAACATCTCAAGGATGATCAGGGGAAACAGGATACACCTGAGCTCAATTTTGAGCTTCATGGCAAAGGCTGTGAATACTTATGTACATGTGATTTCTCAGTTTTTTTATTTTTAATAAATTTGCAAAAACCTCAAGTAAACTTTTTTCACGTTGTCATTATGGCGTGTTGTGTGTAGAATTCTGAAGAAAAAAATGAATTTAATCAATTTTGTAATAAGGCTGTAACATAACAAAATGTGGAAAAAGTGATGTGCTGTGAATACTTTCCGGATGCACTGTATGTAATGTCTGCAGGCTTTTGTGTAGTGAATGTGGTATGACACCAGTGGTGGATACAACAATGGGCACTAGATCACCTTGTCCTTTCTCAATAAGCAGCATATTTCTTTGGTCAGTTCTGTGTACTTCTCCATTTTATTTGCATGTCCTGTATTTTGTAAATTGTGTGTATTAGGTAGAACAATGTCAATAAATATGTAGTTTTATTTTGTTTGTCTACATTGTTATGTCTGGTCCGCTTTGGTAGATAGTTTTGTTTGTCAGTATAGTTTTGTTTCAGACTAGTTTATGTATGGGATGTTCTAGTACAGTTATGGGAGTGTACATATAATATAGTTTGCATTTGACTGCAAGTTTGTATTATTTATTATTTATTGTGATAGTTATTAATGTATAATTTTAACCATCTGATTGTGCTTGTTCATGTAGTCTGTGCGTCAGCAGTTTACAACCTGATATGTTAGACTGTCTCTTGATCCTTGTGGCAGTATCTGTATTTAGTGTATATAATATTAGCACCCTTAAGAATATATTTTCTGTAGTTTTTCGAGTTTATAACTCAATTATTATTATCTTAATTAATTAATTAACTAACCTTTCCTGCATTTGTTTGAGGATGTACATAATGGAAAAACAGACAATGAGTATGGGAGACTTGTCACAGTGAAAAAAAAAGAATGCATTTTCAAACAGCAATCAATTACACTACTTCACCATATTAAATGCTTTTCTATATTATCTATCATAAGGATACAATGTGAAATATGATGCAATTCAAAATGTAAAATCAAGTAATAAAAGGAAAATCATATTTTCATCTGAGACTCAAAAGTGAAGAAACTGACAACTGGTGACATTTTAAATGCATACTTAATTTGTGGTGGAAAGTAAAGAAAATGTCAAAGATGTCGCTCAAAGATTTTGGAATATCAGAGCAAGATTTAGGCCAAAAAATCAAGTATTAAGGTGCACAATTTATAAAAGAAAAAAAAAAATGTTGCCTAAAAATTTAATTTTTTAATGTTGAATTTTATTTTGGAATGGAAAGTGAAAAGTGATTTTTTTTCACTGCACACATCTAAAGTGAGTGCTAACAACTAAAAAAAAAATTCAAGCAATACAAAAGCTACATAAATAAATCCAAAAATATTGCAGTCCAAATAGTCTATTGAAAATGAACTGAAGTGTTGCTTTATTAGGTACACCCCCAACTTCACTAAAATTCTACATTCCAACATGCACTAAGGTACACAATAGCAATGTGTGATAGAAATAGGGCAGCATTTCTACCATCAGTTAGTGTGCAAATGAGCACTGGAATAGGCAAAAAAAAGTAGTGACCTTAGTGGCATAATAGTTGGTGCTAGGAGTGCAAGTTCTATCATCTCCCAAATGACTGTTGTCATTGGCTTTAAACACACAACCACCTCAAAGGTTTACGATGAATGGTACAAAAAGCAAAAAACTACCAGCGGCAAAAATTACTAAAAGGGCTTCAGAATCAGAGGGGTTAAAGGAGAATGGTGAGAATCGCACAAGAAAGCAGACAAGCCGCAACCATATAAATCACATCTGATTTTAGATTAGATTAATCTTTATTAATCCCAAGGGGAAATTCACATGCATACAGCAGCAGAAACATAAAAACAAGGACACAGAACAAATAATACAGCTAATCAAGCAATTGATATAAAATAAATAAATAAAGTTCAGAAATTTTAAAATAAACTTAACAAGTGCCCTGGGAGGAAGCACTGAAATGCTGAATGGCATTGGGCAGAAATCCTCCCCCAGAAGAGCTTCTTAGCAAGCCATGGTGGAATTAGCCCGTGGCTAAAAGTGCTCCAACAGAACACATCCTGGAGGGGAGTGAGGAGATTTTTCATGATAGCATTCAATTTTGCCACCATAATTTTTTCTACAACAGATTCCAGTATGTCCAGGGTTCATCCTGTGATGACGCTAGATTTCCTGATAGGTTTATTCAGGCATTGTGCTTCTTTTGAGTTCAAGTTGCTTCTCCAAGAGACCACAGCATAGAACACCACACTGGCTACTATGGAATCTGCCCTAGCCATTCTTATACAGCGCCACAATTATGTCAGACCAGTCCAGTTTGTTGTTTATATGGACCCCTAGGTAATTGTAACTTGTAACTCTGCACCACTTCCACATCTTCCCCCTGGATGGAGACAGGTCTCAGCGGCTCCTTGGCATTGTTTCAGTGGCCTGCAAGAATGCCAGATCTCAACCTCACTTGGTATCTTGTCGATGAGGTAGAAAGGGCTATTCATACCAAAACTGTGCAGCTATCCAATTTACAGTAGCTATGTCACAATACCAGAATTTCTGTATTCAACACCAATACCAGTGAAATTTCACAATACTCTCAATGATCTCACAATAATCTCACTGAGCAGCTTTTTTTTCTTTACAGTGTCTCCATTATTCAAGTGAACGCGACTGAGAGAATAAAACTGAAATAAAAAAAACAAAGCTAACCTTTACAAATATCATAAATTTACAATGGCTGTTACAGACTCAAATTAAATTTATGTTTTTATTCTAAAATAGTAAGAATAAGAGCAGCTCACTTCTCAAAACGGACTCATCCGGGGTCGAACCCATGAAGTTTTGATTACCAGTCAACAGTTGATACCGTTGCACCACCAAAGCGGTCATATCAAAGGGATGTGAATGTCGCACCCTAACGCGGGTTCTTTTTCTGTAGTTATATTCTTTAATAGAAGCGCACTTGTTCTGTTATATTTGCATCTTTTGTGAAAGTGTTTGATATTTGGACTTCAGGCTTCACACATTATATACACTTCATGTCTACATTTTGTCAATTATTACTAAAATATGAAAAAAGTTTCTGTTTTAACGATGTGTTTATATAGATTGTTGAAGACACAGAACACACATGAATGCATGTGTTCCAAATAACAATATAGTATTTATAAAAGGTGTCATTTTGCTTGACTTCTCACTTTATACAACTCTAAGCAACTGACACGCAGGTAAACAGATTTGAGCTGAGAAAACTGTGCAGTGGTGGGGGGATGTGATAGCAGGCTGCTTGTCGACACATTTACAGGACAAAAGACGCTGGCGGAGAGGTGCGAAGGGATTTAAGGTGGGACGGAACTATGAGTTTTTTCGTAGGCTTTGGTAATTCTAGTGTTAATGCCTTTTTTCCCTTCCTCAACAGAAAGTCAGAAGACTAAAATGGTCCTACCTGACGCAATGCCCACATATGCATGTCCATTCCGCTCACTACAGAGGACTTCAATTCTGGCTCCCCTGAATTACCTCACTTCCGGTCTCATCGTGATGACTTAATTTCCGTCCCACATTGTGATGTCATTTCCGGCTCCTTCAATCAACATCACATCCACCTTTTGATTTTATTTCCTCCCTTTCAGTTGTATTTCCTGCCACGTATCCATAAAAGCCCCAATAAACCATTCTGTTCTGTCAAATGTTTAATTGTCATTACTTTGACCCTGATATAGAGCTTTGGATCCTCCAACCAGTATATGGGGAAGCTCCCCAACACTTGATCTGTTGTTTTGTGTTCTTATTTTGTCACACTGGTTACAGCTAGCTGCAAACACCTTACCTTTAGAAAGCAATAGATCATACACTAAATAAAAAACATTCCATTTCAAAACTATTTCTAATTACTAAAAACTCATTTATTTCTGTTTTGGTAGTGTACCTGGGTTCGTAGATCCTTCAACTGATTCCGCAGCTGGAAGAGCTCTGCTGAAGTAAGCAGAATGGTATTGAGAGTCTGTACCATGGTGGAAGCAAATTTCAAGTCCTCCTCCTTCAACAGGATGTCAGCCATTGAATGGAATATGTTCTCAGCATTCAGCAGCAAGCACAGTTGCCTAAGATGAAAGAAACAAAAGATGACCATGGTTAGGGTACCACTTCCTGAGACTTTCTTTTCTGGGCTTCTGTAAATTAAATCAAATGCATGTGATGCCACCGAAAAGCATCTAATAATTATTTGACATAATATATGGAGTAATTGCATGAACTAAGCATTCCAGAATTTTCTCATTTAATTATAAACATTATAATCTTTAGTTATTTTTTAAAATTAATATTTTAATATGACCGTTACAGGACAGACACATGACATATTATGTACTCTCAACCATGTGTTCCTGAAAGAGAAATGTCAAAAAGGGAGACAAAGAGCACTGGAAAATAAGCTCAGATCCTGGGAATAAACTTGACATATTTTTTTCCTCAAATCAGTGCCAATATTTCAAAATGTTGCCATAAAAATGACAACAGAGAAGATTTTGGCAATTCCAATTTAAATAAGTAAAACGAATAATTATTTTGTATTGCCAGGCCTCATTAATATGGCTGTTAATTAATATCTTACAGAGCAGTATAAACGTGACACACTATACTTCTGTGCTTGCCCCATAGTAAACACAAGTATGATAAACATGGTGACAATGCAAACATTCCATTCTAACAACAGTGATGACATACACCACTATAATACAGCCATATCAAAATCAATAGTCAAAGAGTTTATTTGTCTTGAAATCTTTACCTAAAATTTATCACATTATCCTGGTCTGTTTCTTTTTAGTTATATACTGTAACCAATTCTTAATTTATATCGCTCCTTACACTGTCTTTCACTAGTAGAATAAACCTTGCCCTGTTGTTTTATAATGCAGCTGTTCTCAATTTGTTCAGTGTACTTCAATGTTTTACCGATATCTGTTGTGGTTTTTAATTGTATTAAACTGATAATTTATTGACTATTTATATTTGATTAATTTAGATTTGTCATGAAATATTAACTCTTAGAGGGCTGAATAGTTTTTCCAAAAAAGTCTGTTTTCTGAAAAGCACACAAAGCATGGTTTCACACATAAATCAACATAAAACGAATGGCTCGATGGCCAGCAGGAATGCGCAGCAAGCCAGATGCCTGGTTGTCTTCACGCAGCAGTTGCAATGGGAACGCAATCCAGATAGTACCTCTTGTCATCATAAGTGGCAGTCCTCCTATGCGAATGCTGCTGTAGGCGTATCAGCTACACAAACGTATTCAGCACCACGGTCAGCTGGAGAACGATCAGCTGATACTGGTACCTCACTTTCATTTTCAATCTCCATCTCCAGATCATCATCGAAGTCCAACAGGTCAGCAGTAATACATAAAACGTCAAAAATGAAGTATTTTGTTTTGCAAATTCGCTATGGTTTCTCGCCAGATGTCGATGCCATCTTAGAGGTCATTTGCTCTTTGTTACACATGTACGTGAAAGGAATCAAGGTCAAATCAATGACGATAACTTTCCTTCTAGCAAAGAGAGTTAAACTAAAATGTAACTGCGAGTTCTGTCATAGTTTACAGCTGATTATCGTTCACAACCCCTGAATTTTGACAAAAGTCGACATCCACCCTGAAAGAGTTAAGAACACATTTGCAAACAGTATTTTTTGGCCTGCTGAGTAGTATGAAGGGGCCAGTTTCAGAGTGGCAAGCATCTCATTCAAGAAATACTGAAAAACATGTCAGTGAAAATCAACAGTGACATGAACCCTATCACAACAATGTTTACATTGGGGGCAGCAAAACTGCATCCACTGGGAGCTTCCACGGTTCCAAATTTTTATTTAAGACAAAGAACACAGTAAGTAAATTATGACTAATGTGAGTACAAATTAACATGTCTCAAGTATACACTTATAATTGTAAATACATTATAAAGTAATACATTTGAAACAATACTGTCAACATGAATCACACCAGTGTTGTTTTTAATTGTATTTATTTCAATTTCAGGCAGACAGCACAAACGTAAGCAGGCACAAAAGGACAGTTTGTTTCTGCCAGATGTGTACAGGTGTAAATAACAAACTATTTTTTTATTGAATTTATTAAAAGCAAGTTACATTCCATACAAACAAGAAAACTTAACAAAACTAAATTCAATTCAACCCCCATCAAAAAGAAAAAGAATAAAACTTTGAGCGTAAAAGAGAGAGAAAAATCATTTCCCCCAATATAAAAGCTTATGCCAAAATGTTATTAATTAGATCCTTCCAGGTTTTAAAAAATAGTATATAAAATCAGTTACCCACTGACTTAAAAGAGGTGGGCTAGGATTCTTCCAGTTGAGCAAGAGAACTCTACGTGTTAGTAGTGAAGTAAAGTCAATTAGAGTTTCTTTGTCATTCTCCACTTTAAGCCCATCTGGGAGTACACCAAACACAGCTGTTATTGGATTAGGTGTGATTATGATACCAAGGCTGTCGGATAGACATTTAACACTAGAATTCCTGAAGCCTGCGAAAAGACTCATAATCACAGGCCACTTTAAATTCCTTCGCACCTCTCCATTAGTGTCTTCTGTTTTGCAAATGTGTCATTCAGCACAAGCAGCCTGCTGTCCCATCCCCCTACCGCCGCAGCTCAACTTGGGCAAAAGGTTCCAAGCTAAAGTCTTCTTTTTCTGGGTATGCGGTGCCTGGAGCTGTATAGGGTAAATAATATATCGTTATTTGGAACACATTGATTTCATGTGTGTTCCGTGTCTACAACTATCTATGTAAATGTAGGATGACAGGAAATGCAAGAAATGTTGAACATATATCTGTAAGTAAAACAAACTTTTCACATGAAGTGCACTTTTATTCAAGAATATAACAGAAGAAAAATAAATCAGGTCAGGTGTATGATGCCGACACAATTGCTTGGGTGGTGCAGCGGTAAGAACTGCCAACTCATAATCAAGAGGTCACAGGTTTGATTCCAGGCGCTTCCTAGTTAGAACTTGAGAGTATCTTAATATCATTATTCAGAAGTGAGACTAGTATGTACGATGCACCTTGTAATAAGTCCTTATTTTTTCTGAGGAAAGACAATAGTTAATGCTTTGTGAAAAGTTTGAGGTAGAATTTTATTGTCTCTGGCTTCCATAAATGTTGCCAATAAAAGGGAAGCTAACTTAATTGAAAATGTTTTATAAAATTGGGCAGGGTAGCCATCAGGGCCTACTGCTTTCCCACTCTGAACTTAGTTTATAGCGTCTAGTGATTCTGAGAGTGTCGTAAGTTTATCCAATTCCTCTGCACGGAGAGTATCTACCTGTGGTATATGTAAATACATGGAAAAACGGATTAGATTGTGTCTTGTCTTCTTTAAACTGAGTAGAATATAAGGACTTATAGTAGTCTCTAAATGTGTACATTGTATTGTATGTTTATGGACAATAATTTCATCTCCATCTGTGTTGGTAATTACTGGTGTTGCACTGCAATTTATTTTTGTGAGAGATATGAAATAATCTGTCCTGTTAAAATTGCCTTCAGGGTTTCCCAGAGTACACCTGCAGAGACCTTTGGGGATGAATTTGTCTCCAGAAAATATTTAATTTGCTTGGATATGAATTCTATACAGTGTTCATCAGCTAATGACAGGGAGTTAAGAACCCAGCTACGAGATGAGTGTGCAGGACATAGTAAGTTAAGCTACATGAGCAGGGAGGCGTGGTTGGAAATAACAATAGCATTGTACTTGCACAATTTGATAATGGTCAAAAAATTATCGTCTATGAAAAAATAATTCTTGAGGAACAAGGATGAACTTGTGAGAAGAAGGAATATGCTCTAAGGTTAGGATTTAAAAACCTCCTTAAGTCTGATAAGTTCCATTAAATCCATTACAAGTTCTATAAAATCCATTACAAACTGTGTAATTATTTTTGCAGTATTAGATGTTATCCCCACTGTAGCTGAAGACCTATTCATGTCTGGATTTAAAATACTAATAAAGGTATAATGGCCAGAGACTTTAAAAGTGTTCTCACTCGGGTCCCAATCCAAGTGGTTTGCTCTGTGGTGGGTGCAGCAACACACTATAAGTACATGCTCCCATCCTCTTTCTAACATTAAGAAACAGATGCAAATACACTTTGGAAGAAGTCTCTATTATCCATGTTAGGTGAGTAATATCTATTAGAATCAGTTTAGTATTAAATAAATTGCAGATCACCAAGACATATGTCAGATGCTATAAATGGGATAGTTCCATGTATTAAGATTCCCAAACCCCTAGTTTTCTTTGTATAGCAAGAGTGAAAAACCTGGTCCTTACTTATTCCATGAGTCTCCTGTATAAATACTATCTTGGCATTTAAACCTGGTAAGTGAGTAAATACTTTTTCTTTAATTCAAGATTAAGACCTTTGACATTCCAGCTGACAAAGTTACTGTTTGGTCAAAAAAACATTGCTTCTGAACTTTTGTTGACATTTTGTTGTCTTCAGTTAAGGTAGTACATTTTTACATATCATAGCTTTGACCTAGATTTCATATTATCACCAGGTGTTGAAGCCTATTGTTGTGTAAGCATTAATGGTTTTTGGGGTCGAAAGGATAGATAACAGCAGAGCTCTCATTTTCTTTCTCAAACCCGCAACAGCCCTCCTCCCCCCCCCCCCCCCCCCCCCCCCCCCCATTCTGCCTCCCTGAGTGAGGCAGACCACACTTCACAAAATCCTGCTCCTCTGACATGCCAAGAGAGAAAGAGCATGCCCAGTAGTATTCATGATATAGAAAACATGAGCAGGTAAATTTTGGGTAGCACACAACAGACTACTGTGATGCCCCATACCCGCCATATATCCCACATCAGTCTAAAACTGGGGCATCTAGTAGTCATGCCAAGAATAAACCAGAGTGAGTGAGAGTGACACAGACAAGACAGTACAAAAATAGACAGTTCATTAATAAAGGCAAGGTGATATCAGAAATATCAAATATTTAAAGGTTAACTGAAAAATCACACTAACAAGCCCATCAGTCTACAGTCCATGTGTGTATGAATAAATGTGAAGAAACACAGATTCCTAAAGACAGAAACACATTGACTCTAGTCCTTTTCCCTTCTCTCTTGTCCAGGCTGTGTAAAGAGACTCGGATGACTTTCTAAATCAAAGACAAAAAGTAGCAAATCCTCCCAGTGTATTTCCCTTCTTGCTCTTTCAGGCTGTTCCATGGAACGAAAGGCTGCTTATGAAAGAAAAATAACTCAAATAAAACTAATGTCCAGCTCACCACATTATCCCTGCTTTTCTGTGCTCTAGGTGAAGATCAAGAGTAACTGCACTCCCTGCACTATCTTTGTTCAGGAAATTCAGGAGTGCTGCAGTGCACCCTCCACTAATGTCGACTACAAAGAAGATCTTTGACATCCATCCTCCCATTATATTCGCACCTGGGATCCCTTCCCCCAGTCCCAACAGACACCTCACCCAGGCCCTTCGAATTACCCAGTGCAGCTTCATTTATGTTTCTCTATGCACCGTGCACCATATTTAAACAAAAATTAAAATCTATAATTACACACACTCAAAACTGACACCATAGCAAAACTACTGCTTAATAAAACATAGTCTGGTATAGTGGACATTTCACTGGCTAGGACTTATTTGTAAAAGGACTGACAGAGAGAAGATGACTCTGCTGGATTGGAAGTTAAATGTACAGTGCATCCGCTTTTTCCACATTTTGTTATATTACAGCCTTATTCCAAAATGGATTAAATTCATTTTTTTCCTCAGAATTCTACACACAACACCCCATTATGACAACGTGAAAAAAGTTTACTTGAGGTTTTTGCAAATTTATTAAAAATAAAAAAATTGAGAAAGCACATGTATATAAGTATTCACAGCCTTTGCCGTGAAGCTCAAAATTGAGCTCAGATGCATCCTGTTTCCCCTGATCATCCTTGAGATGTTTCTGCAGCTTAATTGGAGTCCACCTGTGGTAAATTCAGATAATTGGACATGATTTGGAAAGGCACAGACCTGTGTAAATAAGGTCCCACAGTTGACAGTTCATGTCAGAGCACAAACCAAGCATGAAGTGAAAGCAATTGTCTGTAGACCTCCGAGACAGGATTGTCTCGAGGCACATATCTGGGGAAGGTTACAGAAAAATTTCTGCTGCTTTGAAGGTCCCAATGAGCACAGTGGCCTCCATCATCCGTAAGTGGAAGAAGTTTGAAACCACCAGGACTCTTCCTAGAGCTGGCCGGCCATCTAAACTGAGCGATCCGGGGAGAAGGGCCTTAGTCAGGGAGGTGACCAAGAACCCGATGGTCACTCTGTCAGAGCTCCAGAGGTCCTTTGTGGAGAGAGGAGAACCTTCCAGAAGGACAACCATCTCTGCAGCAATCCACCAATCAGGCCTGTATGGTAGAGTGGCCAGACGGAAGCCACTCCTTAGTAAAAGGCACATGGCAGCCCGCCTGGAGTTTGCCTAAAGGCCCCTGAAGGACTCTCAGACCATGAGAAGGAAAATTCTCTGGTCTGATGAGACAAAGATTGAACTCTTTGGTGTGAATGCTAGGCGTCATGTTTGGAGGAAACCTGGCACCATCCCTACAGTGAAGCATGGTGGTGGAAGCATCATGCTGTGGGGATGTTTTTCAGCGGCAGGAACTGGGAGACTAGTCAGAATAAAGGGAAAGATGACTGCAGCAATGTACAGAGACATCCTGGATGAAAACCTGCTCCAGAGCGCTCTTGACCTCAGACTGGGGCGACGGTTCATCTTTCAGAAGGACAACGACCCTAAGCACACAGCCAAGATATCAAAGGAGTGGCTTCAGGACAACTCTGTGAATGTTCTTGAGTGGCCCATCCAGAGCCCAGACTTGAATCCGATTGAACATCTCCGGAGAGATCTTAAAAAGGCTGTGCACCGATGCTTCCCATCCAACCTGATGGAGCTTGAGAGGTGCTACAAAAAGGAATGGGCGAAACTGGCCAAGGATAGGTATGCCAAGCTTGTGGCATCATATTCAACAAGACTTGAGGCTGTAATTGCTGCCAAAGGTGCATCGACAAAGTATTGAGCAAAGGCTGTGAATACTTATGTACATGTGATTTCTCAGTTTTTTTATTTTTAATAAACTTGCAAAAACCTCAAGTAAACTTTTTTCACGTTGTCATTATGGGGTGTTGTGTGTAGAATTCTGAGGAAAAAAATGAATTTAATCCATCCATATTACTAAACGAGAATGGTAAACCGGATGGACGCAGGGACATCCGGCCATGGGCCGTGGACGCAAAAGACGTACTGCGCAGGCGCCCCACAAATCCCCCCCTCCAAGCAACGGAAACCGGATGGAATGCAACGTAAAATAAGAAATGAGGCGCCGTGCCCATAGCACACAGAAAAAAGGAGTCAGACGCCGGTGCCGCAAACAGCGCCGCACGAAGCCCATTGCACACGAAACGGGACACACACAAAGAAGAGGATTGAGACCCACGACACACAAAGCCCCCCTCCAGTAACTGAAATAAGAAATGAGGCGACGCGCCCCTAGAACACCAAAAACAAAGGAGTCACACGCAAGTGCCACATAGCACACGAAACGGTTCGCACACAAAAAAGACGATTCAGACCCACGACACACAAACACCCTTTCCACTAACAGAAATAAAAACTCAGGCAACAAGCCCCTAGCACACAAAAAAAAAGAAAACGCGAGTGCCACACAAAGCCCATTGGACACGAAACGGGACAGACTATGGACATAGCACACGAAACGTACACAAAAAGGACGATTCAGACCCACGACCACACTAACATAAATAAGAAATGACACACAAAGCCCCATTTCTGAACGAACCGTCCGTATTAAACATACGTCATCTCAATTCATTCACACTATGCAGCATAGGTGGATCTCATTATAATGAGGCACTATTAACCGTTCAACCGCAGAAAAGGCTCCATATTAACAGTGAGTGCGATCCTCCTTATTACATATCCATATTTCTAACGCTGAAGAACAAACAAGTCATGAATTCACGATCACGGGTACAAAACGATACGGCTCGGGTAACGGGACCAAACACACGAACCCGCATGAAAAAAAACAATACACATCGGCGCCTACAACGCGCTTCTGAAACTCCGTAAGAACAAATGTCTCAGCTCCAAATACGCAAAGCTCAACTAACACAGTTACAGAAACGAAACCAGATGGACAGACACAATCAAGGTAGACGCATGCACCGCGCGTCTCAAAGTGCTGCATCGAAACAGGCACAGGTTCAAAACGAAACACCTCCCTCTCAGACATACAGAAACGGCAGCGAAGGGACAAAATAAATAAACGCAGACGTCTACAACGCGCATCTGAATTGCCGGTAAACAAGCAGACAAGGCTCCAAAAACAGAAAGCTCAACTGACCGACATACAAAAACGGGCAAGGCTCAATTCAAACACTGCACGCCATAAACTACAACGGGCTTCTCACACAGCACAGGCAAATCGATTACAGCTCCAAAACAACACGTCCCAAATACTGGACATACAACGCCGCGCCTCTCAAACGGCACAAGCAAAAGATACACGTCAACGCGTTCAATAATGAGTCCACTATTCAGGAAAATTCATTGGGATTAATGAATGTCATTTCCAATCATTGTCATTCACTTAACTTCCCTGAAGAAACAACTGGCAATACAAGTAATGAATTTACACGTTGTTGTCAAAAGGGTCAAATTAGACTGCCTCCTTTACATTCATATCCTGAATATCTACAGAAGCTTCTAACTAACGATGTACCTGAAAGTAAAAACTTTATGAACTGCATTAGATCCTACAAATCGCTATCCACTATGAACATGAACAGTAGCAATACACGTGGCATCCGTCTTGCAAAACTGTTAATTATTGATGAATGTACAATGGCATCCAGTCACTTACTCAACACCATTGATAAACTTCTACAAACGTTGATGAATAATAATATTCCCTTTGGAGGAAAGGTACTTTTATTAGGAGGAGATTTTAGACAGTGCTTAGCTATTGTTCCACATGCCATGCGCTCACCTATTGTTCAATCCACCTTAAAATACGCAGACAATTGGCATCGCTTTCAAAAGATACAGTTAGTACTAAACATGCGATGTCCAGATCCAGATTATAACAATTGTTTATTACAACTGGGAGATGGTACACTCACCAATACAGATATACTTCACCCTGATATTATTACAATTCCTCAAGCCTTTATCTGAGACGACTTAGTTACAGAGATATTTGGAACAGCAATCTCATTAGACAAAATACCCCTTTTAACACAACACACTATATTATGTCCAAAAAATATTGATGTGGATCACATAAATAACCAAGTCATTGCATTACTTCCTGAAGAGACACAACTCTTTCTAAACTCTGACAAAGTTGACTCTGATGATGACAATGACCATCTTCATTTCCCCTTAGAATATTTAAACACTATTTACCCACCATGAACAAGGTTGGCATCCACCTCTCTGAACCTGTTTTTGGACATGGGCAACTTTATGTGGCCTTCTCACAATTTCGACCTTCATCTGACGTTAAAGTTAAGGTTATAAGTGCTCCATGCCAAGGAAAACTCATTCAAGGACAAGACACCATCTTTACTACTAATGTTGTATACAAAGAAATTTTCCAATATACCGTTACACTGTGCCACACACTTTATTGTTTGCTTTCTATATGCATCATCTACACCTTCACACTATGCTATATCTCATTCATACATCACGCTCTTTGTCATTTCCCAACACCAGGGGTTGGCGAGCGAAGCGAGCAGGGGGCGGAGCCACCTAGTTTTGGAATAAGGCTGTAACATAACAAAATGTGGAAAAAGTGATGCGCTGTGAATACTTTCCGGATGCACTGTAAAATTGACTGAATCTGCTTGAAAACCCTTTAGAGAGTCCCCCTGTTGTCTAAAAACATTGTGTGTGACATTTTTGAAAATAACTGAACATACAAAATTTCTTTGCGTTTCCTTGCTTTAACATTGTAAATATGACCATATAGTTTTTTTTTTTTAAATCCATTTCTGACTTTAGATAATAAGTGTTCAGAATGTATGTCCACATCTTTTCTGCACATCTGTCTACATTTTCAAAACATTATAAACACTAAAGAATTCTATCTTCCTCCTTTACATTTAATAAGTACGTTTACTTTGCAATTATTAAATGTCCTCTGTCAATCAAGTAATCCTTAAATTGCACAATTAGAAAAATGTTTTTTGCTCTACAGGGGCAGTGAATCATAATTCAGATTGTCTTAAGTAGGCTCTACCATGAAGTTGGCTGTGATATGGCTAGAAACTCTTAAGTAAGAAATCACCCACTAGTAGCTTTTCTTTAAATGTCATAAGTATGCAGCAAAAGCCACAAAACTCTTTTTGAGATAAGGGACCTTTAGAACTAAATCCTATACAACAAAAGCAAGGTTTTAAACAGTTTACTGAGATGTTACACGTGCGGATAAAGTTCCATTCTAGAAATGTGAAAGATTTCAAAATTCCCCATGAACATGTCACAAAGCAAACAAATCTCATTATGATATGAGTGACACCACAGAAATACAGTGCATCCAGAAAGTATTCACAGTGCATCACTTTTTCCACATTTTGTGGAAAACAATCATGTCCAATCAACTGACTTTACCACAGGTGGACTCCAATTAAGCTGCAGAAACATCTCAAGGATGATCAGGGGAAACAGGATGCTCCTGAGCTCAATTTTGAGCTTCATGCCAAAGGCTGTGAATACTTATGTACATGTGATTTCTCAGTTTTTTTATTTTTAATAAATTTGCAAAAACCTCAAGTAAACTTTTTTCACATTGTCATTATGGGGTGTTGTGAGTAGAATTTTTTGGAATAAGGTTGTAACATAACAAAATGTGGAAAAAATGATGCGCTGTGAATACTTTCCGGATGCACTGTAAGTGACTTTGACAGCCAGACAAAATAAACCAACAGGAATGAAGAGTGCTTGCGTGTGCCAGTTCATCCCTCTGCCACCCACACCATGGCAGATTACGGACAGGCCACTGCAGACAGTCAACACACATGCATACAAAAATTGCCATTGCCCCCAGGCAACCTTTTACAGGGTGAGTGAGCAGAAAACCACAGTCTCAGCCACATACAGAGCATAGCCATTCATAATGTCATATCGTTGCCCATCATTTAGGCTGCACCTTTTAAATGAGTTAAAAAAACAAAAAAAAACCTCAGTTGCAGTACAGAAATAGCCAGTGGCCTCATAATAAGCAAACATGCTTATCTCTTTTAGATCTAAAGAACGATGTTAATCATGGACAGCTCACAACAACTTTTACACTGCAGTTAATCATTTTGGAAATATAACAGCTAATTAAACAAAACAAAGAAATGTCTAAATGTCCATTCATCCACCTATTGAACTTGCTTAGTACAATTTTAGGTAATATCAGATATAAAGCAGGAAAAAATGAAAATAGTATGCCTATTCAAACATAGA
Organism: Erpetoichthys calabaricus; assembly: GCF_900747795.2. Lineage (NCBI taxonomy): Eukaryota > Metazoa > Chordata > Cladistia > Polypteriformes > Polypteridae > Erpetoichthys > Erpetoichthys calabaricus. Next base: position 68,446,910 of record NC_041402.2, read on the forward strand.
AGTACTCTATCTCATAATTGTTTTATTTAGAGCAGCTAATCTTGCATTTGTATCTCTTTTGAGATGAGAAGTAAAATCATGCATACTTAACAAACTCCACATAGAAAGTATGTATGTTTTGCAAATAAAGAGCAAAATACTCAAAGGCATAGTAATTCATTAAAAAGCATTTAAGAAAGGAGTTCACACAGGAAGAAGGGCAAAATCAGAAATCTTTTGATGGAGATTCATGTGCTAAGCACTGGCAAAGCAATTGAAGCATCACAAAGAAAACCTTCAGCAGCCATCCAGTAAAGGGCAGGATCTTAAGTTAACCTAGTATTAATATAAATAAATTTATTGAGCTTAGGAATGAAATACGTAATAATTTAGGGTTCTGGGGCAAAACTGTATTGAATTTCCGTCATGATGTCCAGGATGCTATACAGTGGAAAAGTATTTTTGGCATTCCACACTTATGATCTGAGAAATAGGAGGAGAATAGACTGTCACCGGTTATAGCAGAAGCTAGGGAGTAACAAACACAATTTAATCAATGCCGGAGTGGGAGTCACAAAGTGGTGTTACCCAAAAATAAGTTCAGAACAGCACTGGTATCTGTACCAGTAACAAATTCATATTTAGGAAATTTAGGAATTTAGCTGCTTAGATTTAGGAAGAAAGTACCACAGAAAAGGGTGGAAGCATACACAGCAATAAATCCTTTTTTTTTTTATATACCACCAAGCTCAGACGGGAGATAACAGAAACTTTTTTCAGAATCACATCCAGAACTCAGGACCATAATCTAAAGAGTAGTACTTGACAGCAGAAGATATAGACAACCACGTAACACTTAGTAGCAGTATGTGTAAAATCTTGCTTCAATCATTTGATCTCAGTAAAATAAGAGTAATGTGTTGTCTGTGGAAAAAAACAAAAACAAAAATCACTCACAAAAATACCTTTTCTGAGGAATTCACAAGGTTCTATCATTCCAGGATGGTGCATTTAAATTAACCATGGTCTAAAACAAACAAAACAGTGAAACCTGAAGAAAAGACACATAGAATTAAGTGCCAAAAGAGCAAAATGCAACCCAGCAACAGCAAGCACCCAACAGTCACTCACAACCTCAAAAAATGTTTTGTAGAGAAAGCCACAATCTCAAAGAACTATGTAGAACACATACCCGCTTGCTCTGAACAGCGACTGATGTAAGCATTTTAAACATCTGTTGTAAAACTGGAACACAAATACCTTGGTTTCAGGAGTACTCATTCCCAAACACTCACTACTTTGTCTGAGGTAGATAGTATGCTTTAGGGAAACCCAACAAACACAGAAGCTTGGGATGCTAGCAGTTAAAGGCAGAAATCTAGCCACCTCACTCCATAAAGGGCAAAAAAAGATGAAAAAGAAAAAAAAATACACAAAAAAACTGATGAACACTAACCAGCACTCCTCTAACAAGTGTACCACTAACAATGAGAACGACAATTACAAGGACTTAAACTAAAACACTAAGGGATAGTCAGTCCTCAAAGAATCATTTTAGAAAAACTTGACCAGCATTAAAAGAGCCAGCAAGACTGACTTCATAACATAACAGCTTGGAGTAGTCATGGCAATACATCACTGGAGAACTCAAGGCTGAAGATATTCTGTGGAGAAGAAACACAAGAAAAGTACCAAGCGATTCAAAGTTGTCTAAACTTTTGTTTGCCTCAGCTCAAAGTCATGAAATATATTCTTATCCTGTAGCGCAGTGCTCCTCAACCTGTTCTCACCTACGACACACCAAAGTTCTTCCTAGAATTTCCGCGGCACGTCAAAAGCTAAAATATATAGCAGTGGCATAGCTAGGTCGGGTATGGGGGATATGGGGGGGTGCGTTCCGCTCCGAGCGGCAGCTATTTAGGGGCGTCCAAACTGTGGTAGTTTCCTTTTTTTTTTTTTTTTGTTCCTTGAGGAGGCGCAAAAAAAATTTCTTTCAGCTTTGGGGCGTCAAATTTTTCACTGCCCCGGACAACATGATCTCCAGCTACGCCACTGATATATAGATATTAATTTAATACACAAATTTTACAATAAATTCATTTTTTATTAAGTATACATTTATTATAAGTATACATACATAAAAACTATACTATATTTACTTTTATGCAATCTTAATAATTATTATAACATAATGACTGATTAATGTGATACCTGCGCTTGTTTCAATGAACACAAAAGTTTTATATTCGGCTCAATATTTGACAGCGCAACCCGAAGTTCTTGGTCAAGATCTTTTAAGCATGACCGCTTATCATTTTTAATTAACACAAGAGTTGTTTGTCTTTTTTGGCGTAACTGGGATGGTTTGAATTTAGATGGCGATTTAGTTTACTGGGTGCCATTGCCTCGTTTGATAGCTGATCGCCGCAAATGATGCATTGTGGCTTTGGAGCCGTTTCGTCACCACACCACGAGAATCCATATTGAATGTAGTCTTCGTTGTACTTCCTTTTCACAATCTTCTTTGTTTTTTTTTTGCAACACTTGTGCTGGGTTCTTCATTATCTGTACGTGAAGACGAATCTTTTCCACGTAAAAATGTATCCATATTTAAAGGGGTATAAAACTAAATATGAATCACACGAAGAACGTTAACCATACACAATTCAGCAACACAACTAATAGTAATGAATGATAACTACTGTCGCAAGACGAGTGAATGCGACGTAGCACGACTAATATGTCGGCTTTAATTGAATCTAGGTGAGGGCACGGAGCGCTCTGCCTATCAAAGCATACTACGGAGTTGTCTGGCGACTACGTAGGGCCTACGTCATAGGCGACAGGCGCTGGGATTTATTATTTCAGAGAAATGACACAAAATTATGAAACCTTTAAAAGGCTATTTACGCGAATATTTCATTGCACGTATTCTCGTTATTGTGTTTATAAGGAGGACCGTTGAAATATTTATTTAGTTAGAAAATTGTCTTATTTGACCGCGTCACACCTGTATCCGCTCAAGGCACACCAGTGTGCCGTGGCACACCGGTTGCGGAGCACTGCTGTAGCGGATGCCACATGTGCTATTGTCCTGTTGTCAGTTTGCGTCTCCATAGGGTGTACATCAAGAAATGGGTTAATGAGAGTTCTCTAAAAATGGGGAAATGCATCTTTAAGGGGAAGACACAACGTGGATAGGACTTTTGGGGCTGAAGACTCTTTAACCGGAAAAGAAGGGGGGAGAGAGAGAGAGAGAGAGAGATTGAGCGGTGGAGCAAGGAGAAGCAACGAATTAGTACCAAGAATCCACCTGCTGGAAAAAAGTTTTATTTTACTCAGCAATGTAAGGGAGATGTGTCTCTGAAGACAAACTTTGTTTTGGTTTCACCGGGGCAATCAACCTTTTGAAACCAGTAGGACAGAACATTTTTTGTTACCGGCTTGGCTGCTGGCATACTCCATGAGACTTCCAACATTACACCTTGCTCGGGAACTGCAAGGACAGTGATCTAATTTGAGAAACCGGGTTATCTCAGGCGAGAACATTCTCGCACCCTAATCTGTGGAAGGTTGTTTTTGATTTTTGTTATGTAGTTGTTTGTTGGGGGAATTATTTAAACTGTTTTCTGTCAATATGTAAATGTATCTTTTTCTTTTTTTTTTTGCCCTTTCATTGCTTTAATGCTTATTGTCTTATGCTGATCTGGGGCATGTGATGAGGGTTCAAAAATAAGGATGAGTGTTGGTCACGTTACCCCGAAAGATTTTAATAACGAACTGCTTTTCTCTAGCGGTATTCTGATCGTGCAGCTGCCCAGGGTTTAGTTGTTCTCCCGGGGTGGCGGTATAACCCTTTAAGAAGAGCTTGGCACATAAAGAAAAAGGCTAAAGAGGTAACTGCTAATTAAACAGGGTGCTCATTACTCTTCAAGCAGAGGCCATTCTGGCACTAAAGTTCAGAAAAAAAGTCATTTTATGCCCTTCAAAAGTGGAGCTGGTTTGAAATTTTCCAGAATGGTGAATAACTTTCATGTAGTCTTGATAATCAATAAACCCCACTGTAATTGCTTGGGGTGCACCTTGTTATCTTGTGTACCATATACTCTGTGCACTCTTGCTTTACAGAAAGCTGAAAGGAAGTAAGAGAAGGAAAAATAGCTGGGCAGAGATGCTGTAGAAAAGCCATCATATTGTTCCCTTCCCAGCCAATACTATGGTGAATAGTTTCAGGTTATTAGTTCTCTGACAATCTCCCATCACTGTAAGCTTTGCTATTGACCACTTCACCTACCTGTGATCATCTTATTATGGCTGTCGGTCATTGCCTTATCAGAGTTGTCTTTCCACAGCATCTGGAGGCCAGCCCTCAAGGCATTTATATCAGCCCAGAGTTCAATGTAGTTCTGATGGATGAAGTCATTTACCTACTCCATAAATATTTTTTTAATCCCCTCAATAAAATTAAGCCATAAAGGAGAGAGATGGCATCTTCCTTTCAGCCATTTTCAATTTGCTGTCTCTTCATAACTAGACTGCTATGAGTAGAGTGGGGCAATCTTTGACAAGTTGCCAAATTTGAATGTGGAACGGTAAGATAAATCTTAGATGTTGTCTAAGATGCATGTCACATAATTCCTCATATTATTATTTTTAAAATCCAGCATGAACCACTAAAGTTCTTAATGCAAGTGTGCTAGACTTCTGGGGTCCAGGTTGGCTATAGTGAATAAACGCTTTCCTTCCAATTTCTTAACCTTTATTAACTGACCATTTGCATAATGAGATGTCTCGTCCCAACTTTTGATTGACATCTCAAATATAAATAATATGATAATAATATAGTAATGTGATACAAATAAGTTAGGCAACAGCAAACCAGTTATTCAAGCAACAACTTCATTACCATGTCATTAAATAGCTCTTAGTAGAAGATTTAGAAAAAAAGAAAAAAAATTCAGAAATACAGTAGTTCATTTTTGCAAAGTAGTAAAACATACAGTGGGGAGGAAATTCTGACATGAAAAATGACAACAGAAATAAGAATAAACAGATCTTCTAATCAGACAAGTTCCAATAACCATAAAAATTGTTTCTAAAAAAAGAAAGGAAAAAAAAAAAGACTACAGTAGATACCTACATCATTGTAAACCTCCAGGACACTGACTAGCCAACACTACCTTAGTGCCATAACGCTACTCAAAACAATGTGTGTCAATTCTGGTATAACTCACGAAGCTTGACTCATTCCCTTGCAAATTTAAATCTTGTAAATTACTTCCATCCTCTTCCGTGATCTGCCATGAAGTCAAAATAACACCAGATCAAGCTGTGAATATCACATCTGGAATGCAGTTAATTTATTTTATGTGTGCTGAATAACCAGAACCTAATTTATGCAAACTTATTTTTAAAAGTAAATTTAATCATTTTCTTATTTCTTGCTACAAAATGTAACCTCCAGTCACCTGAAGAGTATTCCGTCTTCACTAAAATGGCATTAAGCAGTGAATGTGCCACAGAACAAGGCAGCAAGTGAAAGTTCTGAAGTTAACTTCAACAAATGAGGAATACAGCCGTTATATGTGCCAATGTAGGAAGGCAGAAGTTGCTAGGGAGCAATAAATCCTTATAAGGTGAAGTGCTCCAGCTGTGCAGACAGCAGGAGCACCACTGAAAGAAAAAGAACGTACCAGTCTGAGTAGAAATAGGCAATGTTCCCACACAATGACCGAGAACAGGTGACCTACCAGATGTCAGAAAAGCCTGTCCATCTTTTTACAGTGACAGAGATGCCAATAAGGGCTGGCACGAGACAATAAAAACCTTTTGGCCACCAGAGGGCAGGAAGGAGTTCCTCTTTCTGGATGTCTGACAGGAAACCTGCAAACCTCCAGGCTATATAAGGATAACTATGTTATATAAACTGTACTTAGCTTGTTATATGTTTAACCATGAAAGACCATCAGTTAGACCTGCACAGACATTGAAAGGATATTTTATAAACTTCTCAGGAGCAGTGTGTTTGGCAAGCCACAATGAGGCTCTAGGGTGGAGGTTTCTAGAAAACAAACCTCTAGTGGTAACAGGTTAGAATGCCACTGAAGATGTAAGGGCTTTTAAATCACATATCAAATGAAAGCAGGTGCTTTTACCACTGAAAGGAATGCACATGTATATGTTAGTCCAGATTAACATTAATTGTTTTTGACCATGTACTGTATATACACAAGACTGTTAGCAGAAAAAATAAAATAAAAAATACAGTAAATCCTAGGAGAGGTTGGGATTCTACCAAGAGACAAAGAACATAAGACAGTAACCATACAAATATATCTTCACTTTGTCTTGCTCTGCTCTGAGGTAACATTGTCTGCTCCTTGGTTAGATGAAGAAAACATACTTAAAAGGCCTTGATGTAATCATCTGTTTCCTAATGGGCTTCTTTCTGCTGTTCTTATTGGAGTACTTTAAGCTACTGTCATAGCACAAGTAGCATAACTGAGCCTAGCTCCAATAGTCACATAAACATTTTTAAACTAGCATAATCCAGTTCAGAATTGTGGAGGGCAGAGTCTATCACTTAGGTATGAGGCAAGAACCACCATATTACTTTTCAACGGGAAGAGCAGAGACTCCAATCAACTATAACATGCACATCCAAGTGAGTTCCTGGAGAAAACCCATGGAAACACTAAGAATATGCAAACACCACACAGACAGTGATGAGGCCGATAAGCAAATCCAGACTTCTAAGGCTGTGAAACAATAATGCAAATAACACTGCATTTTGATTTGCAGCATACTTCCTTCAAGCCACTTAAAAACTTTATGTGTAAAGTTCTCTTCATACTAAAATAATTCAACACATGCATAGACTGTAATTTTTGGAACACAGCAAATAAAATATTCTGAGGGGCTGATAATTTGGGTGTCTGCTTATCTCACTTTGGTTGGCTTCTCTACAGATTCACTCCCATGTGAACAAATCTAAAACACAAAACCAGAATCAGAAGTGCAGTCACACCTGACCTATAATACGTTGGCAATTTGAAATTGCATGTCTTGGTAAAGGTTGCCTTAATTTGTCTTTATACTTCTCCCAAGTCAAAGCTTACTTCGAGTTGAGGAGATTATGATCAAAAGAGTAAAGAAAGTGAAAAATCAATAATTAATCAAAGGGCAGGAAATGAATAGGAAAAGCTACAAATTAACAAATGAAGGTCAAGAGCTTGAATAAATTTTGACACAAGTATGAGCGTATCAGAAAAATATGACTATTTTGGTAAATAGAGAGAAATTTTATTTGTTAGAGTGTGAGCCTAATTTTGCAATCAAGGATTAGCAGCTGGTGAGAAAAGGCTTTAACACAAAATTGTGCTGCAGTCTTGTGTTATACTCTGGAACTCTAAATTTCTTTGAACTCAGCAAATATACAGCAACACTAAGATTATGCTCATAAGTGGATATAAACAGTTATTACTGTGCAGCCATTCCACTTAATCAGATACTGTGAAGGGATTTAGGGTGTCAAAACATCAGGCACTCTAGTCCAAGGTCAAGGCTTACTATAGCATTTATCTTCCTTATTCCTTCCAACCACTATATGTATCCTTTCCCCATTAGCAAATGTTACAATATTCAGTTTGCAGTTGAGAAGGGAATATACTGCATTTATGCTTGTTAAAACACAGCAAGCCAGTTGCTTTTGTCAACAAAAATTATGGCAAAGCTGTTTGATAACAACATGCTCTTTTAGGTTTTTCCTGTGTCAGTGTAGGTTATCTCCAAGTACTCCAGTTTCCCAACACACTCCAAAGGCATGCTGCTTAGTTTAATTAGCAACTCTAAAAGGACTTTGTAGTAGTGAGTATGACTAAATGTGTTAGAGTGCCCTGCACTGGAAAGACAAGCCGCCCAAGTCTGAATCCTTTCCTGCATAAGGAGTTAGCGCTGAATGAGAGATGCTAAGTTTGTCTGGAACAACCTAATATGACTTTCACTGACAATGTCACTACTTAAAAATAAATATGACTTTTTAGCTACTGCGCAGGATCAAGAAAGAAAAATCCATTGCTAATGACTTTTGTTTTCTACTCTCAAAAAAGACAAAAAGCATTATATTAAAATGAAAAATAAAGTTAAAATATTCCTAAAATTTCAAATAAAATGTAAATTTTACTAATTTAAATAGTCTAAGATTAAAGCATATAGAAGGAGTAAAATGTGACTGAAGATTAAATAATAGATTCAAAATTAAGAATAAATGAAAAGCAGATGGCAAAACCAACAGTATGTTGCCAAACTATTACACTCTGCCCTAAACAGTGTCACTTGACAACTGAGCTGTATCCCCAGTCAAGACATTTAAAATATATAGCACATTAAGTGACGCCTACACCAAATTTCACTTCAGGAGGGGTAGCACGATAAACATAATTACAAACATAACACACATTGTAGGCACGTTCTAGCAAACTATTTCAGTATCCACTATGCTTGATAAAATATGGAGAAAGTGTATGTTTCAACAATGGGCAGCTAGGCATTGTAGCATACAAGATACTTTTCCTGAACACTTCTTCCAGACAAGTGGAACATTATATTTTTTTGTGTTTTTCTGATTTATTGTTTACTAGTAGTACAAAATGGCCACTGTACCTAGTTGTCACAAACTCTGGTCATTCCCTAAGCTCAGCCTTGTACAAAAATGTTAAGAACAGGTAACTTATATGTTCTCAGGCCTGTTTAATACAATTGAGGATCACAAAGAGGTCAGAGCTGCTCTGTATGATCAAGCATAAGATAGGAACAAATCCTGGAGAGGGCACTAGTTCATTACAGGGCACACTCTTGCATACAGACCCATTATCATAGTCACTGCCAATTTATAGTCCATCCATCCATTGTCTCCCGCTTATCCGAGGTCGGGTCGCGGGGGCAGCAGCTTGAGCAGAGATGCCCAGACTTCCCTCTCCCCAGCCACTTCTTCTAGCTCTTCCGGGAGAATCCCAAGGCGTTCCCAGGCCAGTCGAGAGACATAGTCCCTCCAACGTGTCCTGGGTCTTCCCCGGGGCCTCCTCCCGGTTAGACGTGCCCGGAACACCTCACCAGGGAGGCGTCCAGGAGGCATCCTGATCAGATGCCCGAGCCACCTCATTTGACTCCTCTCGATGCGGAGGAGCAGCGGCTCTACTCTGAGCCCCTCCCGGATGACTGAGCTTCTCACCCTATCTTTAAGGGAAAGCCCAGACACCCTGCGGAGGAAACTCATTTCAGCCGCTTGTATTCGCCAATTTATAGTACACATAAGAAAGAACAATGTCATCTGTTTGGAACAGATAAATATAGAATTATTTTATATTTTATTTTAAATATTTGTATAGCCCTATATAAAGGCTTACTCTCTCTATTATGTTTTTTGTCCATATTTTCGTGCATTGAAATGAAGTGATGAACCACTAGAATGTGTTGCAAATGTGGAAAAATCTAATTATAATCTTTCAAAGACTTACCAGGGAATACTAAAAGTTTGACATTTGATTTACACACAGATTCAGAATATTTTCTCAGTGATATGACAAACACAATAGTGCATTTCAAATGACATCAACTTCTAAAGTACAAGGACAGGTGTATCACCATTGTCTTAGATAATTTCAGAGGTGAAGCCAAGTAACACAACTACTTTTTAATATAATGCAAAATGGCTCAAAATTGGGAAAGGGTACTATGGTGCACAACAAATGAAGAGAGAGAAGCTATTGGCTAGGAACAATAGCTAGAGATAGGAAGCTGCAAAGAAAACTGTATAACTTTGGGGTGAAGAGAGTTAGAGTGTGTGAGTCATTCATTGCATAAGCAATACAAAGTTAACAGCAAATCTGAAAAATAATTAATAAAAGGAATAAACAAACAGCAATTGGATAAACCTCCCTCCACAACCACATTACTATTTTCAGTGCCATCAGTTCCTTACCTGATAATGAAAGCACCACGCATATCTAGAAGTTTCCTCTCCATACTGAAGCGCCTCAAAAGTTTGATCATAAACTTGTAGAAATAAGAGTTCATACTGGGGGTTGAAGGGGAACAATCACCAGATTTTGGCCCTAAATGTCAGGAAAACAGAATAGGAAGTATAACCAAGTAGGATTTTGCACTGTACACAAATCAAACAATGTCAACTATCAAAAAATGTTTTAGGTTAGTAGTTGAATTTAAAATGTATTCTTGAACTAAAAGAAAGAAAATGAATGGTGTCTTCTAAGCTGTGCACATTACATTCATGAATACAATTGGGTCCAATGTTAGATCAGATTGGGTGAATAGGAAAAAAAAATTTCACTCACCCAAATCCAAGTATTGTGTGTGTCAGGAACAGAACTAGGGGCTTGTGGAAAACAATTCAAATTTCAATTTGCAAATACCCATTAAAAAGTAATATACCAGGTTTGAATAGATATACAGTACAAATACAAATACAACATTAGTGGCAGGACAGGACAGGATCCAGACCTAGTCAATACTGGTTTGGGAAATGACAGGCCTGTACACTAAAAGCTATGCACCCATTTCCTGTTATTGAAAACACCAACAAATATGCATTTAAGGATGACTATTATGAAAATGCCTTTCTAATCCCAGTGAGCCATTCTCTGCCTTGGTAATCAGATCCATATGCCTCCTGACCAACTCAGAAACCGGTGACAAGGACTGACAGGAAATTTCTGCTAACTTAGCTTATAGGGGTCTTACAAAGCATCTTTAAAGGGTAGAAAGGTGAAAAGGATACAAACATTTCCCATCATATAGTACACGGACTAACTATGGGGGAAAAGAAAGAAAAATGTGTGCTTAGCTCACACTGCCAAAATACAACAGAAAGGGTTAAAGTGCAAAATGCAGATGGTTAAGATGTTATAATGGGCTACCAGTAAATTAGTTCTCCACAGCAGGAAAGACAGGCATCTCATAATCTGAATTCTTGAAATGAAACCATCAGTACTGAAAGCTTGCCACACAATGAGAGTATTAATAACCAGATACAAAGAACTAGAGCCAAATAAACTAATACAGATAAAGTTACAAAAAATTGCAACTCATAACAAAGTACTTATTTTATATACAGTATGTGCTTAGATGCTTCTCATTCCATCTTTTTTTTTTTTTTTTTTTTGCCATTTAAACGTAAATTCACTTCTGTTGGGGCCTAAGCCTAATCTGTCCACACTTGCGTGCACACTAAAAGCCAGATCCACCAGTTCCATTGCAGGGCACACTCCTGAACACACCTACATTCAATCACATTAGGCCATTTTAACCTGACGCACACCTTTTTGAGATGCAGAAGTACAACTGGAAAATGAAGAGAAGAAAAAATACATATACTGGAAGAATTCATAATCTACATACAGATAGTGAGTGAATAGGCTGAGAAATGAAACCCATTATTCTTCAGATGAGTGGTAACGGTGCTAGCCATTGATCCAATCTGCACACTCCTTGGATTTTTTGATTATTAAACATATTTCTATTATAATGCACATTTCTGAAACCCAAATGTAAATATTTATTTTCAACATTGCTTTCAAAATATTAAAATAAAAAATTAACCAGTGCATGTCTACCATATCTTCAGTTTACCCAGTTATATGTATCTTTTCCTATCAATCACCACTGAACAGCATGGAAATGTTTGATTCTAAACAGTGATATATTTTCCATATTTCATAACATAAAACACAAATTCTGAATTACTCAAATAACAATGAATATAAAAGAAAATGTGTCAACACTTTTTACATGAAATATTGCAGAAATTGAATGGAATGGCCCTATACACTTAAGCTGTACTAATAATGGGTTCTGACACTGACTAAGGGGCAATGGGGTAACAAACTTTATGAAGCACGTCTTTTTACACAGTCAAACAAAGGCATTAACATAGGCTTTAGGAAGTGTTATAATAAGGTCTTAAGCCAAGGGTAAATTCCCCTATTAACACTAGAATTACCAAAGCTCACGAAAAAACTTGTAAACCCGGCCTGCCTTAAATCCATTCGCATCTCTCCGTCAGCGTCTTTTGTCTTGTAAATGTGTTGATAAGCAAAAGCAGCCTGATATCCCATCCCCCTGCCACAGTTCAATTCGCAAAGAAGTTTCTCAGTGCTCGATGTTTATCTTGGAGTGAAGTACCTGAAGCTTTCTTTATATGGTAAAAAATATATCGTCATTTGGAATACATACATTTCATATGTGTCCCGTGTCTATCTATGTGTCTAATCTATGTAAACACATTAAAACAGAAACATTTTTCATATTTTAGGAATAATTGACAAAATGTAGACATGAAGTATATAATGTGTGAAGCCTGAAATTCAAATATCAAATAAACTCTTTCACAGAAGGTACAACCATAACAAAACAAGTGCATTTTTATTCAAGAATATAATTGAAAAAAAAAGAAAGCAGGTTATGGTAGGCTGCTGATACAACATGTTGTGTGTTTTATTCTCTCACTCACGTTCACGGTCCCACAACACCCCATTAAACCCCACCCCCCACAAAACACCGTTTTCAGATAAAAATGTGTTATAACAAACAAACTTCTTTTGTTATACCACCTCTTTATTTGAAAACCATGTCAGATCTTGTGCCTGAACTGGGACTGGGAAAACTGTGGACGTGGATGTGAGAGGTGCGTGTGATTGAGAATGATTGAGAATGTTAATATTTTTTTTTTATTCAGTTTTATTCTTGAGTGTTCCTAATCATGCTGAATTAGTATGCATCTTCTGGTCCATGATGTCAAAGCCGAATTGGCAAAAAAGAGAGACTTAGGTATAAATGACATTTGGAATGATTCATTTTATGACCGGTATTGTACATCTCGGAAAACATTGTTGCACTAATGCAACATTATATTCATTCACATACCTTCATGTGGTTGTAGTTAGTGACCACGTGTTTTGTTTTTTTCCTAAATCTTGTCCAGTCTCCGCATGTTGCTGCATGGTGGAGTTTCTTTTGTACTCCAAGAGATGCAGAGGACAGAACCGTACAGAAAGGTCAGTTCCGCGCTATATACAATCATCAAATTCAAATGTTAACAGTTCCCACACACCCAAGGACTGTCCTTTCTATATTTATGACATGTGTATATTGTGTGAAGCCTGAAGTCCAAATATCAAATAAACACTTTCACAAATGGTACGGAAGTCTGCTGATACGACCGCTTGCATGGTGCAATGCTAAGAACTGCTGACTCCCAATCAAGAGGTCTCAGTTTCGATATCAACTGCTTCCCAAATTTACCATTTTGAATACTGAGCTGCTCTTATTGTTAATATTATACAATAAAATAATACATCTGATTCATGTCTGTAACAGCCGGTGTAAATGTATGGTACTTGTAAAGATTAGTTTTTTTTTTTATTTATTCAGTTTTGCTATAACAGAGGTGAACTCAGATGAGGACGAGGGTTCTACATTGGAGAAAGAGACCAGAGAAGCCCTCCCCACAAGAAACGTCCACTCACATATAAGAACAATACAGCTGCACCAGGCATAAAGGCGAAAGATGGCACCGTTAGGATGTAGGATGAGGTCCTTCAACGAAACAGCACGACTTACAGAGCTCGCCAACATATCATGCAAAGTCCTCTTAGTGATTATGTTTTGTGATAGTCTTTACATAAAAAAACATTTATATGTTTGTTATATAAAAGCCAGATTGAATGTTATTTACCTTGATTTATTTACTTATCTCTCTACATTGTAAAGTCACAAGTAGACTACAGATCTTCCTGTGTTTGATGGACAAGGGCATGCTCACAAATTACACGTGTAATGTCACGAAAAATGCCCGCTGACACTTCAGCACACAAGCAATGGTACGAGAATGCAGTTAGACTTCTTTTTTGGGCACATACACCATCCACATCTAAACACTAGCATGGAGAGTCACTCGTGTACTGAAAAGTCTATAGCTGCAGGCGCAAGCTGTCGCCACTGTACTTTGTATATAAAAGTCAGATCAAATGTTATTTACCTTGATTTATTTACTTATCTTTACAGAGTAAAGTCACAAATAGACTGCACAGCTTCTTCTGTTTGATCGACACAAGCACGCTGACAAACTACATGTGTACTGAAGTGACTTCAGCTGCAGATGGAAGCTCCTGTCGCACCCTAAGCAACTGTGTTTGATCTTATTCAGGAAAAGATCCCAGTCGCCCCACGGAAGAAAAATGCCTGCTGACACTTCAGTACGCAAGCAATGGTATGAGAATGCAGTTAGACTTCTTTTTGGGCACATACACCGTCCGCATCTAAACACTAGCGTGGAGAGTCGCTTGCATACTGAAAGTCTATAAATAAATCAAGGTAAATAACATTCGATCTGGATTTTATATAAGTAACATATAAATGTTTCTTATGCAAAGACCATCAGAAAACATAATTATAAACAGGACTTTGCATGATATGTTGGTGAGCTCTGTAAGCCGTGCTGTTTCGTTGAAGGACAGGTCTGGGGCAGACTGACTGGCAGGATGACGCCAGACCTCGTCCTGCATCCAAACTGTGCCATCTTTTGCCTTGTGTAGCTGCGTTATTCCTATATATGAGTGGACATCTCTTGTGGGGAGGGCTTCTGTTCTCTTTGTCCGATGTAGAACCCTCGTCCTCATCTGAGTTCACCTCTGTTATAGCACCTCTTTATTTGAATACAGCAGTGTCAGATTGGGGCAAGCTTGAACGTGACTGAGAGAATAAAACTGAATACAAAAACGCTAACCTTTACAAGTACCATATATTTAAACCGGCTGCTACAGACTCAAATCTAATGTATGTTTTTATTGTATAATAGTAACAATAAGAGCAGCTCACTACTCAAAACGTTGAATATGGGACACGGGTAGGCTCAAACCCACAAACTTTCAAATAGGAGTCAGCAGTTCTTACCACTGTACTAGCAAAGCAGTCGCTACAACAACATAAACTAACCTGATTTCTTTTTCTCCAGTTATAGTCTTGAATAAAAGCGGACTTGTTTTGTTATATTTGTACCTTTTGTGAAAGTGCTTATTTGATATTTGGACTTCAGTCTTCACACATTATACACTTCAAGTCAAAATTTTGTCGTTAGTACTAAAACAGAAAAAACGTTTGTCTTTTAGGTATGTGTTCTACATTTCTTGCATTTTCTGTCATCCTACACTTACAAAGATCTTTGTAGATACGGAACACACATGAAATGAATGTGTTCCAAATAACGATATGCTGTATTTTTTAGCTTATGCAGCTCTAGGTATTACCTCACTCCCTGATAAACAAGGGTTGTAGTGGGAGAGGTTTTGCCATTTCTGTGGCGGTGGGAGGATGGGATAGCAGGCTGCATGCTGCTTTTGATTATCAACACATTTACAAGACAAAAGAGGCTGACAGGTGCGAACGGATTTAAGGTGGGCCGGGTTTATGAGTTTTTTCGTACGCTTTGGTTATTCTAGTGTTAACCTTTAAAGAATCAGTAAGTATAACCAAATTCAAGCTAACCTTAGAAATACCAGACTAATGTGAAATCAAAAATACACAATAATTCCTTGTGCTGATCAAACTCAGATATCATTACCTAATGCCACTCAGACCTAGAAGCGCTGCTTAATTTTAACCAGACCCATAAACTACTGTCTAGGTCCAACCAGATGCAGAAACAATTGCTTAATATTAAGCAGACACTTGCTATTATTAGAAAGAAGATACCAAGGTTCACACTGAAACAGAAATCTATACAATAATATATCATTGAACCTTTCCAGAATACAATTTAAAAATAGCTCACAGAACAAGTGGGCCCACAGCACACTGATCTTTTACAATGACAAGTCTACTGCCTGAAGATGGTGCCCCTTTTTGCCAGATGTGTTTAGGAAAGCTCAGTTATAAACTGAAATTCAACACTATGCCGTTTTGCAGCAAAGAACTCAAGCAATGCCTATAAAAGGCATGCAACGGGTGGAAGTTTTCAGTTAGTGCATATGTCCCAGCAGTTCCAACACCTAAAGACATTGGGGATACAAATACAGCATTTGGACACAGTCTTGTCATTTTTAATTTATATAAAAATTTGAAAGGATTTTTTCTGTCTTCCAGTTTTCTATATTTTAACACCAGTTAGAAAAAATGTTTTAATTAAGTTAGAGATCAGAATGGGTTGAATGTATAAACTATTAACCTACCAATGGAATTACTCGCTTACTTGATATTTGCTTGCTCAGGTGAGAGCTGCAGTGGCTATGAACGGTTTAGCCCAACACACTAGGCCACCTCATTCTCATCCTGGAAAATTACCAGGTGATGCCAGAATAGCCAACATATATTATTTTTGCAGAAATTGTTAAGTCTGCCTCAGGTTCTCTCCTACTGGACTTGCCAGGGTCATTCTACTGGAAACATCTTTTAGGATTTGTTTGTTTTGTTTAATCTTAATTTACCAATTTCAAATATAAGCTTGTGATGATTAAGATAATTAATGAAAAAAATGCAATTGCAGTGGAGAGAAAAAAATATATACTTAGGGAAATTCTTACTTAAAAGGGTGACAGAGAAGTGATACTCAGTCTGCTTTTTCTTTTTCTCTTAGTCCATACGCATCAAGATACATTAAGAAATCTTCATGTTAAGCTATGCATGTGTGACAAAACAGCACGGCATCAGCTCTCATTTCCATGACAATGAAGTCCCTTCTCCCCTTTATACAATATGCTGTTTATCATTCCAGCCACTGCACAACTGTCCCATAATGCACTGGGGTGAAAAAGGAGAGAGAGTATATTGCTATGGCAACAGCTGCACAAAAGAAGCTATCAGTGTTCTCTTCCAGCTAGATCTATGCTGAAATTTCATATGAAGCCACACAGTATTGGCCAATCCTGTTCATCTTTGAAAGTCTAGTCACAGTCAGGGCACTCTTGGTTCTAAATGCTATTATTAATTGATGAGAAAAATAACAGGAACTAAACTCCCGAGTAGAATATTTCACTTAAATTTGGGGTAGTGGTTGGATAGGGTGTAGGTCAATCCCACCCTGGACATGTTCTCGTGCAACTTAAAAAAATAAACAGCCAAATATCTGGTCTAGAAAGAAACAAAAATGTAAGGGACATAACAACAAAAGAAAAAAAACATTTTCAACTACTCAGTCCAGTTTCAGTCATACAATAATGGTATGCCAAGAAAACATTCTGTACCATTAAGTCCATATTAATAGATGGATGTTTCAATATGCTAGTGCTAAAAAGCACCACTTTAGCTCAGTTCTTATTTTTGTCACGTGTACACAGAACAAGAGAATCCTTACTTGCATTTCTATCTCATTAAATCTCAGTACATTTTTCATCTGGATTTGGATTGGCTTAGGGGTTTCTCTCTTTATAAAAACCTTGACTAACTGCATGGGTAAACAGTCGGCCAGCAAGTGAGTTATAACAAACAGCATACTAGCCTTCATAATAATTCAGAAATCAAAATGCATATCTTCAAGATTACAGAAAGAAACATGCCAGTATAAAAAGTTCACCGCCCCATCATATAAAATCACATTATCAGCAATATAAACTTTTAAGATTCAGTAACCTTACAAAAAGCAACTGAAAATATTGAGAATCTTTAAAAATATCAAATAAAAGTTGCTTCTGGTGCTAATTTTCGGTGTGGTTTGACTTTAAAGCAAAATTTGTATGAGAGTTTATGGAGGGCATTCAGAAAAGATACAAAACAAGCTAACACTGCTGTTAATGAAATACATTTTTGAGGCAATTTTCGGGTTTACATGCTTGTTAAGATGAAGAAAAGGTGTTCAACAGGTCACCAATGAACTTGGTACCATTTGAATTTGTGGTGTTCATTGCATATTGTATGTATAACCCAGCCACAGGGGATGCACAAACTAGTGTTTCTTCATGCCAGTCCCAAGCCCGGATAAATGGTGAGGGTTACATCAGGAAGGGCATCCATTGTAAAATTTTGCCAGATCACTATGCAGACAGCAATAACAGATTTCCATACCGGATCGGTCAAGGCTCATGTTAACAACAGCCGCCACCAGTACTGTAAGAAACCCCTTCACAACAGCCAACCAAGTGAACAACACTCTCCAGGGGGTAGGCATATTGATATCCAAGTCTACCATAAAGAGAAGACTGCATGAAAGTAAATACAGAGGGTGCACCGCAAGGTGCAAGCCACTCATAAGCCTCAAGAATAGAAAGGCTAGATTGGACTTTGCTAAAGAACATCTAAAAAAGCCAGCACAGTTCTGGAAAAACATTCTTTGGACAGATGAAACCAAGATCAACCTCTACCAGAATGATGGCAAGAAAAAAGTATGGAGAAGGCATGGAACAGCTCATTATCCAAAGCATACCACATCATCTGTAAAACACTGTGGAGGCAGTGTGATGGCTTGGGCATGCATGGCTGCCAGTGGCATTGGGACACTACTGTTTATTGATGATGTGACACAGGACAGAAGCAGCCGAATGAATTCTGAGGTTTTCAGAGACATACTGTCTGCTCAAATCCAGCTAAATGCAGTCAAATTGATTGAGCGGCATTTCATGATACAGATGGACAATGACCCAAAACATACAGCCAAAGCAACCCAGGAGTTTATTAGAGCAAAGAAGTGGAAAATTCTTGAATGGCCAAGTCAGTCACCTGATCTTAACCCAACTGAGCATGCATTTCACTTGTTGAAGACTAAACTTCGAACAGAAAGGCCCACAAACAAACAGCAACTGAAAGCTGCTACAGTAAAGGCCTGGCAGAGCATTAAAAAGGAGGAAACCCAACATCTGGTGATGTCCATGAGTTCAAGACTTCAGGCTGTCATTGCCAGCAAAGGGTTTTCAACCAAATATTAGAAATGAACATTTTATTTCCAGTTATTTAATTTGTCCAATTACTTTTGAGCCCCTGAAATGAAGGGATTGTGTTAAAAAAATGCTTTAGTTGCCTCATATTTTTATGCAATTGTTTTGTTCACCCCACTGACTTAAAGCTGAAAGTCTGCACTTCAACTGCATCTGAGTTGTTTCATTTAAAATTCATTGTGGTAATGTACAGAGCCAAAATTAGAAAAAAGTTGTCTCTGTCCAAATATTTACAGACTTAACTGTATGCAAATTAATATGAATAATATGAAAAATGTTGCATCAGTACCACAAATGTTTTCCGAAATATACTATACAGGTCATAAAATGAATTATTCCAAATATCATATATACCTACGTCTCTGTTTTTTTGTCAGTGCGGCTTTGACATCATAGACCATAAGGTGCATACTAATTCAGCATGAGCACGAACACTCCATAAAACGAAATTAAAAGAATTCAAGTGACAATGAGATACCAAGAAGGCATGATTCACCAGCGTTTGTGTGTCAGCTTTAATCCCTCCAGATCAGAGAATTTCCAGTTCCATTGTCTCAAAACACCACTCACATCCACAATTATTCCCAGTTTCAAATAAAAACTAACAACGTCAGATCTGGGGGGGCTTCTATTGTGATCGTGACTGAGAGAATAAAAGTGGAAAAAAAAAAGCCAAAGAAATTTACACTGGCGGTTACAGACACAAATCAAAGGTTTTTATTGTATAATATTAACAATAAGAGCAACTCACTACTCAAAATGGTAAATCTGAGAGACAGCCAGGATCGAACCGGCAACCACTTGATTACAAGTCAGCAGTTCTTACTGCTCCACCACAAAAGCTGTTATATTATACTTGTACCTTTTATGAAAGTGTTTATTTGATATTTGGACTTCAGGCTTCACACATTATACAGTTCAAGTCTACAACATGAAAAATGTTTCTATTTTAACGATGTGTTTACTATGATTGTTGTACAGTAGACACGGAACACACATGAAATATATGTATTCCAAATAAAGATATATTATTTACCCTCTAAAGCTCCAGGCAATTCACTCCCAGATAAACACTGAGCACTGAGAACCTTCTTTGCGAATTGAGCTGCTGCAGTAGATGGGGGGATGGGACAGTAGGCTACTTGCTGCTTGTGTTGACGACACATTTACAACACAAATGACGCTGACGGAAAGGTGAGAAGGGATTTAAGGTGGGCCGGGATTACGAGTTTTTTCGTACGCTTTGGCAATGCTACTGTCAAGAATAGGGAAAGTTTTAGCATTGCCATACAGAAGAGAAGTGTAAATGTATTTGTTTTTAGTAGCTTGCTTGCCTTTGACTTGCATGTGCATTTTTGAAGAAAATGAGTTATTATATGGGTAATTTTATTGGCAAAGTTCTTGTTAGTAGTGGAACTTCATGTATGACTCCAGGTAGACCAAAATGCATAGTTCCTATGCTTCAACATATGTGTTTTGTTAGATGAAGTGCAAAATGCACTTGCTGGCAGCGGCATCCTGACCACACATTCTGGCAGATGGAGAGCTTTTCTAACACTTAAACACAGATTCAGAAGAGAAGAAGCGTTATTATGATTCCCAGGGGATTGCATTTGAATTTTGGTGTTAACACTACTTATTTGAAGGAGAGTTATTATGAATCCCAGGGGACTGCATTTGAATTTTGGTGTTAACACTATTTATTAACTCTTTTAAGGTGGATGTCGACTTTTGTCAACAGGAGGGGTTCAGGGCGCATGTCGACAAAAGTCAAACATCCAGGGGTAGAGGGCGACAATCAGCTGTTAATAGTGACAAAAGTCATTGTTATGTCACAGGCATTCCCTCTCTGCTTGGAGGAATGTTAGACTCATTGACTCTGCATCTAATCCTTGCGTGTGCGTGAGTTACGAAATGTAAACAAAGGCAAGATGGCATCAACATCTCACAAGGGAGCGAAGCGAGTGCAGAAAAGAAAATACTCAGCAGACGATGTTCTGCACATTATCGTGGAGTCGGACCCTGGTTTTTCAGAATCTGATTCTGTTGACAGTGATCAGGAGAGTGAGGAGCCGGCATCAGCTGATCGGACACCAGCCGATGTCGCCCCAGCTGAGCACATTCGCGCAGCCGATGCACCTATGGCAAGGTTCGTGTGGGAGGAATACACAGACATTGATCCACGGGAGCCAAACTGGCTACCGGACTTCACAAGACAGCATGGCTTGCTGTTGGACACGACAGATCACCAGCCGCTGGACTACTTCAGGCTGTTCTCTCCTGATGCTGCTTTCCAGGTACTGTGAGATGAGACAAACAGGTAGGCAGAGAAATTTTTTGAATCGCGCGGTGCACTTGCACCGCATTCTCATTTTCCAAAGTGGAAACCCACAACAAAAGACGAGATGAAGGCCGTTGTGTCATTATAAATAGAGATGGGACTAGACTGGTGATATAACTTCAGGGAGCATTGGTCCAAATGTGCTTTGTCCACTGGTGGCTTTGGACAGGTTATGCCGCGTGATAGGTACGTGCTGCTGCAAAGTTTTATTCAGTTCTGTGATAACCAGAAAGAAATCCTAAGGGGTGAGCCAGGCGATAACCCCTTGCATAAAGTTCAGCCTCTGCTTGACATTGTGGAACCAACATATAAACAATTTTATCAGCCTGGCTGTGATTTGTCTGTGCATGAATCTATGATAAAATACAAGGGACACCAATATATGCCAGACAAGCCCAGAAAGTATGGCATAAAGGATTTTGTATTGGCAGAAGCAAACACTGGTTTCTGCCTGAAAGTAATTACATATACAGGAAAGTATTTCTTTCAAAGAGAGAACTGTCCCTTGACAAGTCCGGTTGTACTGGAGCTGCTTCAAGGATATGAACATTTGGGTCATGTTGTGTACATGGGCAATTTTTATACATCACCAGAATTGTTCATGGAGCTACAGAGCAGGGAAATTGGAGCTTGTGGCACAGTAAGGGTGAACAGGAGACACATGCCTTCACAGTTGACAGTGGCATGGCACAATGTCAAATGGGTGACTTGTCTCTCTACAGTACACACTAACAATACAAGTGAGAAAGTGCAGCAAAAGACAACTGAAAAGGAAGCACCAGTGCAACACACATTGTAAGCAGTGCAACGTGGCAATTGGCTGCTTTGAGCGATATCATACTTTGCAGAACTTTGCTGTGTAACATGTATGTGATATGTATGCGAAATCATAGTATGTGACATCATATAGTATGCAGGCTCATACAGCATGCAAGACAGTAACATTTGTCAAAAGTAAATATCTTTTGTTGATTTGATATATTAAACCACTGCTTTGTGTTCTTTTTTTAAAAAAGTTAGTTTTTGGAAAAATATTCAGCCCTGGGAGAAAAGAAACAAAAAAAATTAGCCCTAAAAGAGTTAATGTATCTTTTTGTCCATTCTACAAACAATAATCTGAGTCAGCTGCCACATGTAAAAACACTAATTTTCCCAATTTCAACAAATTGTGTTCAAACAGAAATACGTACAGACTGTATAAGATATGCAACTTATACTGCCATCTATAATTGTGTATTTGAGTCTTGCTTTCAGAATTTTAGGTGCTATGAGACAGACTTTTGTAATTTTACTATCTTCACTTGCTTTTAATGTAAACAATGTTCCAGAAGTCTTGTAGCAGAACATAACTGAACCATGCTGCAACACTGCACTTAAGAATTTTACCAGAGTTTCTCTGTTTGATCTCTACATACTGAACATTATTTAGGATCGTTTCCAAGGCTTTGTAACCCTGCCGTGCATATGGCATCATTACTCAGTACCACATACCGTTGTAACCACATTTTTTCCAAATGAAGGTTACTGAAAGTAAGTATAGATGCATACTAACAAATATAATTTTTTGCAACTAATTAAATGTTGCAACATCCAGCATTTCAGTTGTTATTAACCATTTGTAAGTGGTTTTATGGTCATGACTAGAACAATGTCATTTCAATTAATTAATTACTTTCAATGAATTTGTTGGAGAGTAGCTGACCTATATTTTATGTGGCCCACTATACAAATGATAATCTGGTCTGCCACCAAAAAATGTGACAACTGCCCCCCAGTAAGAGCACTGGAGTGTCCCTCCATGATCTTGAATTCAATCACTGGGTGCTCAATCTGCACCCCTTTTGGCTCTATCTTTGTCCCCATCCTCATTCACCTTACATGGCTTCCTACGGAATTTAATTTGGCTTCCTCTCTCTCAATGCAAAATGTACTGCCAATTCCTTTAAATTGACAGTGTTGTTTATACCATTAGCTTATGACACTGTTCTGTGAAACTCTTGGCTCCTACCATAAAATCTCATACCTAGCATGCCATCTTTCATAACCTTACTCTCTCAATGTGCAGAAAGATGTGCAATTTTCCTCACTGGTAAGACTCAGTCTTCTTGGTGGTGTGTCTGATAATTCTGTCCTTATAACATTCTAGTCTTTCCAGCCTCATTTCATTTCATCCTTTTTTATTTTACTTGCAACACCGATCAGCGTTCAGGAAATATGGCATCACTTTGTCTAATCCTGTTTACCTGCACCCTTATTATTTCTGTGTTTAGTTCCTATTCTTCCTTGAAAAAGCCTGCCTAGACTCTGTTCTTCACTCTGTAAATCAACTTACAAACTTCTTCCTGTTATCTCAAAATTGTCTGTGATCTTGCTTCACTGGGGGATACTAGGGGGTAATGGGTGCCACATAATGGAAGTTATTTTTTTTCCTTTTCAAAATTGAACCTTTTGTCTGTGTCTAATTCCTGATCTAATTAAAAAACTGATTAAATAAGACTCAATAAAAACAGATATTCCTACTTGCTCTAGTATAGTATTTTCTGTTTCAGTTGTTTCCAACTTTTTCCTAACAAATCCACCACTAGAAAATTTTTGACTTATGTTCGGAATCCCTACAAAAGTAATATCACACATGAAGATGAAGAAGTGAAATTTGTAATTTCTAACATGAACCACATACAATACTACGGGTGAACAAATTGAATTAAAAAAATTTTTTTAAATATAAATTGCGCAATTTACCTTAACAAATATCAATAATTTTGTAAATGTGTCTCCTCATGAAGCTTAGACACTAGACTGAAGCAATGGGTGCCAGCATGCCGCAATAAAACACAGTTGACAAAGTTTGTCTCCTGATAACACCTGCACTGCAGTTCAAAAACAGATGCACCAGACAGTTATAATTGCTGTGCTACTGCCAGGACCACTAGCAGGAGAGATAGGCTGAGTGTAGGCAGCATCTGTAGCATCCAAATCAGTCCACCACGAAGGCAAAGCCTTGTAATCAGTGATGTTTCATGAACAGGACTTGCACAGATATACAATGCAATACAATTTGTTTTTATATAGCCCAAAATCACACAAGAAGTGCCGCAATGGGCTTTAACAGGCCCTGCCTCTTGACAGCCCCCCAGCCTTGACTCTCTAAGATGACAAGGAGAAACTCCCAAAAAAACCCTTGCAGGGAAAAAATGGAAGAAACCTTGGGAAAGGCAGTTCTAAAAGATACCCCTTTCCAGGTATGTTGGGCGTGCATATATGAATACTAGACCTTAACCTTCTCTATGGATCAATTTCTATTCTCTTAAAAAATAGTTATTCACTTTCACGAACGCTCTACCTACAGCAAGGAACCTGTGAGAACACACATTTCTGTGGCTCATTCAAAGGTGACAATAGCATGAGCAAATGATTGAATATTTTCATATCATAGAACAGGGGCACTAACTAACTAACTAATAAATGGCTTACAAATAAATGCACAATGCAACACACTGATTGCACCATGATAATATCGGACAACGCACCTCGCAAAATTTTTCTGAATTGTGATGCAGCCTTCCTTTTTGTTGCACTCTCTGAAATTCCATCTTGTACCCCGGGTTGGGAACCCCTGGTTTACAACCACTAAAGGGAAAATTAAAGAAGTGTAACTGTGTGAATCTTGTGTGGGATTTAAATGTGAAAGAGACAAAAGAAGTTTAAAAAAAAAAAAAAGCTGCAGATTTTTCCTTAATCTACTTATTTCCTGTAGTGAATACTAACAGTAAAGATGTTGTTTCATCCTATCTCTTAGCACTAAGAAATAAACACCCAAATAGTACACTGCATGCAAGACCCTGGCAAAGACAAGTTACATTTAAAAACATTTTAAATTAATATATTCACATGTCATATTTTAAAATACAATTTAGGACAAAAAGGATTTTGGAGAAAAAAAATCCAGGTGACAGATTTTAAAATTTCTTGAAATATCCACACAAGCACTATTAAATGCTACACTGTCTATAAAAAGTATTTACCCCCCTTAGACATTTTCACATTTTATTGTTATACAAAACAGGGTCATAGTGGAGTTAACTTGCTGTTTGATGTTGATCAACAGAAAAGCTCTCTTTAACATCAAAGTGAAAACAAACCTCAGAAAAATGGTCTAAATTAATATCAAATACAAAAACAAAAATAATAAATGATGTCACAAGTATTCATCCCATTTAATGTGAAACACCTAAACCATCACTGGTACAGCCCACTGGTTATAGAGGTCACATAAATAGTTAAATGGATATTACCTGTCTGTAATCATGGCATCTTAATTGATTGTTGCATAAATGTACCTTATCTGCAAAGTACAACTTGTGGTGAGGGAGTATTGTACCTTAACCTACAAAATGAAGTCAGAAGAACACACCAAGCAACTCCATGCAAGGTGATTAAAAGGTACAAGTCAGGGGATGGAAACAAGAAAATATCCATGTCATTGAATACCCATTGGAGTCCAGGTAAATCCAATAGTAAGTAATGGAAAGAATATGGTAACTGTAAAACTGTCTAAAGCAGGCCATCCATCCTGAGTGATCGTGCAAGATGACAACTACTGAAGGGGGCCTACAGGACTATAACACCACCAAAGAAGTTACAAGATAGAGTGGCTGAGACTGGAGACCGAATCCCGAAAAAAAAAAAAAAAATCCCATCCCCACTGTAAAGTATGGTGGATGCAACATCATGCTAGTTGGGCTTCTCTGTAGCAGGAAAATTAATACTTGTGGGGGGTAGAGTTAACAGGAATGCAGTAAAATACAAATGCTGGAGAAAAACCTGAAGCAGTATGAATCCTGATCTCAATCCAGTTGAGAATTTGTGACTGGACTTGAAAAAGACTAGTCACACATTGTTACCATGCAACCAGACAGAGATTGGGAGCAGTTTTGCAAAGAAGAGAGAGGAAAAACTGCAGGTGTTTTAAGCTGGATAGTCAATGTTATAAAACAATAATATGTGAAAACTTCCAAGGAGATGAATACTTTTTAGATGCAGTGTATGCAATTCCTGGAATAAAAACATATGTCTGGAGACAACTAAGTAAAATCTTGGTAGGTGATAGCAGTGGATTTCATCCACAGGGATCTTTTTAAAATCCCAACCACAATTTCCTCCAGTCAATGCAATGTAAGTGTTTGGGGAATATCTAAAAACACAAGCAGAGCAACATCTTGATGGTTACCAAAATCTACTGAGTTTGTCAAGGCAACAACAGTAACATTTCAATGTCTTAAGAATAACATTCACTTCATTATAGTGATCTAGATGTTTCCTGTTATGGCATGTTTGGCACTTATAACTAGACACTCATTTTAAATTACTCTGGCAATTTGTTTAGACATATAGTCAGAACTTGGATTCTGTGCAAGCCTTGACTGTGGTCTATGGTTATGCTGTTATCAGAGTCATTAGGCACATTTTCTATTTCAGGTGTATTTGCTACAGAAATCAGTATCTCATTATTAACAGAAAAAATTAGTAAGAGTTCTTTTCACATGCTTTCAACTAGGTGTGATGGCAGAGTGTTTAATTTGAACGCACATTCTAGAGAGCACCTTTTTGCGGTCACAGCTGCTAATTTTTTCAACCTCATTTTTACTGTGCAACATGTAATTCACTCAGCCAGCAACAATGCATTGTTCACATTTACTCCAGTGATGTATTTAAATATCAAATTATAACCTGGTTTTACATAAAGGTTTTTCTCTAGCAACAGGTTTTTTATTGTTAATATGAGTAAGGTGTTCTATGCACAAGATACACTGTTACTGTTTAAAAGGAGTGTTATTTAAAGACTTTTCAGCCATAGATGGTTTGTAATCATAGGCTTATTGTCAGCTGATTGATGTTGACTAGAGCGCCATTGCTTTTTGCAGTTTAAATCACTGACCCAACTTTGAGATCTACCTTCATGAAAAGTTGGATTGGTTTAGTCTAAGTTCCCTGAGCATGGAAAAGGTGCTACATGAACAAAATTATTATTATTCTTACCAACATTTGAGACAAATACATTCATAGTTGTCTCTAGACACACAGTGTAAATATACTTCTGGCCCTATAAATCTAAATGCTACGAAAAATTCATAACCAAAAAAAATGCAACCTTTTTACTGGGTAGTTAAGAAAAGTATGTCCAGTATCTAGTATCTCAGATACTACATACACCAGAGGTTGTCTGTAGAGGGTGCTGAGACAAATTACGGTGTTTTCTGGGAGGTAAAAATAAATAAAAAGAAAAATTGGTTCCTTTACAGAAGCGTTTTCCTGGATGGACAATTAAGTATGTCTGGTAGGGATGTTACGGCACCAGAATTTTTTTTATTCAATACCAGATACAGCAAGTTTTACTATACTCATTATAATTTAATACCAGAGCAAAAACAGATATCCCATTCAATGGCTTTTTATATCTCCATTTATTGAAGAGAACAATACTATGCCCTTTTCTGTAATACAATATATATATATATATATATATATATATATATATATATATATATATATATACACACAGTAAATACTAGCAGTAACAACATCTTTAAAATACTGGTATAATCATTAAGTAGTTACCCAAATATAATTTAAGTAAACAAGTATTGGCATTCATAAATATCAAAATGCAATGCAAGGCTTGCATTTTAATCTGTGGCAGAGATGGGATTCAACCCAGTTTAACAACAAATGGGGTTTATAATTTTGGAGATATATTTCAGTATAGGGTTTAAAGATCCTAGCTTGTGCACATTCTAAATTTATTCTTTGACATTTCTGTCCTGTAACTGAAAACTACAGGATACTAAATACAAAAATTCAAACATAATATATGTACTGCTGAATTAATTACTAGATAATTCCAAGATATTTTTTTGGGATTTTACTGATTTTCATAACAAATAACATTCCATACAAATAAATCAAGTTTTACAAGACTTTGTTCAAAACAAATCAACCCCCACCCGTAAGAAAGTGACCTAGGCCAGCAGAGTAAAACTTAAGCTAGTAAAAATAAGTAAATAAATAAATTAACTCTTTCAGGGCTAATTTTTTTTTGTTTCTTTTCTCCCAGGGCTGAATATTTTTCCAAAAACTAACTTTTAAAAAAAAAAGAACACAGAGCAGTTGTTTAACATATCAAATCAGCAAACAATATTTACTTTTGACAAATGTTACTGTCTTGCATGTTGTATGAGCCTGTATACTATATGATTTCACATACAAATCACATACATGTTACACAGCAGAGTCCTGCAAAGTATGATATCGCTCAAAGCAGCCAAATGCATGCATTGCCACATTGCACTGCTTACAATGTGTGTTGCATTGGTGCCTCCTTTTCAATTGTCTGTTGCTGCACTTTCTCACATATATTGTTAGTGTGTACTGTAGAGGGACAAGTCACCCGTTTGACATTGTGCCATGCCAATGCCACCAAGTTTTCCGCCCACATGAAAACCGGATTGTCACCTTTTTTCCTCTTCATCCTGTATGGCTTCAACTATGAAGGCATGTGTCTACTGTTCACCCTCACAACATGCACCCTAAACCCTCCTGTCGACAATAGTTGACATCCGCTCTAAAAGAGTTAAAAAATAATTAAAAAGAGTAAAAAAAGAAAAAAAAAGGAAAAAAAGGGGAGAGAATCTGCGTCCTCAATTAAAATGCTTATTCTAAAATGTTATTGATTAGTTCCTGCCAGGTTTTTAATAAGTTTTGTATAGATTTTCTAAGTGAGAATTTGATTTTTTCCAATTTCAAATAGTATACAACATCAGTTATCCACTGATTTAAAATAGTAGAGTTAGCATTCTTCCAGTTGAGCAAGATAAGTCTATGGGTCAATAGTGTAGTAAAGGCAATTACAGTTTGTTTATCCTTCTCCACTTTAAGCCCATCTGGAAGTACACCAAACATAGCTGTTAGTGGATTAGGATTAAATTTGTATTGCGGACCATGCCTGTGTGTATGTTCATCTATTAGTGTCCATGTCCACATTTTTATAGATTGAATATTTGCTGCCCAGTAATAAAATTGAAAGGTAGAGCCATGCCATCTTCTGCCTTAGGTCTTTGTAGGGCCGCCCTTTGGATATGTGGATGTTTTGAATTCCAAATAAATGAGGTTATAGTTAAATCTAATTTCTTAAAAAATGATTTATTCATGTATATTAGAATGTTTCGAGAAAAAAAAAGAAGCTTAGGAAGGATATTCATCTTAATAATGTTAATTCATCCAGCTAAAGTGAGATGGAGGGTAGACCATCTATGCACGTTTTGCTTAATTTTTTCCATATAGACTGCAAAATTTTATTGATAAAGAGCTTTATGTTTACTTGTTATGTTTACCCCTAGGTATTTAAACTGATCTGCGATGATAAAAGTGAAGGTGACCAATCTAATATGGGGTGCTTAAGAATTCACTGGAAACAGCACATTTTTATTCAATTTAATTCTGAGACCAGAAATCTTTTGAAATTCTGTTAGTGCCGTTAGGACTACAGGCACAGTATTTTGTGGATCTGATATATACGGTACCATATTATCTGCATACTGTATAGAGAAATTTTCTGCACAAGTCCTTTTCTAATAATTCCCTTTATCTCATAAGCATTTCAACAGTGAACTGCCAGTGGCTCAATGGCGACTGCAAAAAGCAGTGGTGAAAAAGGGCATCCTTGTCTGGTACCACGTTCTAGTTTAAAGTAGTCTGAATTAATGTTGTTAATACAAACTGAAGCTTCTGGACTGTTATACAGTAGTTTGATCCATGCACAAATGTTTGGGCCAAACTCAAATTTCTCCAATGTAGTGAAAAGGTAGTTCCATTCAACGATAATATAATCTCCAGTGTGTTAGACTTTGTGGGTGAATATTACATTAAATAGGCGTTGAAGATTGGAAGATACGTGTCTGCCTTAAATAAATACAGTTCGGTCTTGTGATATTACCAACGGTAGTACTTCCTCAATCCTTCTAGCTAGGACATTGGAGAGTATCTTAACATCATTACTCAAAAGTGAAATTGGTCTGTATGATGCACACTGTAATAAGTCCTTGTTTTGTTTAGGTAAGACGGTAATTAATACTTGGTGAAAAGTTTGGGGTAGAATTTTATTGTCTCTAGCTTCTGTAAATGTTGCTAATAAAAGGGGAGCTAGTAGAGTTAAGAATTTTTTATAAAATTCGACAGGGTAGTGATCAGAGCCTGCTGCTTCCCCACTCTGAAATGAATTTATAGCATCTACTAATTCTGGTAGTGCCAGAGGTCTATTCAATTCCTCTGCACTGAGAGTATCTATTTGGGGTATCTGTAATGCATCCAGAAATGCAATAGATTGTGTCTTGTCTTCTTTAAACTCAGTAGAATATAAGGACTTATAGTAGTCTCTAAATGTGTGCATTATATTTTTGTGGTCAATGATTTTGTCTCCATCTGTGTTGGTGATTGCTGGGGTTGCATTACAAACTTCCTGCTTGTGGATTTGTTTAGCTAAGATCTTATTAGTTATCTCTCCATGTTCATAGTAATGATTTCTTGATTTTTAAATGAGTTGATCAGTTTCTTTAGTTGTTAAGAGCTTGAGGTATGAATGCAGAGCCCATCTTTTCCTATGAAGTGCCTCACTTGGACACCTAGCATGTTCTTGGTCTATTCTAGTAATTTCACTTATTAGCTCTGTTACCTTCTTGGTTTCCAATTTATTTCTGTGGGAAAGATAACAGATAATCTGTACTCTTAAGAAAGCCTTCAGGGTTTCCCAGAGTATTCCTGCACTAACCTCTGAGGATGTATTTGTCTCTAAAAAATGTATTTGTTTGGATATAAATTCTGTACAGTCATCGTCTGCTAATAAAGGTGGGTTAAGACGCCATCTGCGAGATGAGTATGTGGGGTATAATAATTTTAGATCCAAGATCAAAGGGGCGTGGTCGGAGATAACAATAACAAGATTTAATCATAGGCAAGAAATTGTTATCTACAAAGAAATAATCAATTCTTGAGTAGCAACGATGCACTGGTGAGTAGAAGGAATATGCTCTTGAGTTTGGGTTTAGAAATCTCCAGGGGTCTGATAAGTTGTGATCAGTTACAAACTGTGTAATTGTCTTTGCAGTGTCAGATGTCATTGCCCCTGTGGCAGGGGACCTATCTAGGTCTGGATTTAAAACACAATTAATGTCCCCAGCCATTATAATTTTATGAGTATTCACACTGGGAATAGATGCAAATACATTTTGCATGAATTCCCTATCATCCACATTGGGTGCATAGATATTTATCAAAATCAGTTTACAGTTAAATAAATTACCCATGACAATCACATATATCCCTTCAGGATCAGGTATTACATCTGATATTGCAAATGAGATTGTTCTATGTATAAGAATTCCCACATATCTAGCTTTATTTGTAAAGCTGGAATGAAATATTTTTCCAGTCCAGTCTCTGTGCAGCCGAAACAGATCCTTCCTTAATAAGTAGGTCTCCTGTAAAAATACTACTTTTGCGTTTAGACCTGTTAGGTGAGAGAATTAAAAGGATAGATTAGAGATAGCTTGCTCTCTTTCTCTCCTCACCTAGTCCCCCCGTGAGGCTGAACCGCTCTTCACAACATCCCAGTCCTCTGACATACCTAGAGGCAGAGCACGTCCAAAAAAAAAAAAAAAAAAAACAAACCCCCAACAGCGGCATATGAGGATTAAAATTGAGATATCTATTGACAATATAGTCCAAATACTATAAGCATAAAATGTGATCTTAAACAATCTTGAGATAGTAAACCCAGGGAATCGTGTTAAAAAGAAGCCCTGGATAATCACAGTAAGCACCAATACAATAAACCAAGGGGATGATGTTAAATAGTCTCCATTTTAAATAAAAAAAAAAAAAGATTTTTCCACATACAAACATATACGCATATGCAGTAATTGTAATTAAAGCATAAACAAAAAAGTGACCAAGAAGGGAAAAGTATGTTCAATTACAGTACCAGTATCACTGCAGGTGGATCAAACAGCCGGTAAGATCTTCTTTGCCATGCCATGGCAGGATGCGACTCACAATCGAATTTTTAAAAAAGTGTCGGGATCAGTTTTCTTAGCTCTTTATCTGCTTCCTCCATAGAGGTAAAGATATACTACAGTATCTTTTGTTCATGAGTGAGTGAGTTAGCCAACTTTACATTTTATATATACAGCACCCTCATTCCTTTGTCAATATAGACCATTTAGTACCTGGTTTAACTGCCTTAGCTGAGCCAGGAACCTGTAGTTCAGATTTGGTGTCTGTGGTTTCTGAGGATTCCGAAGCTTCTGTCTGACCAGCTGGCGAAGATGCAATTTCAGCCAAGAGCTCCAGGTCTTTTAGAATCACCTAAGAATGATACAGTATTGTTACATCAAAAAGGAACATACTTGATGTCATATCTGGGTGTCTTCAGAGTATTAGACCTTAAGAGAAAAAAGAGTTGGCCATGGAGAATCTGAAGGCCGGTAGAGGCCTTAATGGAATACGTCAATGCAGTATAGCAAAATCACAGTAGACAATTTGATAGAAATATTTTACAATTTGTAACAGTTTTAAATGTAATGAAATTCACAGAGGCTCCCTTCGAATTTTTAAACATGTTCACCATTTTCCTACCTTTACAAAAGATCTATTATAATAAAAAAATCCTGGAAAGCAAAAGCAAGGCTACGATACGTGATCTTCTCGGAAGACATTTAAAAGACCCGCGAGACAAAAGAGACATGCCACGGTGCGTCTCGCGGGGACCGTAAACATGAGGCTTGGTGCCAAGAGATTGTCCCAGGGCCGTCTCGCGGGGAAAAAGAACATGAGATTCTTGCAAGACGCACTCTACTTACAAAAGATATCATATATGAGCACACCCATCAAAAAAAACTCAGTCGCATAAAAGCACATAGTACACACAGATCATGTGCTCTCAGCACATATAAAGTGTATAAGGACAATACGGAGAATAGAAACCCAAAGGCGTTGGAGAGAAAAAAAGGCAGATAACAGATTATGAAAGCAGTGGAATTTGAAAGGTTCAAACAAACGATGGTGCGATACAAATGCAGAGAAAGGTACAGAATATGAAAGCAGTAAAATTCGAAAGTATTGTAGCGTCCCAGCCAGGTTGAGGGCTTTTTGGCTTTAAGTGACTGTTAGGTCCGATTGAGGGAGGACAGAGTACAGCACGGAAGACTGATAGCAGGGTATTGATTGATGCAGTAAGGGGGAGAGGGTGCTAGAAAGTTGTGTTTGGGGTTAGGAAGTCGGCGATTGTTCAAGTAAAACTTTTGTGACACTTTATCATGTCAGTCGCTACTGTATCAAAGAAAAGATAGAAAAGATCGCATTACCGCAAACAAAAGGTGATTAATCATCAGAACCAGGTGTAATTGAAAAAATAGCAGGACAAATCGAGGTCAGAAATAAAAGGCAAAGAGTAGACAAAAAAGTCTTTTCGCATTCGCATCATTCAATGCACAACACGTGAATTTACGCTATGAGAATCTGTGGTCCTGGAACAGTTTAAGCAACGACAAGTTAAATTTCAAAGAATACACAATTCGGTTGGGTGTATATTGATGATCACGGAGAAGCGATGCAAATTTTAACAGGCAAAAAGAAAGGTAATGTATATATTCCGCAAGTAACATTACACACCAAAGGAGATCGTGATATGCCATTCGTATTAAAATGTTTACAGTTTACCGCGAGAAAAGCTTTTGCTATGACAATCAATACATCACAGGGACAAACATTAGAAAAACTAGGATTACAGAAACAGAAACAATATTCACTCATGGGCAGTTATACGTTGTGATGCGTCTCCAAAAAATATTTTTTTTAACAAAGCTTTAAAGTAAAAGTGCAAATAATAAAATTGAAACAATTCCAAAGAAAAAAAAATTATTAATTGTATATCCGATTAACCAAACACAGGGGTTGGCGAGCGAAGCCCCCTAGTTTGACAAAATAAAATGTCACTGCAATATACCAGAGCTATTCATAAACAAAGCAGACAAGTTGTTACTGTAGAGAGATTAGAACTAGTAAATTTTGGTTTAGCTTGATTCGCTTAAAATATTCAAAATAATTTAAAATACAAAAGACATTTAAAATATTCAAATTACAGCAGTACAGTAATCTGAAGTACTGAACCAGAGCAATTTTGGATTAATAAAGTGTAAAAAAAATATGTATGCTGTTTAGTGGCCCACTGACAGTCCTGACCTCAAACCTATCAAGAATCTGTGGCAGGATATTAAAATATTGGTATACAAGTGCTAATCGAGAACTCTGAAAAAACTGAAGCAGATATGCCAAAAGGAATGAGCAATAGTCACTTCTAACTATTTTATCACTGTGTCACACATTACCCAAGAAATCTGAAGCTGTTGCTGAAGCCAAAGATGGCACAATCAAATATTAATGTGCAGTGACTGAATACTTATTCAAGCTGCAGCTTAACA
Source organism: Erpetoichthys calabaricus (assembly GCF_900747795.2). Lineage (NCBI taxonomy): Eukaryota > Metazoa > Chordata > Cladistia > Polypteriformes > Polypteridae > Erpetoichthys > Erpetoichthys calabaricus. The sequence goes on from NC_041402.2 coordinate 68,481,697, forward strand.
TTTTTATAATAATATCTCTTGACAATTGTCTTTTTTTTAAATTTCTTCTTGAGTAAGCATGCCAGTCAGTAATAGAAATAGGCAGGAATATCATATATAATGTTAAGTGTCAGTTTATAATCCAGCAAAATGTGAAATCTTTTGAAGGGTGTATATAATTTTGCAAAGTATTGTGTATATATTATATACAAATAATACATATACATATATACACATATACACAGACAGAGAATAAAATCAAATAAATAAAATTGAACTGAGTAACACTAATTGTGCACAAAAAACAGTAACTAGAACAATCTCATATCTTTACAACATGACAACAGTTTAGCATTTACAGAAATGCCATTAAAATTCCTTCAGATGCCTATGTTTAACAGCAGTTGCAATACTCAAGAGTTACAGATCCCCTTCCCTGGTAACTGAACCTCCTTTGCTTCGACAACTTCTTCCCACGATCATTTAGCAGCTCCTTGTAGCAGACTTAATAAAAATGCTGCTGACCTTTCCACCTCCCCTCCTCTCCTGGGTTTCTTTTATGAATGAAGTTTACAAACTCATTTCCACACACTCATTCACAATTAAACAATTCTTCCATGTCACACCAAGCTCTCTCCCCCAGCCAACCATTTCTTAAGGCACACCAAACCAGAAGCAAAAACAACTGCCAGTCATAAATGAGCAATGTTTATTAAAACACCTTATCAAACAAATTTGCTCCCTAGAAGAAGAAGAAGAAAAAAAAAAACTAAGCTTGGCTTTGTAGTACATCCCAAAACATGGTAAAGAGGAATTCAGTTGGGACAAACAGATAATCTTCTGCAGTTACGCCGATGGAAATAATGGCTCTGCTGCTTTATTAAATAAAAATGGCACAATACAACCAAAAAAAAACCACCCACCCACCACAACAATTTTTTTCAGTTATTTACTGCCATTACCTTCTAAAGCTTAAATCAGTCCTCAAAACTTTCATTTAACAGGAATAATAATACAATATACAGATTCCCAAACCTTTTAACTGATGTTTCTTAAAGCACAAGGATGTGTAGAATTGTTAGCAACTCAACTCGGAGTTTAGTGTATGTCCATCAACAGGCACTCACACAAATAACTATGGCCAGATTAATTTACAGATACCAGCAACTTTGTGAAATGTATGGAAAACAAAAGAGAATTCCAGGAGAAACACATACGGAGAATATGTAATCGCCACAACAGTAACTGGGCTGGAATTTAAATATAAACTTTAGAAACTGTGAATCATGAACAATAAACACTGTGCCACTTTCTACCCTTTACCATTATTAACGGGGATAAAAAGCCACAAAATGTTCTGTACTAAAACAGGCAGCAAATTCCAACGACTTACTGTATATTCCACCGACTTACTAAATTTTACCAGAGTTTGTTTCAATTACCAAAGCTTTTGATACATCTGTGTATAGCACTCTGTTTGATCTTTCATTCTAAATTCCAGTATGCTACATGGTCTAAAATTCATTGAAACTCTGACCAGTTTGCTAATTATGCTGTTTCTGTGAATATGAAAATCACTTTTCTCTGTCTTTTTGAAAACTGAATACATTTTAGCATCACAATTTGATCATTATTTCTTTTCTCCTAAGCAGTGTCTTTTTCAGGACAATAAATTTAGCAGCTCAATATAGTGCATTTCTAGACAATACTCTCATATGGAAAATGATGAGTTAAATTTTGCACAAGTGTGATTGAGAGTTTTGTCCATGAAGGATTATCCTCAAGATTCCTGTAGGTGTGGTTAAAAGAAATGCCAGACACCCGTAGTGGTAACAGATTTGGAAAAATATATTGAGAGTGCCTTGTGGATGTGGATTTAAGGATTGCTGCACAAACAAAGTAATGAGGTTGTGAGAAAAAACATTCTGTTCTAAAAAGCGTATTGTAAACTTTGCATATTTTTTTGCAATTAAAATGTTCCATACTACCATGTATGTTTAGCAACTTTTGGTATTTTACATGTATGTAGTCAAATTCTTCTATTCAAATGCACTACAGCTTGAAGTGTCTGTGGTTTATTATGAAAGCTTAATACCACCATTAAAAAGAAAATTAAAAAGAGGATTAGGTTATTTTATAAATTACGGCATTATTTTGCAAAAGAACTGTTATTTCACAATACTTTTTGTATAGACAGACGGGCATGACTGAGCATGTGTATCTGTAATTACCTGTTTTATGGCTTAGTACTACAAATAGATTAGTAATCATTCCCAAACAACCTTGTTCATGTCATATGATATGCTAGACATTTTAATAAAATGAGCCAATAATGTGTCTGTCCAAAAGACCGCAGAATTACATTGATCTCTAAATGCACAGTTTTCCTTTAGCATGAGTAGAAGATGATTTAATGATTGGATAGTTCTGAGGAATTCATTTTTGCATAGTTTTCAATGCTTTTAATATAAACGATCATCTTTTTTATATACAGGTGCTGGTCATAAAATTAGAATATCATGACAAAGTTGATTTATTTCAGTAATTCCATTCAAAAAGTGAAACTTGTATATTAGATTCATTCATTACACACAGACTGATGTATTTCAAATGTTTATTTCTTTTAATGTTGATGATTATAACTGACAACTAATGAAAGTCCCAAATTCAGTATCTCGGAAAATTAGAATATCAATTAAGACCAATGCAAAAAAAGGATTTTTAGAAATGTTGGCCAACTGAAAGGTATGAACATGAAAAGTATGAGCATGTACAGCACTCAATATTTAGTTGGGGCTCCTTTGGCCTGGATTACTGCAGCAATGCGGCGTGGCATGGAGTCGATCAGTCTGTGGCACTGCTCAGGTGTTATGAGAGCCCATGTTGCTCTGATAGTGGCCTTCAGCTCTTCTGAATTGTTGGGTCTGGCGTATTGCATCTTCCTCTTCACAATACCCCATAGATTTTCTATGGGGTTAAGGTCAGGTGAGTTTGCTGGCCAATCAAGAACAGGGATACCATGGTCCATAAACCAGGTACTGGTAGCTTTGGCACTGTGTGCAGGTGCCAGGTCCTGTTGGAAAATGAAATCTGCATCTCCATAAAGTTCGTCAGCAGTAGGAAGCATGAAGTGCTCTAAAACTTCCTGGTAGACGGCTGCGTTGACCATGGACCTCAGAAAACATAATGGACCAACACCAGCAGATGACATGGCACCCCAAACCATCACTGACTGTGGAAACTTTACACTGGACCTCACACAACGTGGATTATGTGCCTCTCCTCTCTTCCTCCAGACTCTGGGACCTTGATTTCCAAAGGAAATGCAAAATTTACTTTCATCAGAGAACATGACTTTGGACCACTCAGCAGCAGTCCAGTCCTTTTTGTCTTTAGCCCAGGCGAGACGCTTCTGACGCTGTCTCTTGTTCAAGAGTGGCTTGACACAAGGAATGCAACAGCTGAAACCCATGCCTTGCATACGTCTGTGCGTGGTGGTTCTTGAAGCACTGACTCCAGCTGCAGTCCACTCTTTGCGAATTTCCCCCACATTTTTGAATGGGTTTTGTTTCACAATCCTCTCCAGGGTGTGGTTATCCCTATTGCTTGTACACTTTTTTGTACCACATCTTGTCCTTCCCTTCGCCTCTCTATTAATGTGCTTGGACACAGAGCTCTGTGAGCAGCCAGCCTCTTTAGGAATGACCTTTTGTGTCTTGCCCTCCTTGTGCAAGGTGTCAATGGTCGTCTTCTGGACAACTGTCAAGTCAGCAGTCTTCCCCATGATTGTGTAGCCTACAGAACTAGACTGAGAGACCATTTAAAGGCTTTTGCAGGTGTTTTGAGTTAATTAGCTGATTAGAGTGTGGCACCAGGTGTCTTCAATATTGAACCTTTTCACAATATTCTAATTTTCCAAGATACTGAATTTGGGACTTTCATTAGTTGTCAGTTATAATCATCAACATTAAAAGAAATAAACATTTGAAATACATCAGTCTGTGTGTAATGAATGAATCTAATATACAAGTTTCACTTTTTGAATGGAATTACTGAAATAAATCAACTTTGTCATGATATTCTAATTTTATGACCAGCACCTGTATGCCATCTGTTTAATATCTGGAAGTTTTTAATTTACAGTATATATTCACCAATACAGCTTCTGAACAAATTTCTTCCTGTACAGAGATGCAGAAGCCTATACTAAAGTAACCCTGAACAGGATGCCAGTAGACCCACCCACTTTCACCAAGGAACAATTAAGTGTCACCAGTCAAACTTATTTTCATGTCTTTACAATTAAAACCCTAAGTAAATCTGACTAAACACTCAAAAGAACATACCCTGAAAACTCCACACAGACAGCGTCCAAAGGATTTTAGACTTTAGGCAGCGTCATCGACAGGACCAGTATTGACCACACAACACTTATCATTGTATGTGAAAATGTACTGGCACCGTGGGCTAAGTGTTTTGCATACACAATTAATTTAGTAAGTCTCATTATTGGACCAATATGTCAAAACACAACATTTGTTTCATAAATGCACTACTGAATCTACAGACTTGTTTGCAACTGGCAAAACACAAGCTTATTGTATTGTAATACTACTCATGATATACTTAAATGCTACTAGAAGCATCATGCCACTGTAAAAAGTGTTTCTTTCCTAAAGTAAAAGATACTCATTTAAAATGAACTTAATTAATAAAGTGAATTTTGCATTCCTACATAGAATTTTATGTTTGCATTAACTTCTATTTTTAAAGAATAAACTTTGTTTAGACAGTATAACTAAATTTGTTAAAATTAATTTAATAAACTTTAATTCTATTTTGCATGCACATCTGAACAGCCTTATGTCAATTGTACACCGCCACATGAAGATGGAATAGATGCGCATTTCCTCATGAATTTCCTTTCTCACTCTCTGTCCACCCTTATTTTTATTATTTTTTTTTTAATTCTTGCAAAAAGCCGTGGATTAGTTTGCTTGTGTCTTGAAATACTTGGGTCAGCCTCAAACAACATGTATATTTAGTCCTACTGTACCTCATTGATGTTGTCCAGTTAAAAATTATGAAAATGGTCTGGGTTAAGGGGTGGTTTGTGGCACAAAAAAAAAAAAAAAAAAAGACTTTTTAGCAGACTGTGGCAGACCATCAGGGGTAATTTTTTAGGCATTACTGTTGTTTTTAAAATGGGTGTTTAACCCTCAACAGTGCAAGATTGCACTCATTTAAGTTGTGATTTAAAAATGTAGTCACATTTTTAGTAATTTGAACCATGATGTTTTTTAATGATATTTGTGTGCTTATAGTTAAATACTGTGTGCAACTGTGCATGCATAGTAAACCCATATGGTTTCTCAAAAATGTTTTTCAAGCATTTTGGCAGCATCTGCCAGCACAATTCCAAAAAAAAAAAAAAAAAAATACAAGTTAATTGCTTACATTCATACCCCTTGCAGCAACAAAGTAATCTCTAGAAAAACTCAACTGAATTGCCTGAAAAAACAAAAAGAGAGACGATCTCAAAGTCATAAGTGAAAAAATTACTTAAAAGATATTTTAACTATGAAGACAAGAAGTTGTCAGCCAGGGTCTACTGAAAACTAAAAATAAAAATGGACAGCCTTAATACAGGTGTATTTGTTATTCTACCATGCTTTAAAGTGCTTACACATAGACAAATAGGAGCCATATTTGAACATCTTTATCTTTCTAATCAGTTAACAACATCAGTTCACCTTACCTAAATGTAATTGGACTGTAAGAGAAAAAAACGGTGTACCCAGGAGAAACTCAAATGGACAAGAACCCCAGTCCCCTTACTGCAATGCAACAGTGCTACCACTGTGCCTTTATTTCAAGTATATTTCAAAATTTGGTCCTAAATTTAATTTAAGTTAAACACAGTATCAGCAAGTTAAACAGTAGAAATACTGTGTAACAAATTAAACAATCTAAATGCTACTGTTTTGGACGTTGGTGTTTCTCACCCTGGTCAAATAGAACAGCAAACATCTCAGAAATGTATTTAAATGGATTATGTACTTTTAATCAGACAACTTAATCAGTTATTTCAAAATATGTACTGATACTGGAACTGCATTTTGAAATGAACATGAAAGCATTGTTGGGGTTCAGATGTACATGTTGCCCAAAAGAAGTTCTATAATATTCATATACCCTTTTTCCCCACTTGTATGACTATGACACTGTGTGTATTACAAATCACTAAATGAAGCTCTGACATATTACCTTAGACATGTTCACGAAGGAAATGTTGCTTGCTTGATTTACTTGTTTTAATAATGCATAGCATGTTTAGCTTGTATTTCCAAGCTTTTAAGGTAAACACTGAATGTCTTTTTAAATATACTGCTGCAAAATAATATATGAGCGAAGTGTTTTATTATTTTACTATTTCTGATTATGACAGGATTCAGATTATCCTTGAGCAAGAAGGTACAGAACAGGCTGATGGCCTTGATGACACTGGTATCATCATTGAAGGTCAAGAAGTACTGATGGGACTCAAAAGTGTGTCACAGGACTGTGCCACTCTCTTAGGGTTCGTACTGTATATGGATTAAACCTATAGAAAAAAAAAAAGTATATATATATATATATATATATATATATATATATATATATATATATACACACACACACACACAAGTAAAATTCCATTACGACGAATATCTTTACAACAAAGTATTTTTATGGTCCCGACAGTTTCCCCATATGACACGAGTCTATAGAAATCTTGTTACTACGAAGTACTGTACATTCAGCAGATACTTTCATTACAACGAAGTGCCCAAAAGACCTTAAAATGCCTGAATGAATCATCCACAGAGATGTTATTTCTGTGGTCGCAGCTCAGTTGTGCATAACGATCGGCAAACAGAAACATTGTAAAAAAAAATTTCTTTCTTCGAAATTTGCTCGTACTGTTTTTTTTTTTACTGTTTTTGTTTTGGGTGGTTTTCAGCGATACCTTTTGCTTATCGCTCGTCAACATTTGTAAAACATCCATTGGAATTTAACTGATTGTCACCCTCCTATAGAAACAGCAGACACAAAAAAAATGGTAACAGTTCATATTAGAAAAAAAGTTAAAGAAAGCACTATAGTGACAACCTGGAGGTGGGGCTCGATGGCGAGCATTTGGTGGCCGGGCTTGGCCGGGCACAGCCTGAAGAGGCAACGTGGATCCCCCTTCCCAAGGGCTCACCACCTATGGGAGGGGCCAAGGAGGTCGGGTGCAGTGTGAGTTGGGTGGTGGCCAAAGGTGGGGACCTTGGCGCTCCGATCCTCGGCTACAGAAGCTGGCTCTTGGGACGTGGAATGTCACCTCTCTGAAGGGGAAGGAGCCTGAGCTTGTGTGCGAGGTTGAGAGGTTCCGGTTAGATATAGTCGGGCTCACCTCGACGCACAGCTTGGACTCTGGAACCAATCTCCTTGAGAGGGGCTGGACTCTCTACCACTCTGGAGTTGCCCCCAGTGAGAGGCTCCAAGCGGCTGTGGGCATACTTATTGCATCTCGACTTGGAGCCTGTACATTGGGGTTTACCCCGGTGGATGAGAGGGTAGCCTCCCTCCACCTTCGGGTGGGGGGACAAGTCCTAACTGTTGTTTGTGCGTATGCATCGAACAGCAGTTCGAAGTACCCACCCTTTTTGGAGTCCCTGGAGGGGGTGCTAGAGGGCATACCTTCTGGGGACTCCCTCTTACTGCTGGGAGACTTCAATGGTCACATGGGCAATGACAGTGAGAACTGGAAGGGTGTGATTGGGAGGAATGGCCCCCCCCATCTGAACCTGAGTGGTGTTTTGTTATTGGACTTCTGTGCTCATCACGGATTGTCCATAACAAACACCATGTTCAAGCATAGGGGTGTTCATATGTGCACTTGGCACCAGGACACCCTAGGCCTCAATTCGATGATCGACTTTGTGGTCGTGTCGTCGGACCTGCGGCCACATGTCTTGGACACTCGGGTGAAGAGAGGGGTGGAGCTGTCAACTGATCAGCAACTGGTGGTGAGTTGGCTTCGATGGTGAGGGAGGATGCTGGTCAGGCCTGGTAGGCCCAAACGTGTTGAGGATCTGCTGGGAACGTCTGGCAGAGCCCCCTGTCAGAAGTAGCTTCAACTCCCACCTCCGGCAGAACTTCGACCACATCCCGAGGGAGGGGGGGGGATATTGAGTCCGAATGGGCCATGTTCCGTGCCTCTATTGTTGAGGCAGCTGACCGGAGCTGTGGCCGTAAGGTGGTCGGTGCCTGTCATGGCGGCAATCCCCGAACCCGCTGGTGGACACCAGCGATGAGGGATGTCTTCAAGCTGAAGAACGAGTCCTACCAGTCCCTTTTGTCCTGTGGGACTCTGGAGGCAGCTAATAGGTACCGGCAGGCCAAGCGGAATGCGGCTTTGGTGGTTGCTGAGGCAAAAACTCGGGCATGGGAGAAGTTTGTGGAGGCCATGGAGAACGACTTTCGGATGGCTTCGAGGAGATTCTGGTCCACCGTCCGGCGTCTCAGGAGGGGGAAGCAGTGCAGTGTCAACACTGTATATGGTGGGGATGGTGCACTGCTGACCTCGACTCGGGATGTTGTGGGTCGGTGGGGGGGGAGTACTTCGAAGATCTCCTCAATCCCACTAACATGCCTTCCAATGAGGAAGCAGAGCCTGGGGACTCGGAGGTGGGCTCCCCCATCTCTGGGACCTTTGGTGGTCAAAAAACTCCTTGGTGGCAGGGCCCCGGGGGTGGATGAGATAGGCCCGGAGTTCCTCAAGGCTCTGGATGTTGTAGGGCTGTCTTGGTTGACACGTCTCTGCAACATCGCATGGACATCAGGGACAGTGCCTCTGGAATGGCAGACCGGGCTGGTGGTCCCCCTCTTTAAGAAGGGGGACCGGAGGGTGTGTTCCAACTACAGAGGGATCACACTCCTCAGCCTCCCTGGAAAAGTCTATTCGGGGGTTCTAGAGAGGAGGGTCCGTCGGATAGTCGAACCTCGGATTCAGGAGGAACAGTGTGGTTTTCGTCCTGGTCGCAGAACAGTGGACCAACTCTACACCCTTAGCAGAGTCCTGGAGGATGCATGGGAGTTCGCCCAACCAGTCTACATATGTTTTGTGGACTTGGAATAGGCGTTCGACCGTGTCACTCGGGGAATCCTGTGGGGGGTGCTCCGGGAGTATGGAGTACCGGACCCCCTGATAAGGGCTGTTCGGACCCTGTACAACCGGTGTCGGAGCTTGGTCCGCATTGCCAGCAGTAGGTCAAACCTGTTTCCAGTGAGAGTTGGACTCCACCAGGACTGCCCTTTGTCACCGATTCTGTTCATAACTTTTATGGACAGAATTTCTAGGCGCGGCCAGGGTGTTGAGGGGGTCCGGTTTTCTGGACTCAGGATTGGGTCACTGCTTTTTGCAGATGATGTTGTCCTGTTTGCTTCATCAGGCCGTAATCTTCAGCTCTCTCTGGATCGGTTCGCAGCTGAGTGTGAAGCGACTGGGATGGGAATCAGCACCTCCAAATCCGAGACCATGGTCCTAAGCCGGAAAAGGGTGGAGTGCCTTCTCAGGGTTGGGAGCGAGATCCTGCCTCAAGTGGAGGAGTTCAAGTATCTCAGGGTCTTCTTCACAAGTGAGGGAAGAACACAGCGTGAGATTGACAGGTGGATCGGTGCGGTGTCCGCAATGATGCGGGCTCTGCATCGGTCTGTCGTGGTGAAAAAGGAGCTGAGCCGTAAGGCAAAGCTCTCAATTTACCGGTTGATCTATGTTCCTAGCCTCACCTATGGTCATGAGCTATGGGTAGTGACCGAAAGAACGAGATCGCGAATACAAGCGGCTGAAATGAGTTTCCTCCGCAGGGTGTCTGGGCTCTCCCTTAAAGATAGGGTGAGAAGCTCAGTCATCCGGGAGGGGCTCAGAGTAGAGCCGTTGCTCCTCCGCATCGAGAGGAGTCAGATGAGGTGGCTCGGGCATCTGATCAGGATGCCTCCTGGAAGCCTCCCTGGTGAGGTGTTCCGGGCACGTCCAACCAGGAGGAGGCCCCGGGGAAAACCCAGGACACGCTGGAGGGACTATGTCTCCTGGCTGGCCTGGGAACGCCTTGGGATTCTCCCGGAAGAGCTAGAAGAAGGGGCTGGGGAAAGGGAAGTCTGGGCATCTCTGTTCAAGCTGCTGCCTCCGCGACCTGACCTTGGATAAGCGGAAGGGGTTGTGTACAAAGGGCAGGGACGTAATCAGTGCGAGCGTATGACCCACTAGCCATGTTTTTGAAAGTTTGGCCCTGTGCCTTATTAATTGTCATCGCAAAGGAAAATCTAACAGGAAATTGTCTTTGTGTTAAAGTAAAAGGCAAATTATCCGCGACAAACAAACTGTTTTACACGCTGCATACCAACCCGTGGCATAGTATACGCCGCATAATCACTCCGCTTTTTTAATGTATTTTAAGCAGAGGGAAAAAAATGAACATTTGCAAAATCCGTAACGCTGCTTTCAGTAAGTACAATGCACACGCGTTTAATTTGTCGGCCACTTTTTGCCAGCCGTCTTTTCTGGTTTGGGCTGCTTTTACAGTTTTACCGCTTGTGCATATTAAATCTTCATTTCGGATTATTACATCCAGTTAGTCTGTTAGACTAATCTGCTACACAGCTGCATTTGAAAAACCGACTTATCCCGGATGAGTTTCACCGGCATTAATGATTAGGAATCTGGTTGGAACAAAATCCTGCATCAGCAGGTGTTCACCAGGACCGAGTTTGGGAAACACTGCTGAACACAGACGAAACCGACTCAGGTGAGGAGTTGGGGCGGGCAAAGTGGTTGCAGCTATTGATTATTCAGTGTTGTTTGCCTGGGTGTCTGATCTGCTCGATGGGATCATAAATAAAAGTAAAACAATGTGAAGGCAATGTCACAGGTGATCCTGTGGTATAGCGGGTCCACAGCTCCCCTTCAAAAGGCCATTTTTAAATAAATAATCATCGCACTCACAGCGTAGCGAGGGGCGTGGAAGTGTGGCTGAAACGGTTTCCGGGTGGAGTCGTGCTGCGGGCATTTCTCCCCTGTGCAGTGTGTGAGCGAGTGAGGAGAGAGAGAGAGAGAGAAAGCCGGTACGTTAGAGTGAGCGAGAGCAGGCTCGAAGGCAATGTGTTCCTGTGATATAGCGGGTCCATAGCTCCCCTTCAAAAGGCCATTTTTAATCAGGTGACTGACAGTAGTGGAGTCAGGCACAGAGAATGTCAGCTGGTGAGAGAGCGTCTCGACTTTTGCAGGGCCTGCATCGGTGAAGCAGGTGAGACGCTAATGAAAAAGAGGCACAGGGCTTATTGGTTTTTAAAGACTGCTTCCTTCATTGTGTTTTAACCTCAGTTTTAAAGGATTGTGCGGCTCTCTCTCTCGTGCTGCCTGTGTGTGTGCCTCCGTCTCTCTCTGGCGCTGCCTGTGTGTGTGCGCGGCTCTCTCTCTCGCGCTGCCTGTGTGTATGCCTCTGTGTCTCTCTGGCGCTGCCTCTGTGTGTGCGCAGCTCTCTCTCTCGTGCTGCCTGTGTGTGTGCGCAGCTCTCTCTCTCGCGCTGCCTATGTGTGTGCCTCTGTCTCTCTCTGGCACTGCCTCTGTGTGAACCGAGGTTCCACTGAGGTTGACTAATGAAAAGTCAACGTGGCTCAGAGCTGCAAGTGGATTGTGGCACAGACAAACAGAAATGACGGCATGTTTTCCGAGGCATCACGTCCGAGTTGGTGGCCGTGGCTCTGCGAGTTTTTGTCGTATCCAATGGTCTAAGAGTGGCTCCTTCCTGCGTGCGCCATTGGCGTCTTACTTGTCGGCGGTTTAGTGAATCCACACCCCTTCCAGCGTGCTTTCCATGGGTGGCTACTTGTCGGCGGTTTAGTGAATTATATATATAGATTAAACCATAGAATGCACAGCGTAATAGTAAACGAAATGTAAAAACATTGAATAACACTGAGAAAACCTTGAACAAGAGAGAAAACTAACACTGCAATAGTTCGTGCTATAGCGCTACCAAACGCTGGCTAAAAACACAGCACAGGGAAAAAAATGAACATTTGAAAAAATCTGTAATTTAATAAACCACCAAGAAAAGTAACACTGCAACAATGCACGCTACGAACCGATCGCTGTAAACAGAAGTGAAAACAAAATCAAGGCTAGTGCATTCTTTAACTGCCTTCCTACCTTATGCATCCAGCTCTCTCTCTCGCTCTGCCTGTGTGTGTGTGTGCGTGTCTCTCTCTCGATGCTGCCTGAGTGTGTGTGCGTCTCTCTCTCACGCTGCCTGTGTGTGTGTGTGTGTGCGTCTGTCTCTCTCTCGCGCTGCCTGTGTGTGTGCGCGCATCTCTCTCTCTCTGTCTCTCGCTGCCTCTGTGTGTGTGCGTCTCTCTCTCTCTCGCTGCCTTTGCCACAGCAGCTTTTGTAGTATTCTTGAACCTTTTGTGAAAGTGTTTATTTGATCTTTGGAAACCAGGCTTCACACATTCTATAGTTTATGCCTACATTTTGTAACATTTATTACTAAAATATGAAAAAGTTTCTGTTTTAACAATGAGTTTACACAGATTACTGTAGAAACGGAACACACATGAAATGCACATGTTCCAAATAACGATCTATTATTTCCACTCTAAAACTTCAGCAGTTCAGTCACTCCCAGATAATCAAACAAGGCATGAGTTGGGAGAACATTGTGAACGTTCTGCGACGGTAGGGGATGGAATAGCCGGCTGCTTGCTGCTCGTCTTAATCGGCACACTTAGAAGACAAAAGACACTGGCGGAGAGGTGAGAATAGTTTTAAGGTGGGCCGGATCTACGAGTTTTTTCGTAGACTCTGGTAATTCTAGTGTTAAACAAAACACATTTGCAGATCTAATCCATTATCTTTTACTTTCACAGCTGCATATTTTTCAGACTTTTCCTTCTATACTTACTTGAAATATAGCAAGCTTTAGACATACTTCAGGAACTAAAATATTAAAACTCTGTGACTTACAAGATAAATTTAATCTACTTGCCTCTGCAACATTGCAAAGACGATACAGCAGCTGTTTATTAGCTGTCTAATACAACAATGACAAAGAGGGTTAGTCAGACCGCCTTTGAAAATGGAGAATATCCATTAAAAATTAAATACAAAAAAGAAAAGAACATTAAGTGTCTTTCAGTGTTTGCCGCCACAGCAACCACGATTGTGAAAAACTAACAATAATCGTGCCATTTACTGAAAAATCAAGCTTACGACTAAGTGCAGTAATGAAAATTAGTTGCTAGACAAAACCTGGTATCTCCAGATCCTTTCTTGACATTTTATCTAAACCTAAAGGCACTTTGTGCTCAGGTATGATAGATATGTCTGCAACACACATACTTGGGCTAGCTGTACTGTTTAAGGGTACACAAATGAGAAGATATATACTAAGGACTAAATCCAAATGAAATGAATAGAACTTAAAAAGATGAGGTGTTTGTGCTCTATTCCCAAACAAACATGAGTTCTAACAGGTACATAGGTCTTAGAAACTTATAGTAATTAATTTGAAACAATGAGAATGAAGGTCTCCTATGATATACTGCTGCCATATCTATGGTTAATTCCTGCTTTCCTGAACAATGCTGTCATAAGCAGGTCTAGTACCTCCACAGACATGTAATGGAAAAAATAGGTTCAGAGAATGGATGGACATAGATCAGCAAAACACAGGTTCCTGTTTAATTAAACCTCACAAATGCTCTACAACTGCACCTTCCACTTCCTACCAAAAGCACACAAAAGGTAGTTTCATACTAGTACTCTTAAAAAATAAATAAATAAAAAAGTAGCTTTATTTTTTAAATACAGATACAGTGATCCCTCGCTATATCGCGCTTCGTCTTTCGCGGCTTCACTCCATTGTGGATTTTAAATGTAAGCATATGTGAATATATATCGCGGATTTTTCACTGCTTCGCGGATGTCTGCGGTCTACAGTACGTGTGCTTCCTCAGTTGATTTGCCCAATCAGAGCATGCGGTTAAGTTCCTGTGTGCTGCTGATTGGCTCAGCGACGGAGTGCTGCATTAACCAGGAAGTCTAATCTCACTCATTTTGCATTAACGTGCACAAGCGCCAACAGAAGATGCAAATGATTGCAGAAAAGGTAAAAGTTTTGGATATGTTGAAGGAAGGAAACAGCTACACCGCTGCAGGACACCATTACAGCATAAATGAGTCCATGATTCTTTTTATTTAAAAAGGAGGAAAAGCATATAAGATCTACGGCCGCAGTGTCTTTTAACCAGGGCGCAAAATGAGTTGCAAGTGGACGTTTTAAGGCAGTAGTCTGGATGGAATCTGCTTTAGGGATTTGGATTGAAGAGTGATGGAAGAAGAACAACGGCGGTGCTAAACAGTCGCCTGAAGAGGCTCCTTTAGAAGAGCTGTAATGCTATCCTTTGTTGTGCAGTAAAATTAAACTCATCGTTATCAGACAAGTCGTCGTGTCATTGTTGGTGAGTAACCATAATTAATTATTTACGTTCAGTACTTATTACATGTACATAGTTTGTCACTGTACGCACATTTTACTGTATACAATTTTTCTTGCATTGTACGTATTTATTGCTGGTGGCCTGTCTGTCGTAATGGCTGTGACATATGTGATATCGGAGACGCTCGATATCTTTAAAATAATATTTAGGTTTTACTGTATGTAAACTGTGTTTACATGCATAATTTCAACGAATCTTATCTAATATCTAAGAGAATTCAAAGGGTTTATGCTGTATAATTGTGCATGAAATGATTATAATAGTGTGGGAGAGTTTATAAGGGCTTAAAATATATAAAAATAACCATATAAACATATGGTTTCTACTTCGCGGATTTTCTTATTTCGCGGGTGACTCTGGAACGCAACCCCTGCGATGGAGGAGGGATTACTGTACTGACTCCAGTAGTTATTTCCTTTCACACCTTGTGTTAGGAAAGGACGAGGCTCCAAAAGCCAGGCTGCAGAAAAATGTATTTAAGAGCATATTTTAATACAAATGATTCAATAAATAAGAAATAATGCAGATGTTTTCTGAAAATGTTCTTCTTCTTGTAATATCTTGCACACTGCTTTTCACATTTCATACAAGGGCAAACCCATGTAATAAAAAGTATGACCTTTAACTCAAGTTAAGCCTCATCCAAAGTGGGTGAATGCTTTGACATGCCACAGTTATGATCTGGGATAACATATTGCTAAAAGGATTTGTGCTGCAAGAGGTAAAGAGGCTATGGACAAAAAAATTTAATCACTCCATTAACACCACATATACTCTGGTGTTCTGATTAAAAATGCCCCTACTCTAAAGATTTGTGTTGGTCCAGGATAGCTGGATAGTGGGTTAAGAAGATACAGCTTTCAAAAATCTTCACATGAATTAATCCACCCCTAAATATGATATAGAAAAGAAAAGTGGAGTACAGGGAAAGGTTTATGATCATGGCAGGAAGGATGACATTAAGGTTAAGAAGAGTAGAGTAGCCCTCCCTATAAGCAAATTTAAATGTACTGGGAAGAGGAGCAAGGGTAAGAAAAACATCACAGATATGACATATGTAATACAGTGGCATGCAAAAGTTTAGCCAACTTCTTTAAAATGTCTGTTACAGTGAATAGTTAAGTAAGAAGCAGAAGATGAATTGATCACCAAAGGGCAAAAAAGTTAAAGACGACACATTTCTTTTCATTATTTTATGTAAGATTTGTGTATTGTTTTAGTGTTGTACGATTGTGTGAAAAAATGAAAAAGAGAACCATGCAAAACTTTAAACCCTGAGACTGTGGGTTCTTGTGTGACCACAAGAAAATCACTTCATCTGCCTGTGCGTTAAATGGAAAAACAAAAGAAATGTAACTGGTTGCTGGTCCAAATCCCATAAATGCCTGAAGTGATTCTACTCCATGGGCCCTTGAGCAAGGCACTTAACCTGCAGTTGCTCTATCCTGGGTATGACGTCAACCAGCATCCAGCCCTGCAAGCAAGTTCTCCAACTAGTAGGGAAAACTTAGGGGTTGGTGGCAGGATTGGCACCCCAGCCACTGTAAACAACCTCACACTGTTCCATTTGAACTAGTGTGGTGCTGAGGGGTCATCCGTTGCACGGTTGCGCTTAGGTCCTAATTTGGGATCCTGAAGTAGTTTGTTGTGTGGTGTGTGTGGCAACACACTGTATCAGTGCATGTTCCCAATCTCTCTCCTAACCCTCACCATACATTTCTTTATTTTGGTGCCACCTCCTCCATCACCAAATTTCTTACAACATGACATTTTCTACTCCAGTCTGAACTCTGATCATTCATTTTATTTTATCTGTTCCTAACTTCAAGAAATAATCAAAGAACTATGGCAACATAGCCAAGTAACTAAATTTTGTACCTCCTCTGAGCCAAGAACTGTAACAGCAAAACAATAATAGTATGCCAAGCTGAATGCAGCCTCAGGCTGGACAAATGAGAAAAACAGCAAGTTTGTGTAACTTGAGTAAGAAGAAGGTCCACAATTTATAAAATATAGACTTGTGCAATCCTTGTGAAAAGACAAGACTTTGTAATCAGAATGATCATGGACTCTAATAAATTTCTGCAAAAGCATATTCAAACACATGAAAAATCATAGAAAGTGAACAGTATAACAAATGATCAATCAGTCAATTAATCTTTATTTTACACATCACCCACAAAAGAGCATTCCAACACAAGGTGCTTTACAAATTAGAAAACCAATATAAAAAAATTTAAAAAACAAAAACATACATATAAAATATAAAGATGAGTAATCTGGTGAAGAACACACAAAATGACTTTGTGGAAAACACTGAATGTGAGGTAAGCTAGCATTTTTTGCTTGAGAGGCAAACAACAGATGGTTTCCAATGTGAAACCCTCTTGTTCCCGGTAAAATAATGAACAGATTTACGAAACACAGGAAACAAGATTAAACTGGTTGGGTGTTCAAGTTTTCCTAAGCAGCATGACAATAAAAGGCCTGAAGATAAGTGAAGGAAAAACTAACACTTTTGCACTAGCGGAACAAAAATTTTGTGAAACAGAAGTAAATCCTGTTTAAGAACCACACAAGGCACAGTTTTTTCCTTTTATTATAGCTGAAAAAGTAATGGGACATAGCTACCTTTCACCACTTTCTGACAATCTCCAGTAAATAAAATCAGCTGGCTTGAGTTGCAGCCAGGACAGCAAAACAAAGCATTGATTTTTCCTCATCCTATCAAAACGGCCAGCACTGGGAACCCAAAGATGTGGCAAGCTTCCTGTCACTGCCAAACAACCAGAATAAGTATTTCAGTTCACTGCACAGATGTCAAGAGTTTTTTTTAGAGCTGGCATCTACACACACTGCTCTACACTAATAAAGCAAGCTGAACTTGCTATCTGGGACCAATAGAGACACAGTGCTGATTTTTCAAGTAAGGATACATTATTGGTATGTTTGTCTGTTCCCTGAAAGCCAAGCTTCAGGATGCAATTAACATGATACTGCTGGGATGTCAACTTGAGTGGGTCCACTGTGGGAAAGTTTAGAAATGGACAACTAAATAAATATGCTGGCTCTGGGCCATTAAGCATTTCAAACTGCAAAACTCAAACAGAATTTTTTTTTGTTTAAAACATTACTTTTCCCATGTGTCATTGTACAGTACACACCCAAAATGCTAGAGCACCCGTGAATTGTGAAAAAGCGCAAATTTTGGATGTGGTTAAAAAAAAAGCCTATTTTTATAGTTTAAACCCTAAATATTCCCCCAAAACACTTTAATTTAATTTCAAACTCAGCTTAATACATTACCTAAAAAAAAGAATGTAAAGGTAAACCTGTATACTGTACTGCTATGTCTCCCGCAATTCTAGAATGTAAAATACAGATGTTTCCGCTATATATACTATAGTTCATGCAAGCGCATTTTCATTGCCAGAAGCCTTAGAAGGTGCAGGGCGTTTCGATGGCATCCTGGGCCTTTAACCCTTAAACTGCCACATACTTAGGGGTTAATGCATCCCTGGACGCCAAATACCTTTTTTGCTGACTTTAAGTACATAAAGAAAAAGTGAAATTTTAATAGAACACATTTTTTTTCCATGCAAAGAGCATCACAATTACTGCAACACTGATCATTTTACACACTGCTAATGAACTGTAAAAACTATTTAAAAAACTACTGGAACAATAAGTAAATCACCGAGCCAACTGTGCTTGAACTAGCAGCACGCAAACACACAGAGGTAAATGCTGACCCTGTCTCAATCCCAGAGACAGTGAGGCTGCAGTGTGTCACGCTTGGGTTACAGAATTGCACAGAAACACAGGAAATTGTAGAGACAGGAACTTCATTCAAACACTTCAAACAAACATGTCTCTTTCAGAAGTAAAATGAGCTCAGTATGCAGTTAGTTATCGATTAAAGAATAGACAAACATCATAGGAGAACACAACTCCCAACAGGAGCAGAGGATGTCTGGGGGAGGAGAGAGAAACAAAGCAATCAGCCAAAAAGGACAGGTGCTGTTCAGGCTTTTAAGGAAGCTCCTGCGTGCTCACAAATGGTACTGGGAAATGACTAGAGCTGGTTGTGACAGTTTAAGGGATAAGTGAAACAAAACGGAAAACACAAGAACACTCAGCTGGAGATGCATCACTGTCAATCAGCAGCAAGGACAAATGAATAACGCTGTAGCAGTCCGGTGCCGCTAAGATTCACACGACGAAGACGGCGATTTATTTATTTTTATAGTGAAGATTCCAGGGACGCACCCAGCCTTGACCCGACTCGCACGTACTCACAAACAGAGACAAAAACAAAGCAATCCGGTAATCAAATAGCAAATAAAGAATGTAATGAAAACAAATGAAATAAATGAAAACGATACCACCCCTGTTCCCCCTACAGCCATCACACATTAAATACAACAAAGCACCAACAAAACACACACAGTAAATCATGAAAAACGGCAACAGATGAAATGTAATGATGAAAATAGATAGTCCAGAGATCTGCACGTTGAATGGGAATGTAAAGATAGTCCTACTGCTAGTTCCTGAAATGGTGAAGACAGGTTCAGGAGTGCTTCTTTCTTTGCAGGATGGCCATGAATCAACTTACAGTCCTCATGTACACAGGCAGACGGCAGACAATGCAGATGCCAAACACGAAACGATCCAGGACAAAACGAATAAGTACAGGTAACCCAACAAAAGGCAGGCAGAGACAGGAACTTGAAACACAAATTACAAAAACTTTTTTTTTGCTTTTGGTCACCGGCCCCCTTTGTAAAAGCCGCGCTGACATCCTTTGACCCCAATAGCCCCAGTACCCTCAGCAGAAGACCAATCAGAGCCACTGCAGGGACTGCTGGGAGTCGCAGTTTCAAATTCTATTGGGTACTTTCACCATCCCAAGCCACATTTCCGCTACAGTTGTTTCCTGTTCTCTCTACATTACAGTACTGCCACAAAAAAAGCCATAAAAATTGCGGAGGATATTTGCGGTTTCCGCTAATAATTATTAGATAGGTTCTAAGGAAAAATCCGCAAATGACTGAGGCCAAGAACTTTGAACCACAACTTCGCGGGGGTCTACTGTGCATATTAAATTACCACAAGTTTCAAAATAGCTTCAAACAATCAAACTAGCACAATATTATATATATTGGTCATATATATATATATATATATATATATATATATATATATATATATATATATATACACCCTAAGTTCTTGTCTATAAGCCAGACTCATGTATTAGCCGGAGACCAAAAATCCTACGAATTTTTAAAATAAAATCGTATCATAGATAAGCCGGACTCATGGATAAGCCGAACGTACTATAACCTATAACTAATAGAAGGGAGGGAGGTCAGTGGTCTCACTCGCGCCCATTTAATTTCTTTAAGGGGGGAGAGAGTGTGAGATATTGGCGTCTCTCTCACTCCCCGCATGGCGCGGTTGGAGCGGCCGGAGCGCGTTCTTTCTGCTCTGGGCGTCGCCGAGTCAACACGAGCGTGTAGCGGTCATTTAAATTGTGATTTTATATGTAAGCATATTTAAATATATATCGCGGATTTCTGCGGACAATGGGTCTTTTAATTTCTGGTACATGCTTCCTCAGTTGGTTTGCCCAGTTGATTTCATACAAGGGACGCTATTGGCAGATGGCTGAGAAGCTACCCGGCTTACTTTTCTGTCTCTCTTGTGCTGACTATCTGTGATCCTGACGTATGGGGATTGAGCAGGGGGGCTGTTTGCACACCTAGACGATACGGACGCTCGTCTAAAAATGCTGAAAGATTATCTTCACGTTGCTATCTTTTGTAAAGCTGATTCCTGAAAAGACATGCTGCACAGTGCTTCGCATACTTAAAAGCTCGAAGGGCACGTATTGATTTTTGACTGAAAAACAAACTCTCTCTCTCTCTCTCTTTGTCTGCTCCTGACGGAGGGGGTGTGAGCTGCCGCCTTCAACAGCTTTGTGCCGCGGTGCTTCGCATACTTAAAAGCCAAACAGACATATTGATTTGTTTGCTTCACTCCTTTGAAGAGGAAGATATGTTTGCATTCTTTTAATTGTGAGACGGAACTGTCATCTCTGTCTTGTCATGGAGCACAGTTTAAACTTTTGAAAAAGAGACAAATGTTTGTTTGCAGTGTTTGAATAACGTTCCTGTCTCTCTACAACCTCCTGTGTTTCTGCGCAAATCTGTGACCCAAGCATGACAATATAAAAATAACCATATAAACATATGGTTTCTACTTCGCGGATATTCTTATTTCGCGGGTGGCTCTGGAACGCAACCCCCGCGATGGATGTATAAGCCGGACTTATGTATAAGCCGATATTCTATTTTTTCATTTTCACAACTTTTTTCCTTAGATAAGCCGCGGCTTATAGACAAGAACTTAGGGTACATATATATATATATATATATATATATATATATATATATATATGACCAATAAATAAAGAACACCAAATTTTAAATTTCCATCTAATGCTCACCCCCAAGTCAAGACAGGAAATGAGTCACACCTATTCAAAGTGCAATCAATATGCTTTAAGGAAATAAAAATATTCATACAGTTCTGAAACTATTTTTTTATTTGAAGAAAATAACATTACATGCAATCTAGTCAAACAAATGACACCATGGTGAGTACACAAACACAAGAAAGCTAAAACTACAGAAACAAAAATGAAAAGAAAAAATTTCAGACAGTTTAAAAAAAAAAATGAAAAAGCAACAAAATCGAACTCAACACCCACCTGAGAGAGAGCCAATAGCATAGGAAAAAAAACTCCTTCACTCTCGTGATATAAATGCTTATTCTAAAAATGTATTAATTAAATCTTGTCCTTTTAAAAAAAAAAAAAAAAAAAAAAAAAAGGTTTTGAACAGATCCTTTAAGTGATAATTTGATTGTTTCCAATTTCAAATGCTACAGAACATCAGTTACCTACTGACTTATAAAAGATGGGTTTGGATTCTTCCAGTTAAGCAGGATTAGTCTATGTGTTACTAGTGTGGCACAGAGAATTACAATTGATTTGTCCTTCACTTTAAGCCCATCAAAAAACACAGCTGTCAATAGGTTTGGAGTTATTGTGACACCAAGGTCGTTTGATAAGCATTCAAAGATTTCTGTCCAAAGTTATTTTAATTGTGTGCACACCCAAAACATGTGGCCCAGTGAGGCTGGAGTTAGATTGCAATGTTAGCTGGTTGAATCTTACCCTGTATACATTTTGGACAATTTTAAACAAGATAACTTTCATCAACGTATTCTGCAACTAATTTAATCTATTGTTGCTGGGACAGGCAACAAGGGGACATGGTCTATCATTGGGTAAAGGATGTAGGGGAAAATTCACAATTATTTATTGCAAAAGTACCCAATTTTTTCCCCAATATGCAGTATGTCATCTGTTGGAGTAAGAAATGTATTTGTACAGCCTCTTCAACTCCAGCTGGCAGAAGCACTTGAAGGCTGATACTGAAATTAAAATTCACAGTTAAATGTAATCAAACAAAAAAAGAAGCAGAAAGAATCATCACTGTAAGTTCATGTCTTTGTGTCAGATGTAACCAAGTTCAGCAAACAAAACAAAATGAAGCCAATGTACTTATATTTTAAAAGTGGATGCAAAGCATCATATGTATTTTTTTATGTGTACCTCATGGCAACATACTGTATGTACAGAACAATAGAAAGAGCTGAATGAAAATTAAAGTGATGATGACAACGGTAAAAGCCAAGAAAAAAATAAATAAAATAAGCTATATTATCCAGAGGTAACATGTATATTTTTTTCTGCAAAAGCACTGAAGCTGAAATAAATTCCAGGTCCTTCCAAATTTTAGCATGTGAAATAAGGGAGTGAAAAAAGTATGACACATTAAGACAATAAATCTAGTATGTGTGATTCTCAGATACATAAGCTCTCCTCACTTTTGTAGTGATGACTAGCACATTTCTTATATTTAAGTAAGAATAACTTTAGAATTTTTTTTTCCATTTAGAGCTAAGGTTCCCAACAGAGACAGTACCGCCCACCGGTTGGCGCTGAAGAAATCTAAGGGGGCATTTCTGGTCAAAGACATATTACGGGGGCATTGAGGACCAGCCACCGCCCCCTTGGGCAATACTCCCAAGAACGCGCTGAAAAGTTTGATTAATACTAAAAAATCATCGAACGTATGTTTCAACCAATAATTTTAAATGTTCATTAAGAAAGTCCCGTCTGTATTAAATAGTAGGTATTGGTACATTATATTTACAAATTTGCACAAGTAATGCATTCTCTGATGCAAGTCCTTACAAGATTAAAGCATGTGCGGAGGACCGAACCTATGCATGTTTTGACAGGAAATTACTATAAATACGTAAGAAGTTTTTTTTTTTTATCAATACCGGATTGTTTCGGAATTTCTTCAGAGCAAGTGTAAACCTAAAATTACAGTGCGGTACCTATAGATCATATTCAAAGGATAACACATGTGAACCTACTTATTAAAAACTAGGGGGCTTTGCCTCTTGCACGCTTCGCTCGCCAACCCTCCGGCTTGCGCTACATGCCAGGCACTTCGCGTCTTTGCCGCTCGCTTATGTGGATTTCACTTTCACCAAACAACAAATCTTTTAATTCTTCATTCTTCATTCATCCAACCTCTTCATTGGGAAAAAACACTACTTTTCTAGCGGGACTGGAAAGTATCTCCCTGAAAAAGTCACGTCTCGTCTCAGGCTAAAAAGTCGTCTCGTCCCAGGTTTTTTTTTTTTTTTTTAATATAACAGAGAGATATATTATTGGCGCAATAACTGTTGCCACATAGGTAAGTACGTATTTTTTATTATTATTATTTTATTATTATTATTATTACTATTATTGTTTTATTTTTACAGATAAAACCATATCGGATTCAAAGAAAAAATGTAGACAATATAATGTCGAATATAGTAATCCCTCCTCCATCGCGGGGGTTGCGTTCCAGAGCCACCCGCGAAATAAGAAAATCCGTGAAGTAGAAACCATATGTTTATATGGTTATTTTTATATTGTCATGCTTGGGTCACAGATTTGCGCAGAAACACAGGAGGTTGTAGAGAGACAGGAACGTTATTCAAACACTGCAAACAAACATTTGTCTCTTTTTCAAAAGTTTAAACTGTGCTCCATGACAAGACAGAGATGACAGTTCTGTCTCACAATTAAAAGAATGCAAACATATCTTCCTCTTCAAAGGAAACAGAGAGGAAAGCAAACAAATCAATAGGGCTGTTTGTTTTTAAGTATGCGAAGCACCGCCGGTACAAAGCTGTTGAAGGCGGCAGCTCACACCCCCTCCGTCAGGAGCAGGGAGAGAGAGAGAGATAGAGAGAGAGAGACAGAGAAAAACAAAATCAAAAATCAATACGTGCCCTTTGAGCTTTTAAGTATGCTAAGCACCGTGCAGCATACTTAAAAGCTGCACACAGAAGATAGCAACATGAAGATAATCTTTCAGCATTTTTAGACGAGCGTCCGTATCGTCTAGGTGTGCGAACAGCCCCCCTGCTCACACCCCCTACGTCAGGATCACAGATAGTCAGCGCAAGAGAGAGAGAAAGAAAAGTAAGTTGGGTAGCTTCTCAGCCAACTGCCAATAGCGTCCCTTGTATGAAATCAACTGGGCAAACCAACTGAGGAAGCAAGTACCAGAAATTAAAAGACCCATTGTCCGCAGAAATCCGCGAACCAGCAAAAAATCCGCGATATATATTTAAATATGCTTACATATAAAATCCGCGATAGAGTGAAGCCGCGAAAGGCGAAGCGTGATATAGCGAGGGATCACTGTATTTGAAATATGGTTTTATTCAGTCACCCACAAACAAGACATTGCCAATGTGCCTGATTTGCCAGAAAGTTATTTCAAATGAAGCCATGAAACCTTTGCAATTAGAAGAACATTTGACCAAAATACATCCTGACAGAAAAGATAAAAATTTACTTTCAAATGCTCAAAGAACTTTGGCTGATATGTTTTCAGCAGCATCAAAACAAGACAATGATGGAGTACGTGCCTTTTACAAAATTTCTTTGCTTATTGCTAAGAAATAAATCGCGAAAACCGCAAACTGTTGGCGAAGAATGGATACTGCCGGCTGTGAGTGAGGTTCTGCGCACTGTGCTGCACGAGCCACCGTCTGATATTATTAAAAAAAACCCATTGAGCAATAATACAGTGCAGAGACGAATCGACAAAATGTCCAAGGATGTGGAGAGTTCTTTAACTGATTTTTTGAAGACTAACGAGTTTTCTTTACAGCTCGATGAATCTACTTTACCAAGCAATGAGTCTTTACTTCTAGCGTACGTTCGCTTCATAAAAGATGAAAAAATTTGTAAAGAACTATATTTTGCAAGAACATTAGAAACAGACACTAAAGGAATATCAATATTTGACTTATTGGAATACTATTTAAAAGAAAAAGGTATTCCTCTGAATAATATGGTGTCCGTTGCTATTGATGATGCTCCAGCAATGGCTGAATGCTACCGTGGGTTGATTTCATATTTGAAAAAGATGCTACCAAATGTAGTCGCTGTGCATTGTGTGATTCACTGACAAAATTTGGTTGCAAAAAACCTTAGTAATTGCCTTTATCGCTTGCTACAGTATGTAATTACAGCAGTTAACAAGATCAGAAGCAATGCTCAAAATAATAGATTATTTGGAAAGCTTTGTGATGAAAATGACTAAGACTTCAATTGTTTACTATTGCACACAGAAGTTTGTTGGCTGTCAAAGGGTACCTGTTCAAAACGATTTTATAAACTCTTTGAATTAGTTATATAAAGTTTTCTGAAAACAAAGATGATGTTAAAGGAGAATTTGTTGAAATTTAAGAATAATATAGCTTATTTGACATTTATAAAACAAATTTAATGAAACGAATCTACAGCTGCAAGGAGATGATTTGAATTTGATCAAAGCAAAGGCAAGTATTTCTGCGTTTGGGTCAAAACTTGTCTTGTACAAACGAAAATTTTATCAGTTTCCAAATATTTCTTCAGTGGAAACAAATAATGGTGACATTCTGGTTTATTGCCAGTATTTGGAAGCACTTAAAGAGGATTTTACAAATAGATTTCAGGATTTACTCAACATGATCATTCTAGATTAGTTCCTAGAACCTTCCTCAAACCTACAAATATCACTGCAGGAGGAGTTTATAGAATTGTCAACAAATTAAGAGTTGAAATTGAAATTTAAAAATGGTTATCAAGAATTTTGGCTTCAAAGGCAAATTCCAATATTATGTCTAGCCTTAAGGGTTGGAGCAAATAAGTTTTTCATTGCATTCCCATCATCATATTTAGCCGAAAGAGGATTTAGCATGGTCAACAATCTATTAACAAAGAAAAGAAACAGATTGTCAATAGTGGAACGCTGCGATTTAAGATTGCTGATGTCAAAAACAGCACCAAACATCAAAAAATGAGTGTCATCACACCAAGCTCAACCCTCTCACTAATAACATTATATCCACCCATCCATTATCCAACCCACTATATCCTAATTACAGGGTTACAGGGGTCTGCTGGAGCCAATCCCAGCCAACACAGGGTTGCACAAAAAACAAACCCCAGGCAGGGCACCAGCCCACCGCAGGACACACACACACACACACACACACACCCCAAGCACACACTAGGGACTATATGTCTTTGGACTGTAGGAGGAAACCAGAGCACCCGGAGGAAATACATACAAACACAGAGAGAACATGCAAACTCCACACAGGGAGGACCTGGGAAGCGAACCCAGGTCTCCTAACTGTGAGGCAGCAGCACTATCACTGCGCCGCCCCAACATTATAGTCATTTTTTTAATATATATATTTTTTTAAATCATACTTTTGAGCAATACACCAATATTGTTATCAGAATCAGAATATCTTTATTGTTATTGTAACAAATACAACGAAATTAGGTGCAGTCCCTGCAGAGTCAAAATATAAATAAATATAATTATAAAAGGATAAGAAAGGATAAGAAGAAATAATGTAGAACACAAACATTCAACATAAGACCTTAATTGCACATGAAACACTATTGCACAAAAAGTCATCTATTGCACTGCTGTATTGGAGGTGATTAAGTGGCATTCAGTGCCCTAATAGCAACAGGGTAGAAACTGTTATTCAGTCCATTAGTCTTTGTTTTGATTCTCCTATATCTTTTGCCTGATGGCAACAGTTGGAACATATCATGAGCTGGGTGTGAGGAGTCTTTTAAGATGTTTTCCGCTTTCCTGAGGCAGCAAGAGCTGTGCAGTTCATCCAGAGAGGGTAAAGAACAGCCGATGATCTGCTGGGCACTCTTTACGATCCGCTGATGTGTTTTCCTCTGTGCTGTTGTGCAGCTGGAAAACCACACACAGAGGCAGTAGCACAGGATACCCTCAATAGAGAGGCGATAGGGCACCAGCAGTTTTTGGGGGGTGTTATTTTTCATGAGGACTCTCAGGAAATAAAGTCTCTTCGCCAGCTCAACTGTGTTCACACCCCAGGACAGGTCTTCCATGATGTGGACTCCCAGGAAGAGGAAAGTATCACACCCCTCTCAACACAGTCCCCTCTAATGTAGAGTGGTTTGATGTCCGTTTTCTTTTTCCTGAAGTCCACAACGAGCTCCTTGGTCTTAATTGTGTTCAGGAGCAGGTTGTTGTCAGTACACCATGCTGTCAGCTGCTCCACTTCGTCCCTGTAGGCGGACTCATCCTCCCCAGAGATAAGCCCCACCACAGTGGTGTCAACTGCAAATTTGACGATGGTGTTGCTGTGGTGGGCGGGGGCGCAGTCATGTGTGTACAGCGTGAAGAGCAGGGGGCTCAGCACATCTTCTAATAAAATAATTTTTAAAATCTGTCCTTGTTTTTCAATATATAGTATAGTATAGGTCACCCAAGGGGGGGCGCTATCGAATCACTCTTTGAAAATGTGCGCTCTGACCCCAAAAAAGTTGTGAAACTATGATTTAGAGCAAATATACAGTGTGCTATTTTAGTTCAAGATTTTTAACATAAGTAGAAAGCCATAATGTTGAGCATATTTTCATTTCACTGCCTTTAAAATTGTGTTTTTAGTGAAGGTGTCTCCATATGCATTTGGCAATGCCAATGCTCCCAAATATTTCATTTTGTACAATAACTGCTGCTCCAATGTAGTGCACCTTCTTTTGTTAACTTCTCTATTGTTTAGTTCTCTTTACTTATCTTTAGAAATAATTTAATGAGTCATCCATTTTAATCAGCTGAGCTATTAAATACACCATATGAGGAAGACTCAAAGAGACAGTGTAAAGAAATCTAATTATGTGCTGGATTACAAAATTAGTGTAGTCTTCTGGGACTACATTCAAAATATTTCATGCATGTTTGACCTCTTTCCAACAAAGAACACTTGACAAATAATAGTGGCACAGGTAAACTTACAACTTTTCTAGGCAAATACACACCTTATTAAACACAGGATGTTTTAACATGCTGAACATGTACTATACTTAAAAAAAAGGAGTAATTTTTTTCTATGTGCATTTGTCAGTCTTACCTCATCTGACTCATCTGACAGTGTCTTCATTAGCACTGGAAAGAGACTGTCAGTGTGGCGAAATATCTGACAGAAAAAAGGAAAAATAAATAATTAACAGAAGACATTCAAATAATGTTTAGGAAAGGACAGGAAGAATGAATGCCACCATTATCTGTTTCTGTTGCTCCCAGCCTTTCATAACCTAAAGGTGTTTTCACACTCTTAGTATGTTTGATTTGTTCACAATCTCCAGGGATGTTTCTCTACTTTGTTTCAATTTCCAATTAGTTCAGTTGTGTTTCACACTATAAACCTTTCAAATGTACTAAACATACACTATGTGGACAAAAGTATTGGGCCATCCAACCATTATACCAACAAGGGACTTTAATGACACCGCTTTCAAATACACAGACATTAACATGGAGTTTGTTCTCCCTTTGCAGCTCTAACAGCTTCCACTCTTCTTGGAAGGCTTCCTACAAGATTTCTGAGTGTTTCAGTGGGAATTTGTCCCCATTCATTCTGAAGAGCATTTATGAGGTCAGGTACTGAAGTTGGACGAGAAGCCCTGGCTCACAATCTCTGTTCTAGTTCATCCCAAAAGCGTTTGGTGAGGTTAAGGTCAGGGCTCTATGTGGTCCAGTCAAGTTTTTCCACACCAAACTCATCCCACCATGTCTTTATGGACCTTGCATTGTGCACTAGGGCACAGTCATGCTGGAATAGAAAAGGGCCTTCCCCAAACTGTTTCCACAAAGTTGGAAGTACAGTGTTGTTCAAAATGTCTTGGTATGCTGAAACATTTAGACTGCCCTTCACTGGATATTAGGGGCCGAGCCCAAACCTTGAACAATAGCCCCACACCATTAAATTGCCCCCTCCACCAAACTTCACAGTTGGCACAGTGCAGTCAGTTCTCCTGGCATCTGCCAAACCCACACTCTTTCATCTGACTGCAAAACAGAGAAACGCAATTCATCACTCCATATAACACGTTTCTACTGCTCCACAGTCCAGTGACAGTGTACTTTACACACTCCCTCTGACACTTGGCATTGGACCTGGGGCCTCATGTATAAACGGTGCGTACGCACAGAAATGTTGCGTACGAACCTTTCCACGCTCAAATCGCGATGTATAAAACCTAAACTTGGCGTAAAGCCACGCACATTTCCACGGTAACTCATTCCTTGGCGTACGCAATTTATCCGCCCGGTTTTGCAGACTGGCGGCACCCAGTGTCAAAGCAGTGCTACTGTTCCTGTGTGATCACTCTTTCTTTCTTAAATCCACATTCCTGGCGCGGCTTTATAAATACACTGAAATTAACTGCATATTGTTTATTAGTGTAATGCATCTGATTGTAATTAACCTGTAGCAATATAATGGTCCAGGGAATAGCCATAGTATTCCAAATACCATAACTGCTTTAGCGTTGTAACTCTCACTGCATGTTCTTTCAGCTGATCCCGTTAAGGGCTGCCACAGCAGATCATCTTTTTCCACATTACTCTCACTGCACCACTCAGAGTATTTATATTACTGTATCTGAGTGGGAAATCACAGCAGCAGCTGATTGGAAAGAGAATTATCGGTACACAGCATGAAGCAGATGCTGCCTGAGCCACAGCAAACGCTTTAGTCCCTGTACGGACTTCGCGGTTTAGAAACAGTTTCATCCCAAGAACTCTAAACACACTAAATCAGTCCATCAAGTGCTCCTTGTAGAAATATTTGGACTTATAAGTACAATTACCCCACTGTAAACTTGCACTACAGTTATAATATTGCACAACCTGCGCCACTTTATAAAGCGCGTATTTACATGTGATGACGGTATTCATTTCTAAGACGAAATGCAGCAAAACATGTTGATTATATTATACAGATAAAACTTTAACTTCATTTAAATAATCTGTATTGTTAATAATTAAACATGTGAGGACACGGTGCCGCAGCGCTAGCTAGTTCAGTAATTGTTCCTGCCTTGCGCTGTATTATTGCTGGTGCTGACGCGACACTGGAAAGATAGACGGATATAATAATTAAACACGTACTACTAAGATATTTCAATGTTCCTTAAAAGTTTTGAAGAATCGAAGTTCTAAGCTTACAGATGGCTTCACGTCTATTACATAGCTTATTGTGTGGCGATTGAGTTTTTGGAGAAAGAAAAGTAAGGACAGGAATTGGAGGTTAGTACGTTTGAAAGAGACAGTACTGCTGTGATAAATTATTTAACTGAAGGTTGCGCATGGCGCAGCAAGCCTCTTGCGTGAGACATGAACAAGCACTGCGCCACCGTGTTTCCCATGTTTAATAACATGCTTTCATTCCTATCATCATGAAAAAGATATCACGTATACATCTCAGTATTTTAATTATTCAGAGAGCTGTAATATCAAGAATGTAATGGAGTATGTGTCCCGTCGGAGAAAGAGAAAGCCCGTTTAAAAAGAAGGTAGTGATTCATACACATAGAGCACATAGAAGATCAAATACAGAACAAAGCATTTAACATGCCACTTTAGTTACAATAGGATTTGAGAAACTAGTAAATTAAACGATTTTAAGATGAAGTTTAAGATGTTCTACTTTAATGGCAAAATAAACTACGTGATTAAAGTGGAAATTTCGAGATTAAAGTTGACATTTCGTGCTTTTTTCCCCACTGTGTGCCTTTTTTTTGTCTGTACCCTAATAAGCTTTCATATGACAGTCAGACGGTGGGCTACGACTCGCTTTTTCACGGCGACTTTGATATGTGATTTCTTTTTTATTTCGGGCACTGTGCGACTTTGTGAAGTTGAGCCTTCGAGTTTCTCCGACACACTGTCACTCGATCAGCTTCCTTTTGTTGATTATACCACTGTTTAAACCAACAAATAGTACGTTTTTCATTTGCCTCCACTTGGTATTCGCTGAAATTCTTATATTTTCTCCCGTGCTTTTCCCATTGTCTTTTCACAGAAGGCTATTTATATTGATTTGCATATTCAAAGAGGCGTAATTCTGGGAGGAGTTGGGGCGGGACAGAAGGCGCGTGCACGTGCGTTACTTTTCACCAAATCGGGATTTATGTAGTAGAAGAACGTGAAAGTATGCGTGCGCACAGATTCCTGCATCTGGATTTTTCTGTGCGTACGCACAATCCCGCTTTTGTGCTTACGCCATGTTATAGTGTGAGTTCTACGCACGCCGTTATACATGAGGCCCCCGGTGATGTGAGGCTTGCATGCAGCAACTCAGCCACAGAAACCCATAACATGAAGCTCCTATTGCACAGTTATTGCCAGTGGAAGTTTGGAATTCTTCAGCTATGTAATCAGAAAAGAGTTGGGGACTTTGAGGCACCATGCACCTTAGCAGACGTTGGCCCTGCTCTTTGACATTATGTGGTCTTCTGCCTCGTGGCCGAGTTTCTATTGTTCCTAAAAGCTTCCACTTTCCAAAAATACCACTTACAGTTGACCATGGAATATCCAGCAGGGATGAAATTTCAGAAACCGTCTTATTGCAAAGATGGCAACCTATCACAGTACCCCACTTGAAGTCACAATGCTCTTCAGAATGAGCCATTTGGTTTCACAAATGTTTGTAAATGGGGACTACACGGCGAGGTTCTCAAGTTTATACAACTGTGGCAATAGGTCTGCGTGAAATACCTGAATTCAATAATTAAGAGCTGTCTCCTAATACTTTTGTCCAAACAGAGTATCAGTACATATCCTGTGAGCTTGTCATGGACTTCTTTCATTGGGTAGAAACATTTTTCCCTGGGAAAAAATATCATGGCAGTTATTTGCGCACCATTGCATTTTCCGTAACTATCAACTGGAGGACTACTTGAAAATTATGCTCCAGTAAGTTATGCACTGAACTGAAGGACACATTTCAAATTGCCAAGTGTAGAACAGAAGAAAAACTCTGCTGATGGCATACACTGCTGTGCTTCAGTTTTGTGACAGAAGACTTGCCATTTTCATTTAACTATAATATTACATATTTACTCTCCAGTGGCCACAATATGAACATAACCTCAATTTAGTTTATTCCAAAGCATATGTCTAATGTCTTAACACTTGTACATATCTGTAATTAATATTCACTTTGGAATGCTTGATTAACACTGACTAACAAGTCAATGTTAGTGTGTGTGTATTGAGAGGATGCCCAACCTGTGTGCATGGTGCAGGATTAGGACATCTGAATCGTGGTCTCACAGGCCATTGCTGTTACTCAGGTGCTACTCTGAATGAGAGAGTAACTTTATGCAAGTTGTTTAATACAAATTGAGTTACATGTGTACCTGTTATGCTATGAATGAGATTCCCCAACTGCTGACAGTAGGTACCCAGCATGCCTACCACAGCACATAAAATGTCATGGATAATGCACAGTATTTTGTGTAGTTTAATCGGTCTTGTGCTGGATCACATTCAGACTTCATGCAAACCTTTTTTGTTTTGGTCCATAACAGAGTGAGACTGGCACATTCACATCCACCTAAATAAACTGGACTTTTGGGGAAATCGTACCAAGAGAATGAAAAAACCAAACCAAACAACCTAGGTGTAAAAAAAGGCCTTAAAAGAGGACAGAAACAGATCACTATACTCAAGAAACTATATAAGCAAAACTAAAAAAGAAAAAATAAGAAAAACACTAAATCCTTTTAATACTCACAAAAAGTAATTTAATAAAAACAGCTATCAATAGTAATAAAATGACACAACAAAGTGGAACCAGAAAAAAAATCCAAAGCAGCAAAGCCACTCAATAAACATACATTAGTATTTTGATTATCAAAAACACATACTTTTTAAGAAAATATTTTTAATCTATATTGGTAATGATGAATGATATAATTGAGGCTGTACAAACATTAACCAAAAATAAACTGATAGATAATAATGCAGACAAAGGGAAAAAATTGAATATTTAAAGTTCAATTAATAATGAAGTTTGATTGGACCAAGATTTACCAGTTTTTACAGAGAGCACCAAAAGTAGAAAAAGGCTAAAACTAAATTGAATATTTCAACTGAATACTCATGACTCAAACTTTGACTGCAAGTAGGGTAATAAAGGGCACAGATCCCTGTGACGGGCTGGAATGAAAACTGGATATTTGAAGGCAAGAAGAAAACAGACATATTATTAGCAGTATAATTCATAACAAATATTAGAAGTATTCTTTTTGAACTATGCTGACAGCAGTAATACTGTCTATATTAGACTGAATATCACAGCTGCAGGTCACCTGACTACCCAATAGAAGTTACAGATGTTTAGTACTGCGAGGTGTACCTTGCGTGGCGTTTTGATGTACAGGTGGTAGAGCCACTTTAGAACAGCAATTCGAGTCATCATGCCTGTTCCAGGGTCATGTAAATGGCGATCCAAAACCTGTACAATGCCATCCAAGTCCAGAGTAACAGAGGTTCTTTCAGCACTAGGCATGGTGGGTGCAAAAAAGAAAAAAAAATTAAACTGAATTTTTTTTTATCTCTGTGAGTCATGGAAGAACTTTAGTGCCATAATTTTTTTTATATTATAACATTGTTCTAGACTTGCTGATAATTTGAGATGCATAAGTATTCAACAAATGGAAAAATGACAATGTTATACAATATAATAAAAAACATACAGCACAGATTAGACCAGTGGTCTTCAGTTGTTTAGGAAAGCGCTCTCTCTTTTCAGTGTTTTCCAATACAGATAAAAAACGGAGTGACACAGTCATGTGCTTATCACTTTTGTAAGAAAAAGATGTGTACAAAAATCTTAAAGCACAAACACTTCTCAGAAATACAGAAATTATATGACAAGTAAAGCTCAAAACTATGCCACTGACAAAATCATTTGGTAAATATTTCACTTAAAATGAGTAAAGTTAATATCTAAGTAATATTTAAACTTTCTTGACAATTACATTTTTATATACTAATCTTTTTTCCTAAAAGAATAACATATTATATCATCTAGAGTATAAAATACAAAATACAACATCTATATAATACTACAAAGCCATTTCCTGACAAAATTTTAATTATGCCCAATGTATCTCATGTCGTAAGAAAATAAAACAAAAAAAAAACTTTTTTTTTTCTTTAGATTGTCTGAACTAATGATTGTTTAGAGATATAAAAGATGGCTGGTTTGAACATGGAGTAAACAAGGACATTTACAGTCATATGAAAAAGTTTTGGAACCCCTCTTAATTGTTTGGATTTTTGTGTATCAATGGCTGAGCTTTCAAAGTAGCAACTTTAATATATAGTGCATCTGGAAAGTATTCACAGCGCATCACTTTTTCCACATTTTGTTATGTTACAGCCTTATTCCAAAATGGATTAAATTCATTTTTTTCCTCAGAATTCTACACACAACACCCCATAATGACAACATGAAAAACGTTTACTTGAGGTTTTTGCAAATTTATTAAATATAAAAAAATTGAGAAAGCACATGTACATAAGTATTCACAGCCTTTGCCATGATACTCAAAATTGAGCTTAGGTGCATCCTGTTTCCCCTGATCATCCTTGAGATGCTTCTGCAGCTTCATTGGAGTCCACCTGTGGTAAATTCAGTTGATTGGACAGGATTTGGAAAGGCACACATCTGTCTATATAAGGTCCCACAGTTGACAGTTCATGTCAGAGCACAAACCAAGCATGAAGTGAAAGGAATTGTCTGTAGACCTCCGAGACAGGATTGTCTCAAGGCACAAATCTGGGGAAGGTTACAGAAAAATTTCTGCTGCTTTGAAGGTCCCAATGAGCACAGTGGCCTCCATCATCTGTAAGTGGAAGAAGTTCGAAACCACCAGGACTCTTCCTAGAGCTGGCCAGCCATCTAAACTGAGCGATCAGGGGAGAAGGGACTTAGTCAGGGAGGTGACCAAGAACCCGATGGTCACTCTGTCAGAGCTCCAGAGGTCCTCTGTGGAGAGAGGAGAACCTTCCAGAAAGACAACCACCTCTGCAGCAATCCACCAATCAGGCCTGTATGGTAAAGTGGCCAGACGGAAGCCACTCCTTAGTAAAAGGCACATGGCAGCCCACCTCAAGTATGCCAAAAGGCACCTGAAGAACTCTCAGACCATGAGAAACAAAATTCTCTGGTCTGATGAGACAAAGATTGAACTCTTTGGTGTGAATGCCAAGCGTCACATTTGGGGGAAACCTGGCACCATCCCTACAGTGAAGTATGGTGGTGGCAGCGTAATGCTGTGGGGATGTTTTTCAGCGGCAGGAACTGGGAGACTAGTCAGCATAAAGAGAAAGATGACTGTAGCAATGTACAGAGACATCCTGGATGAAAACCTGCTCCAGAGCGCTCTTGACCTCAGACTGGGGCGACGGTTCATCTTTCAGCAGGACAATGACCCTAAGCACACAGCCAAGATATCAAAGGAGTTGGTTCAGGACAACTCTGTGAATGTCCCTGAGTGGCCCAGACTTGAATCCAATTGAACATCTCTAGAGAGATCTTAAAATGGCTGTGCACTGACGCTTCCCATCCAATCTGATGGAGCTTGAGAGGTGCTGCAAAGAGGAATGGGCGAAACTGGCCAAGGATAGGTGTGCCAAGCTTGTGGCATCATATCAAAAAGACTTGAGGCTGTAATTGCTGCCAAAGGTGCATCGACAAAGTATTGAGCAAAGGCTGTGAATACTTATGTACATGTGATTTCTCAGTTTTTTTATTTTTAATAAATTTGCAAAAATCTCAGGTAAACTTTTTTCACGTTGTCATTATGGGGTGTTGTGTGTATAATTCTGAGGAAAAAAATGAATTTAATCCATTTTGGAATAAGGCTGTAACATAACAAAATGTGGAAAAAGTGATGCACTATGAATACTTTCCGGATGCAAAGTATGACATGCCTTATGGAAACAGTAGTATTTCAGCAGTGACATTTTAAGTTTATTGGATTAACAGAAAATATGCAGTATGCAACATAACAAAATTAGACAGGTGCAAAAATTTGGGCATCCCAACAGAGATATCACATCAATACTTAGTTGAGCCTCCTTTTGCAAATATAACAGCCTTTAGAGTGTCTGGATTCTGGATGGACGTATTTTTGACCATTCTTCCATACACAAATCTCTCCAGTTCAGTTCAATTTGATGGCTGCCAAGCATGGACAGACTGCTTCAAATCATCCCATAGATTTTCAATGATATTCAAGTCAGGGGACTGTGACGGCCATTCCAGTACATTGTACTTCTCCCTCTGCGTGAATGCCTTTGTAGATTTCAAACTGTGTTTTGGGTCATTGTCTTGTTGGAATATCCAACCCCTGCGTAACCAACTTTGTGACTGATGCTTGAACATTATCCTAAAGAATTTGTTGATATTGGGTTGAATTAATCCGACCCTCAACTTTAACAAAGGCCCCAGTCCCTGAATTAGCCACACAGCCCCACAGCATGATGGAACCTCCACCAAATTTGACAGAAGGTAGCATGTGTTTTTCTTGGAATGCGGTGTTCTTCTTCCACCATGCAAAGTGCTTTTTGTTATAACCAAATAACTCAATTTGTCTCATCAGTCCAAAGCACTTTGTTCCAAAATGAATCTGGATTTTATGCAAATTCTCATTTAGACAACAAGCGACTCTGTTTGTGGCGTGAGTGCAGAAAGGGCTTCTTTCTCATCACCCTGCCATACAGATTTTCTATGTGCAAATTGCACTGAATTGTAGAACGATGTACATACACACCATCTGCAATAAGATGTTCTTGCAGGTCTTTGGAGGTGATCTGTGGGTTGTCTGTAACCATTCTCACAATCCTGTGCATATGCCGCTCCTGTATTTTTCTTGGCCTGCCAGACCTGGGTTTAACAGCAACTGTGCCTGTGGCCTTCCATTTCCTGATTACATTCCTTACAGTTGAAACTGACATTTTAAACCTCTGAGACAGCTTTTTCTAGCCTTCCCCTAAACCATGATACTGAACAATCTTTGTTTTCAGATCTTTTGAGGGTTGCTTTGAGGATCCCATGCTGTCACTCTTCAGGGGAGAGTCAAAGGGAAGCATAATTTGCGACTGACCACCTTAAATACCTTTTCTCATGACTGGACACCTCCTCCTCGAACCACCACCTTATCGTGGTGGAGGGATTTCATGTTCCAATGATCCTAGGAGCTCCGTTGTCCGGGGCTTTATGCCCCAGGTAGGGCCACCCAAGGCAAACTGGTCCTAGGTGAGGGATGAGACAAAGTGCGGTTCAACATAATCTCCTATGATGAATAAAAAATTTGGACGGAGTTTTCCCTCGCCCGGACGCGGGTCACCGGGGCCCCCCTCTGGAGCCAGGCCTGGAGGTGGGGCTCGATGGCGAAAGCCTGGTGGCCGGGCTTGCACCCATGGGGCTCAACCGGGCACAGCCTGAAGAGACAACGTGAGTCCCCCTTCCTATGGGCTCACCACCTATGGGAGGGGCCAAGGAGGTCGGGTGCAGTGTGAGTTGGGTGGTGGCCGAAGGCGGGGACCTTGGCGGTCCGATCCTCGGCTACAGAAGCTGGCTCTTGGGACATGGAATGTCACCTCTCTGAAGGGGAAGGAGCCTTAACTTGTGCGCGAGGTTGAGAGGTTCCGGCTAGATATAGTCGGGCTCACCTCGACACACAGCTTGGACTCTGGAACCAATCTCTTTGAGAGGGGCTGGACTCTGTACCACTCTGGAGTTGCCCCCGGTGAGAGGTGCCGAGCGGTTGTGTGGGCATACTTATTGCCCCCCAACTTGGAGCCTGTACAGTGGGGTTTACCTTCCTCCGCCTTCGGGTGGGGGGACGGGTCATAACTGTTGTTTGTGCGTATGCATCAAACAGCAGTTCGAAGTACCCACCCTTTTTGGAGTCTCTGGAGGGGGTGCTAGAGGGCATACCTTCTGGGGACTCTCTTGTACTGCTGGGAGACTTCAATGCTCACGTGGGCAATGACAGTGAGACCTGGAAGGGCGTGATTGGGAGGAATGGCCCCCCCGATCTGAACCCGAGTGGTGTTTTGTTATTGGACTTCTGTGCTCGTCACGGATTGTCCATAACAAACACCATGTTCAAGCATAGGGGTGTTCATATGTGCACTTGGCACCAGGACACCCTAGGCCTCAGTTCAATGATCGACTTTGTGATCATGTCGTTGGACCTGCGGCCACATGTCTTGGACACTCGGGTGAAGAGAGGGGCGGAGCTGTCAACTGATCACCACCTGGTGGTGAGTTGGCTTCGATGGTGAGGGAGGATGCCGGTCAGGCCTGGTTGGCCCAAACATGTTGTGAGGGTCTGCTGGGAACCTCTGGCAGAGCCCCCTGTCAGAAATAGCTTCAACTCCCACCTCCGGCAGAACTTCGACCATGTCCCGAGGGAGGTGGGGGACATTGAGTCCGAATGGGCCATGTTCTGTGCCTCTATTGTTGAGGCGGCTGACTGGAGCTGTGGCCGTAAGGTGGTCGGTGCCTGTCGTGGCGGCAATCCCCGAACCCGTTGGTGGACACCAGCGGTGAGGGATGCTGTCAAGCTGAAGGAGGAGTCCTACCGGTCCCTTTTGTCCTATGGGACTCTGGAGGCAGCTAATAGGTACCGGCAGGCCAAGCAGAATGCGGCTTCGGTGGTTGCTGAGGCAAAAACTCAGGCATGGGAGGAGTTTGGGGAGGCCATAGAGAGCGACTTTCAGACGGCTTCGAGGAGATTCTGGTCCACCGTCCGGCGTCTCAGGAGGGGGAAGCAGTGCAGTGTTAACACTGTATATGGTGGGGATGGTGCGCTGCTGACCTCGACTCAGGATGTTGTGGGTTGGTGGGGGGAGTACTTCGAAGACATCCTCAATCCCACTAACATGCCTTCCAATGAGGAAGCCGAGCCTGGGGACTCGGAGGTGGGCTCCCCCATCTCTGGGACTGAGATCACCGAGGTGGTCAAAAAACTCCTTGTTGGCAGGGCACCGGGGGTAGATGAGATACGCCTCAGAGTTCCTCAAGGCTCTGGATGTTGTAGGGCTGTCTTGGTTGACACATCTCTGCAACATCACATGGACATCAGGGACAGTGCCTCTGGATTGGCAGACTGGGGTGGTGGTCTCCCTCTTTAAGAAGGGGGACCGGAGGGTGTGTTCCAACTACAGAGGGATCACACACCTCAGCCTCCCTGGAAAAGTCTATTCGGGGGGGTTCTGGAGAGGAGGGTCCGTCGGATAGTCGAACCTCGGATTCAGGAGGAACAGTGTGGTTTTCGTCCTGGTCGCGGAACAGTGGACCAGCTCTACACCCTTAGCAGAGTCCTGGGAGGTGCATGGAAGTTCGCCCAACCAGTCTACATGTGTTTTGTGGACTTGGAAAAGGCATTCGACCGTGTCCCTCGGGGAATCCTGTGGGGGGTGCTCCGGGAGTATGGGGTACCGGACCCCCTGATAAGGGCTGTTTGGTCCCTGTACAACCGGTGTCAGAGCTTGGTCCACATTGCCGGCAGTAAGTCGAACCCGTTTCAAGTGAGAGTTGGACTCCGCCAGCGCTTACCTTTGTCACCGATTCTGTTCATAACTTTTATGGACAGAATTTGTAGACACAGCCAGGGTGTTGTGGGGGTCCGGTTTGGTGGACTCAGGATTGGGTCACTGCTTTTTGCAGATGATGTTGTCCTGTTTGCTTCATCAGGCCGTGATCTTCAGCTCTCTCTGGATCGGTTCGCAGCTGAGTGTGAAGCGGCTGGGATGGGAATCAGCACCTCCAAATCCGAGACCATGGTCCTCAGCCGGAAAAGGGTGGAGTGCCCTCTCAGGTTTGGGAGCGAGATCCTGCCTCAAGTGGAGGAGTTCAGGTATCTCGGGGTCTTCTTCACGAGTGAGGGAAGAATGGAGCGTGAGATCGACAGGCGGATCGGTGCGGCGTCCGCAGTGATGCGGGCTCTGCATCGGTCTGTCTTGGTGAAAACGGAGC
Organism: Erpetoichthys calabaricus; assembly: GCF_900747795.2. Lineage (NCBI taxonomy): Eukaryota > Metazoa > Chordata > Cladistia > Polypteriformes > Polypteridae > Erpetoichthys > Erpetoichthys calabaricus. The sequence continues at coordinate 68,521,804 of NC_041402.2, forward strand.
TGAGCCGTAAGGCAAAGCTCTCAATTTACCAGTCGATCTATGTTCCCTTCCTCACCTATGGTCATGAGCTATGGGTAGTGACCGAAAGAACGAAATCGCGAATACAAGCAGCTGAAATGAGTTTCCTCCGCAGGGTGTCTGGGCTCTCCCTTAAAGATAGGGTGAGAAGCTCAGTCATCCAGGGGGGGTTCAGAGTAGAGCCGCTGCTCCTTCGCATCGAGAGGAGTAGGATGAGGTGGCTCGAGCATCTGATCAGGATGCCTCTTGGACGCCTCCCTGGTGAGATGTTTTCCGGGCACGTCCAACCGGGAGGAGGCCACGAGGAAGACCCAGGAAACGCTGGAGGGACTATGTCTCCTGGCTGGCCTGGGAACGCCTCGGGATTCCCCCGGAAGAGCTAGAAGAAGTGGCCAGGGAGAGGGAAGTCTGGGTATCTCTGCTCAAGCTGCTGCCCCTGCAACCCAACCTCGGATAAGCAGAAGACGATGGATGGATGGATGGATGATTGGACACACCTGTCTATGAAGTTCAAGGCTTAACAAGCTAATCCAACCAATTTGGTGTTGCAAGTAATCAGTATTGAGCAGTTACATGCATTCAAATCAGCAAAATTACAAGGGTACCCAAATTATTGCACAGCCAGTTTTTCACATTTGACTTAATTTCATACAACTAAATACTGCTTCACTAAAAATCTTTGTTCGGAAAACACTCCAGTTCTCAAATGTTCCTAGGAAATGAAAGACATACCGCTGTTATCTTTTTTGTTGAAAGTAGAGTAAATTATTATGCAGGATGAGAGGGGTTCCCAAACTTTTTCATATGACTTTTCATGAAGAAGGAAGGCCTCATCTTAACCATGGGAAAAGGAGGCATGAGCTATGAGAATTATGTGGCTCATAATATAATTGCTTCTCTTGCCTTAGTCTTTAATGTAATGAGCCAACAAACTGCACTGGTAAGCTATCAAACTTGTTAATGGGTCATCATGGTGTGAACATGGATGAACAGTTACCAATGATCGACCATCAAGGGGAGGAATGGGGATTCCCATACACTAATTGGGAGAAAAGAAGAACAAACACTAGTCCACCTAACCTAAACAAAACTTTGAAGTACTTGTGTTCTGAAAGACTAACAGATGCACACAGAAAAAAAAAATACTCTTTTTAAGTACAGTACATGTTCAGCATGGTAAAACTTCCTGTGTTTAATAATACAAAAATGTAGATTACTGTCATGTTTAAATAAAAATAGGCCTTGAATGTCTGCTTTAATGGAACAAAAGCAACTGAGATTTTAGTTAGTAAATATGACTTTTTTTCTGGACTACACATTACGTATTGGTAACATATTTCTGCATGATATCAAGCAAGTGTTGCTGCAAGGCCTGAAATGAATGGTTCTGGACAATAACATACAAGACATTCAGCATCATCTAAAATCTATACTGGTCTCAAAATGCTATAAAGCGGAGGAAAAACATTTTGCATGTGGACAAAAATTGAAAACCGTAATGCAATACAGATGAGAAGCACAAAGAAATTCCCTATTCAATATATGTGTGTCTAGAACCTATTCAATTTACTTGTGTCTACAAACAAATTTCAAGAGTTATCAAACTTGGTAAAAATAAAATAAATAAAAATAATTAAAACACCACATACTAAATCAGCAAAATACAAATTAATTGAAGTGTAAATAACAAAAATTAAAAGATTCCACTACAAAATAAAATGTGATACAACATGGTTTGGTTCTGCAATGTTGTCCTGTTATGCCATCAAGTGGTCAAAATACTTTTTTTTTTTATCTTGCATTATTTTATTTTTTTTTTTTTTAATGAAATGTATGCACTTTTCAAAATAAATGAAGCTTCATACTGACAAATGTATATATTTGGTAGATAATTAGTGGCCATATGTTTACCTTGTTGGCATAAAAAAGCTGATGTTGCTAAAGCCTGCTGAGTCCTGGGAAGTATTCAAGGAGCCTGGAGAGAAAAAGAAGAAAAAAAAAAAGACTATAATAATTAAATACATATATACTCAAACACCCAACACAGAAGCTACTGCTACACATGTAAGCATGTATTAACACATTGGAAATATTAAAAAAAGCAAGCCATTTCAGTGGGGGAATAACATTTCATTTCCTTTTCTGCTTTTCCTGAGGGTTAATTCTCAGTAACCTGAAGCCTGTAGCAGAAGTCCCCGCCCACAAGCTGATGTGGCAGTCCCTGCAGTGAAACCCTTTCTTACAATAACACATATACATATCAGCACTAGCATTGGTGGTTCAGTGGTAGAATTCTCGCCTGCCACGCGGGAGGCCCGGGTTCGATTCCCGGCCAATGCAACAGCATTTTTTTTTGCTTTCACTTTATTCCTTCTAATAGATAGACATAAATAAATAAAAAAAGATTTAATGAGTACATTAGTTGGAAGCATTGAACTGCTTGATAACAGTGGGTAGAAAAGTCCCCCAGCGGCACTTCTTAGCACACCATGGTGAAATGAACCTTTGGCTAGAATTGATCCAATAGTGCACTTCCTCATGGGGATGGAGGGGATTTTTCATGATGGCACCCAATTTTGCCATCATTCTCTTTTCCACAACTGCTTCCAGTGTGTCCAGGGTTTGCCCTGTCATAGAGCAGGCTTTCCTGATAAGCCTGTTCAGTCATTATGTTTCTTTTGTGCTTTAGTTGCTTCTTCAGTAAACTGCAGTGTAGAACACCACACTGGCTACTGTGGATTGGTAAAACATTTCCAGCAGGTTAGCCGCACGCATCAAAAGAACCAAGTCTCTTTAGCAAATATAGTCTGCTCTGGCCCTTCTTGTACAGCACCACTTTGTTGTCAGTGTTTAAAGCACTGTATTTAAGCATTTAAACAAAACTAAAGACTTTTGCCTTTACTGGTACAATGAAATACTGTATATAATATATATCATATATATTGAAGAATATTAAAATTCTGTTAACACATAAGCCCAAAGTAACTATCCAATAAAACAGACTATAATTATGTACAAATAATACAAAAACATAATGGCATGAATACACAAACATATATATAAATATAGTGATGAATGGCCAGCAGCTCAACCTGGCCGGGAAGAAAGGATGGGAGAAGGCAGCTACTTTTGGACACAAGACGCTAGATGGCAGGTCCCCTGTAGAATAGCAGTACCCTGGATTCCCAAAGGGCATTCTGGGATTTGGAGTTCGTTATCCCAGCCCTGTTGGGTGCCATGGGTGCCGCCAGGGGGTGCTATGGAAGGACCGGGGGAGTCGTGCTTCCCTTATAGCCCGGAAATACAATCAAGTCATACGGGCAAAGGATAAACTCAAGTCCTCCTGTCGACCCAGAAGTGCTGGCAACTCATGTGGAAGGAAGAACAGAAGCACTTCCCAAGTCAAGAACTATTTAAAGGACTGCTAGAAACCCAGCAGGCGAGCCAGAGTCAGGAGGGGTGGACAATGCTTGCTGGGAGGTGTGGAAGAGAGAATTGAGAATATTGTATTACTGGGTTTAGCATTAATTAATTGCCTGTTTATTGTGGCTGGGGTGCTTTGGAAGCACTGCTTACAAAGAAGAAGAATTAAAAATACTTCCGAGTGCTTTAAACCTGTATCTGGATCTGTCTGTTGGGTTTGACAGGGTGACCACAATGGATGGATTCTCTGTTCTTTACATGGCTGTTTGAGGTGGCTTGTTATTTTTAAAAGGACTGCTTGCTGCAATAGATGGAAAAAGAATGTGACAGTGCAGACTTGCCATTTAAATAGGTGCCCCTGCCACTGGTGATGTAATGGCAGGTTATACTTGGGTGACTCGTCCCTGGCTGATGCAACTTGTCAGTGCCGTAACTATATCACTAAACAGATGAAATAAACTGAAAGTGGAACATAAAATACCATTACTATTGCTGTGTGCAATAAGCTATACAATCTGTATAGTATACTTTATAATAGAAACATCCAATAGAAACATGTGGAATCATAATAAAAACAAGTGTCTGAAAGAAAAAAAAGCAATATTTCTCAAAGAGAAAGACATACCATAATTTAAACATGAAACTAATGCAACTTTACACTTCTTTAAAAATGCACAATGTGACAGAAGTAACATCCAACCATCCACCCAACCATCCATTATCTATACTCACTTTGTCCAGTTTAGTGTCATGGCAGCCAGTGATAATGCTATACAATTAAAGCCATTTAGAGCTACTACTAAAAACACTCCAGTTTTACAGTTCATCAGGCACATCTGGCATTGGTGGTTCAGTGGTAGAATTCTCGCCTGCCACGCGGGAGGCCCGGGTTCAATTCCCGGCCAATGCAAATGTGAATTTTAAAATAGTTTTAAATTTTAAAGTTGCCTGTAATACAGAAGTCGACCACATATAATAATAATAATAATAATAATAATAATTCACACTCTGTAAAAGGGTAACTAGAGCAAGCATTTGAACAGGAACTATGAACCAGAGAGGACCCAGGATGGATTAACATGACAATTACCCTTAAATGACCAGAAAGCACTTACTGCTGGCAATTGAGAGGTTTGCTCTGACCTATTCATCCAGTTACCACTGTGGCCCTGACTTGAAGAAACATACATTAAGGGCACAAACAGAGGGTGGGTGTTGGTTTGTCTGTGCATTACCCTTTCATACACTGTAAATTAATTTTTTTTCCCCCTATGCACAGATTTAAATTTAATCTATAGACAACCAAAATATTTACTCAGAATGCACACAACTAACTTCTCACCAAAGGAGACTTTGGAAATTGAAACCTCAAGACATTTATATTTTATTTTATACTGTTCTGACAGGTATTTTACTAATGTTGCCATTGATTAATTTGAGCATACCGAATCATTGCTAGCTTTCTAGGAATTGCACAATTTTTGAGTAATTACTTTGTAATAAATCCTGGCCTTTCATGCCTTCTACACAATTAGGGGAGGGGTCAGGTTTAAATAAGACATAGATAGATAGATAGATAGATAGATAGATAGATAGATAGATAGATAGATAGATAGATAGATAGATAGATAGATAGATAGATAGATAGATAGATAGATAGATACTTTATTAATCCCGTTCACGTACTGTTTGTCTTACTGAAAATAATGTATTCATTTGTGTGAAATATCCTTAAAATCATTTGTAAAAAATCTGTACAAAAATATATAAATATATTTGAAAACATCTATCTAAACAGATAAGCTAACCACAAATAACTCTACTAACTATATACAGTACAATGGTACACTCAAATGTCAATTATAAAAACTATCATCTTCTGGGGTGGGGGGGGGATCACAAATTTACTAGTAATTTACATGAAATTAATGATAATTAACAACTTTTTTGGTATTGATGCACTTGCTAGATCCATCTGTTTACTATTGCAGATGCTGAACAGTGGAAAACTCTGAAGTGTGCCCTGATCCCCCCTCCCCCAAAAGTATGTGGAAAAATATATTGCTTCCAATGAAGGGAAAAGGGTTCAAGATTCTTATGTAGTCATGTTTACACAAGAAAACACGAAAGCTTCCTTCTCAGCTACATCCAATACCAGACAATAATACAAACTCAATGAGACAAGCTGGGTAAGTTTGAAATGAAGACAAAATAAACAGTACTTAGCTAAGCACTTCTAACTGTTTGGCAAGAAGTTTTAGGTAAAACCAATTATACAATACATATGAAAAACTCTATACTCCTAGAATATTTACTATTTTCAATATTGCTTATGAAAAAGCTGTATGGCAGAAGGAAGAAAGGAATTCCTGGAGCTGTAAACCGAGTCTTTAAAGAGCCTGTTTTCCATTATTTATGGAAGGTAAATACTACACATAAGGGATATCTGTTATCAGCAGAGATGATTTCCAGTTACCTCAACATTGTCATCTGAAACACGCCAAATCATCCCCATTAGCTCAAGGAATTTTGGCTGCATGTTTGGTAACCTGGTGGAAATGTTTTTAGATTATGATTTGTCAGTATACCAGGCAATACAACTGGAAGAGATGTCAGACTGTTCACACTGCAATAAAAGGACAACATTAAGGTCCTTGATAACCACTTTACATATTCTGAATTTACAAAGGAGAAATTAGTTCTAACTGAATTTAGAATAGATTTTTGTATTAATATTTCAATTATGATGATTATATAGATGGATTCCTAAGTATTCATATTTAGTCACTGTTACTCCTTCCTCCCTCAGAACAATGAGTGATGAACATACAAATGTCTGCCTTTTAAAGTCGAACACAATTTCTTTAATCTTCCTGACTTTCAGAGCAAGATTGTTTTATTGCACCAATTACTGAAGAGTCTACTTTGTTTATTTGACTTATTAATCCTTTGATGTAAAGTTTTTCTTGGACCTCATTTTATGAAAAGCATGTCATTTTTCAAAAAACAGAGCTTTTACATCTTTGGTGATCCATTCCTTTGGGTATACTTCCAAAGTTCTTTCCTTAATGATCACAAATTCACAGAACTTCATTTTATTACTGACAGTGTAAGTATCCTAATCTAGTGTCTGTGAGGATGTCAGCCAATCCTGACATCTGGAGAAGCACTCCAGAAATTCTTATACATGGTAATTGCACCACTTACATGTTTTCCATATGGCTGCCTTTATTTCAGTTTCAAAAGCTTCCTGTTCTTCTGTAGTGACTAAACAACATGGTCAGATGCACCCAGTAATGGGATGTAGATGGCAGAGATTTTTCCATAACACTTGTCCATTTAGTTGTCCTATCTAGCATTAACATTCACTTACTGATGGTAGAGTTTTAAAAATTTTTTTTAAAAAAAGCAAATTTTATATAAATTTTACACATGTTTCCTTTACACGTTTCACAAAATTTCCTTCCTTTGAAGGCTGGCATCCTTCAACATCTGCAATAAGATGCTGCAGATGTTCTATCAGACGGTTGTGGCGAGCGCCCTCTTCTACGCGGTGGTGTGCTGGGGAGGCAGCATTAAGAAGAAAGATGCCTCACGACTGGACAAACTGGTGATGAAGGCAGGCTCTATTGTTGGCATGGAGCTGGACAGCTTGACATCTGTGGCAGAGCGACGGGCACTCAACAGGCTCCTATCAATTATGGAGAATCCACTGCATCCACTAAACAGTGTTATCTCCAGACAGAGGAGCAGCTTTAGCGACAGACTGCTGTCACTGTCCTGCTCCACTGACAAACTGAGAAGATCGTTCCTCCCCCAAACTATGCGACTCTTCAATTCCACCCGAGGGGGTAAACGTTAACATTATACAAAGTTATTGTCTGTTTTTACCTGCATTATTATCAATCTTTAATTTAATATTGTTTTTTGTATCAGTATGCTGCTGCTGGAGTATGTGAATTTCCCCTTGGGATTAATAAAGTATCTATGTATCTATCTATCTATCTATCTATCTATCTATCTATCTAACAAAAGTAGCCTGTGAATTTAATATTACACTAAATTGTAATCTTCAGAAAGTTTAGCCTCAGCCCACAGAACACACCCTTTAGTCATGCTGATGTGGCATTCTTTGCAAAGGAAATTTTTCAAGCAAAGCCTCTCTCTAAACTTTCACAGCAGCATTGGTGGTTCAGTGGTAGAATTCTCGCCTGCCACGCGGGAGGCCCGGGTTCGATTCCCGGCCAATGCAACTAGACTTTTTTTGGTAAGTTTTATGCACTTCATATTTTAAGACATGGGATGAAATCCAACAGAATTGTAATTCTTTAAATGTATGCAGGTATGCATACCACAGATTCTTTTTGTGCTTGTGAAGTCCAAATAATTTAAACTGCTCAATAGAAACGTTATGCAAAACAACAAGACTTTTCTGAGCTCCATGGATATATGAAAATGTTATCATTCTTTAGAAATAATATATGTAGTATTTAAACAAGACATGCAAGGGTTCTAGTAAAATTCATAAAGACAGTAAAACCAAATTCTTTGCAAAGGGTTCACACGCCCACACTTTTATTTTACGAATGATGTATGAGAGACTTATTTTTTACTTTTTAGTACACTTTTTAACTTAATATATGCATGGTTTTTAAAAAGTATTTATACTGTATTATTTTCAACTTTTTAGTCTTGGGTTTGTTTTATTATTTTGAATTTTATTATTTTGCTATTTTATTGTGAATTTCCCCTTGGGATTAATAAAGTATCTATCTATCTATCTATTATAATTTTGTAATCATTATTTTAACACTTCCTTTAATAGTTCTATCCGTTACTATCGCCATCTATTGGTGAAATCTTGAACTATTCTTCAAATGAAAATTTCATTTGTTAGCGCTTGATTAATTGATCAATTAGTGAAACTGATTATTAATTCATGAATTGTCACCAGAAGTGAGTGTGCAAAATTTCAAGTCATTTGGACAATAGGAAGTGGGTTAAATATCAATTACAAGATTTGTACCAGACAACAAACAAGTGAAGTTAAAATAAGCATGGTAATAATAATAATAATAATAATAATAAAAACCAAGATCCAGATCTTTAATGACCTCTGGAGCACAGCTATCAGGAGTGTTGACCTCGTTGCGAAGTTTACTTATCGCGGCAGCGATATTCATGTCTCTGGTGACTCTTCCTGCAGTCAGTAGACAGATTGGCAGAGCATGGTGGGACATAAGGTCGCTGAAAAGGGGTGTGTGGCACTCCCGATATCTCTGGAAAAGGACGAAGGTCCAAGTCTTTAGAGTCTGGGTGCTTCCTGTTTTCCTTAATACCTGCAAGATATGGACACTATCTAGTGACCTGAGATTAAGACTGTGTCTCTTCATAGAATCCTTGGGTACCGCTAGTTTGACATTGCATCGAACAAAACATTGCTCATAGAGTCCCGAATGCCTGAATTGTGAGGGAGCGTCAGTTACGGCACAATTCCCTGAGGGTGATCCAGCTCACATGATCCTCATTATTGGGGACCCAAGCAGCTGGACTAGGTCAAGGGAACGTCTGTCTAACACCTGGCTGAAAAAGTTGGATGGTCAATTTGTGGGGGTGGGACAGGACCGCATGTCTGCCTGGGGTGTTGTCAAACAGGATCTCAAGCGGTTTCATTGTGTGGTGGGTGCGGCAACGTGCTGTGCCAGTGCATACTCTCAAACCTGACCTGACCTGTGCTCAAAGAGAATAATCTCTAAAGAGAAGACCAGAAATATCCAATAAAAGAAAAACCTGATAAGTATTTATTACAAGACAGGACAGAAGAAACTGTTACACATAACTTCCCTTTCTGATTACAAGTTAATTAAAAATTCAGGCACTAGATTCTTTAAAGAGAAAATCTATGATCTAAGTCACGTACATTGCAGGCTCAACCTTTATGTTGCTTGGGAATAACACCAACTAAAAATCACTCATGCACATGGAGAAATTAGCCAATCAGCTAGAAGCAACAGGAACAAAGCAGGTCCCTAACCTAGACTTGTTGACTTTATGCACTATTAATTTGCAATTATGATCATGCCGTCTAAATATTCATATCAACTTCATACTGTATATAAAATTGATAAGATACTGAAACCCTATTTTTACACTGTATATAAAAATGGAATGCAATACTGCACTTGCATTTAGGAGAGAAATAGTATTAAAAGTTCTGTGGTCACACATTTCTTTTCCAGTAAATGTTATTGATATTTGTCCCATGTCAAATTCCTAACATTAGCTGTACATCTTTACCAGAAAGGGACATAACTGATTAAACCAAGCTGCACTAAATTCAGATATCCAGCATGGTAGCTAAAGCACATTGCATTAACTTTTATGTTTTTCTGTTTTATATGAGACAAAAGAAAATGTGTCTTGAAGATCAGGCTTTGTTGGACTCATAAGGGTTTCCTTTAAAACAGAGGACAAACATTCCAAGCAAAAGAATATCTCTTATAAACATAATATGAAGTCCCAACTGTCACAATTAATGTACTTGCCAAGAAGAAACAGATTCCAACAATTAATTAACCATTTCTTGCACATTCTTTTGGCATAAAGCACACTAACACTGTCTTAAACTTAAATTTCATACAGGCATTTAAAAATATGTAAATGTTTTATATATAGCTTGCAGAAGTAGGTATACATTAATTATATACAATGAGTAGCTTAAAGCTGGACATGTAATTTTGCTAGGGTTTACATACCAAGTCCAGACAGTATGCACAGATTGAAGTGCAAAAAATATGAAAAAGTGCAACGAAGGTTATGCTTAAACTATGGAACATTTGTCTAAGCTATATTACCACTTTCTCCTTCCATGCTATACACTTCAAAGGATAACCGAGATCAAATTCTTGTTCTCATTCCTGGAAAATGTTCGCCCTCTTGTGGTCAACAAAGATCATGAACATTTAATTGTTTACTAGAGCAGAGTGGAATAGTCATTTAGTTCAAACAGCAGAGTTAATTCTCAAGATTAGCACTTGATGTTATGAATCTGGGGCAAAGCAAAGAAGTATGCCTGTTTTGCCTTAGTACATTGATTAGAGGGTTCTTGCCTGAAGATATCCTCCAACATAGTTTTTTTCCTATTAAAATTAAGTAGAACCTTAAGCAGTAAGCATCTACCAATCATGTTAAATGCACAGAAGACTCGGGAGAGAATTTATAAAGAAATTATTGAAAATTTGCCATTTTGATCAAACAGTAAATTCAGCACCTAAAACCAGAGTGACCAGCATGGCTCCCTTGCAAAAGCAAAGAAAACAAAGGACTCGAAAGCAACACTTAAAGCAAAGGGGCAGATGCTCAGGCACCCTCAACCTAAATCTCACATGTACTTGCTGTACATTTATGAATCCTGCTGCATTAAAATATCAAACATAAAGACACAGTTGCGTTATGCCTGTGTCGTATGAGAATTTACCACTGGCTAGGGATATGCAAAAGTTTGGGCATCCTTGAATGTCTGTCACTGTGAACAGTTAAGTGAGTAGAAGATGAACTGATCATCAAAAGGCATAAAGTTAAAGATGACATTTCTTTTCAGCATTTTGTGCAAAATTGGTGTATTTTTTTGTTTTGTACAATTGTACAGTGAAGAAAGGAAAGGAGCACCATGCAAAATTTTAGGCACACCAAGATATTTGAAGACCAAGAAAACATTCTGAAAGAATTGCTTGTTGGATTGCTGGTAGAGTTGGCAGAAGAAAACATTTCCTGCATCCTAGCCACAAAATTAAATGCCTGAAGTTTGCAAATAAACATATACACAAGCCTGATGCATTCCGGAAACAAGTCACGTGGACTGATTTAGTCCAAATAGAACTTTTTGGACACAATGTGCAAAGGTTAAGGGTGCCGAATTCCAAGAATAGAACACTTCTCCATCTAATAAGCATGGGGTTAGATCGATCATGCTTTGAGCTTGTGTTGGAGCCAGTGATACAGGGAACATGTCATTGGAAGAGGGAAGAATAAATTCAAATAAATACCAGTAAATTCTGGAGGCAAACATCATACCATCTGTAAAAAAGTTGAAGTTAAAAAGACGATGGGTCCTACAACAAAATAATAGTCTGAAACATGCTTCAAAACCAACAATGGAATACCTCAAGAGGTGAAAACTGACAGTTTTCTATGGCCCTCACAGTTCCGCAGCCTAAAAAAAAATCTGTGGAGAGATCTCAAAAGAGCAGTGCATGCAAGACGGCCCAGGAATTTTGCAGAATTAAAAGCCTTTTGCAAGAACAAATGACTAAAAAACCCAAGTAAGAACTGAAATACACTTAGCTGGCTAGTAAAACTATTTACAAGCTGTGATACTTGCCAAAGGGGGTGTTACTACTAACCATGTCGGGTGCCCAAACTTTTGCTCCAGGCACTTTTCATTTTTTTGGTATTTTTGTACCTGTGAATGATGGAAATAAAATGTAATCTTGCTAAGATATTAAAGAAATGTGTCATCTTTAACTTCATGCCCTTTGGTTATCAGTTCATCTCCTGCTCACCTAAACTATACATAGTAATGGACATTTTAAGCAAGGGTAACCACACTTTTGCATGCCACTGTATGACCTGCCTGACAGACAGCATTTAACACCTAACTTTACATATTGTCTACCAAAACATGGACATTACATGCAACAGTTTCAACTGGCAGATACCATTTTCACAGACTGCATGGAAGGACCTGAGCCAAAATCAAATCAAATCTGGATGAGCCATCCATCCACACTAAATCTGGCTTAATTGCAGATGACCCCTACATAATGAATAATTAATTCTTAGATTACTAAACTACTGTATTTACCGTCTCCTCCAGCCCTCTCCCTCACACATTAGATCATTCGCTGATAACCTTCTCAATTTCAGAGGAAGATGACTCCCTTTTAGATGTTCCCATTTATTTGGCTAAACTCAAGTAAGCGTTGGACTCTATGTGTACAAAAAAGACTTCAGGTTGAATGTACCCCTTTCCTAGCTAATTTACTGATTTTGGAAAATGATCCCTCTTGTCTATGATACAGTATAAAAAATAAGTCATATCATCTGGCTATGTAAGCCCATGAATAATTGTTGCATGTACAGGATACAGTAAAACTCATATTTGCACACAGTAAATATTAACACTATTACCACCATCTAGCACCACGATTAGTAATTTATTGCTACCTTTCATCAAAATTTTGGTCTCTCTCACTTAGATCTCAGAATATCACTACATTATAAAGAATGGCAATGATCCCAACCCTGTGTGAGAAGTAC